>NW_028227267.1:117773356-117920856 GCF_978045245.1 Mus caroli
CAAGCATGTACAGCCATACTTAGCTTTTTACATAGGTGCCAAGGATTCAAACTCAAGTCCCCATGCTTGTAAAGCAAGCGCTCTTACCCACTGAGCCACTGCCCTGGCCTCTCCATTCAGGCCTCAATGCTCTCATGTTACTCATGCCAACAGATAAACCAATGCCTCGAAGTAGCAACATTCTATTTAATGCTGTTTTCCTTTATTATCCAGTAAATAATGAGTCTGGTGGATTTCTAAAGGCTAGAGACAAACAGGCACACCATTAGGCACCTTAGTAAAGAATTAAAGTCTCAAAATAAAACAAATCCTAGACAGAAAAGACAGACGTTGTCAGGTCAGTTAACAGGATAGAGAGGGGACAGCCAAGGTGAGTTCAAAAGAGCCTTGGGAACCATGGCAGGCAGCTGTGTGTCTTCTCTATCAGTGTTTATAGTGATTCTCAAAATACTCAACCCCTCCTCCCTTCTGGGCATGTCTACACAACTCTTTCTTGATGGAGTGCCTGGTGGCTCCCTTGATTTGAATGACCACTACCCCACGGTTCTAACATGTGATCGGCAGAAGCATTTGTTCATCCAAGCAAGCACGAGGGAAATGTTAAAGACTGCCTTTCAAGTCTCTCAGGACCAAGTCCAGAGGTCGAATTCCCAGTGCCTGGGATCAGGGAGAAAACTGCAACTCTTCCCTGATACCTGATGATGGAACAGGCGCTTTCTAGTTCAAGGGTAATTCCAGCACATAGATGCTCAGCCCTGACTGGAGAGAAATGAGAGGTAGCTTCCAGGGGAGTCTGTAAGGAGCTTTGGATGCTTCCTAAAGAGACTGACTGACACTCACCAATCAGTGGCTTCCTGGAAGGAAAATGGGAAATTAAGCCAAGCCATTAGATCATTTGATCAATTCCTTGCTTCTAGACAAAACTCCAAGCTAAAGGAAAATTCACTTCACCAACCTAATCAAATTAGCTGGATTTCTGATGGAGTCCAATTGGCTGGATTTCTGATGGAATCCAACTAATTTAGTTAATCTAATAATTTAAAGAAATTGGGGTGCTGTAGGTTAAAAGTCTATATGGTTACCTGCTCAAACCCACACCAGGTCTCTAGAAGGGGCCTCTTTCTCTTACCTTCCTATCAGCTCCTGTCTCCTCAGAGAATGGATACAGCTATGCACTATGTTCTAGCAGGTCTTAATCTCCCAACATTATATATACCATTGTAGCTCTCCAATATGATTGTCTAAAGATGGGCACACTCTTTCTAGCAAGCAGGGTGACTCCCAAATTTCACTAACAGAGAATCTTTCAAGAAGGTTCTATAGAACCCGAGTCAGGAAATGGAGTGTGTCATGACTCCATCTGATCCAGACAAGAGTGCAGTTCACTCAGCCTATCCTTGTAGAGATGAGCTCCACTCTCTTTCATTCAGCAACACTCCCGTGGTTTTATCTCTAGGGTCTATGTTCTTGGTAAGTGAATTTTCCCATAGGTAATTCATTGGTTCACTTGTGAGCCATCATCAC
This sequence comes from Mus caroli, assembly GCF_978045245.1. Taxonomy (NCBI): domain Eukaryota; kingdom Metazoa; phylum Chordata; class Mammalia; order Rodentia; family Muridae; genus Mus; species Mus caroli. The sequence goes on from NW_028227267.1 coordinate 117,774,881, forward strand.
CCACGTGTGCCATGCCATTAGTGTCTTAATTGACAAAATCATGTTGGAGAACTGCAATGACTTTATCACAGTGGTGTGATCTTGGGTGATTAAGACTCACTAGAACACGGGGCATAGCTGTATCGATTCTCTGAGCAGGAGGCCGGAGCTGCTAGGAAGGTAAGAGAAAGAGGCCCATTTTGGAGACCTGGTCCAGATGCAGGTTTGAGCAGGCATCCAGCCGACCCAAGCAACCTTATTATGGCCAAGACACAATTAGCTGTGGAGCACAATTGGTACAGATCCAAGGCTGTCCGAAAGTTCACCGAACAGAAACCAAGGGTTCCTTTAAATGGCTAGACACAGCATTTATGTTTTGGAAATTGGAGAATGTGTTGCTTTTAGATTTCAAAAGTCCTGAAAAAGAAGAGTAGTGGGAATTTCAATGGCACATGGTTTCCAGAATCCCACTGCATCCTGGGCACAGTGAGTGCGAAGCCAGACTGCCACCTACTGACACTGCAGGGCGTGGCTGAGCCTCATGCCGGGTGCTTAGGTAAAAGGATATTGCTGGTAACAGATGGTCCCTTGGACCTCTGTATGGCTTAGGAAAAAACAAGGGATATGAAGTAATTGACGGGAAAGTGGATTTTATGTTTATGGTAGAGGAGAAACAGCCTAAAAGTATCTGCTGATACGGCCCAAATAGAAGAGGAAGTTTGTCATGCTGTGATTGAATGGGACACATATGGCATCTTTCTCAACAGCTCTTCACATCTTCAGTATGAGATGTGAGACAGTCAGCTTATTCTATTTAACTAACAACGTCTGGGACCCAAGAAGTCCATCTGACTTACATCCCCACCAGCTCCCAGACCTGACGTCTTTCCAGTTGTACAGCAGAGGTTTCCTTGTCACAGAAGCATTTATAATTTGACTATTAACAAAATTAAAACACAAATCAGTGGTTCTCAAAGATCACCAAGTTTACCATGGATTTAAACACTGTTGAGTGCTGTGTTACTTCTGGCAACATAGTTAACCTTGCTGTTTCATTTCTTTGCCTTTAATGAAGGCAGCCTGAGCTACTCTGAGGGGCTGACTTCTAAAGGATGAAACGATATGGTGTATGGAAGGTGCTCTGCACACAGCACACCTCAAGAAATAGAAATTTGGTGGGTGTTTTGGTTTTGGTTTGAGGTTTTGTTTTGAGATGGGGTCTTGCTATGTAGCCCAGGCTGGCCTTGTTTTTGTGATCCTCCTACCTTAGCATCCCAAATGCTGGGATTGTAGGTATGCATACACCTAAACCCATCTTCAGAGAAATTTTACAAAAAATAAAGCAGCCCCAAGGTCACAACTGCCCCCTATGCTGTCCCTGGATACAAAGATAACTCTGCTCTCACAGGATTTTGAAGAGGTTCTCAGAAGGCTCAACCACTTGCCTCTACTTGACTTGTGAGCGCAGTCCAGAGAGCTGGAACAGTGCAGTGTGGGGAGGCAGGGGCTCAGCTGAAGGCGCCTCTCGCCTCTCACTCTTATTGTTAGAGGAGAATGGCAGGAAGACAGCTGCAGTGGAATCCACCTCTCTAGCTAGAAGGCAGAAACACCAGGGAAGAGGACTGACCGTTAATCAGAAGGGAGACAGGGAGGAAAGTGAGACAGGAAGTGTCAACACCAACATGTCCTTGCCCTGTGTCAGCTTGGGTCCATCCACAACTCAGAATATAAAAAGCCTAAGACAGACAGAGAAACAAACCCAGGAAAGATGAGACAGCACAGTAGAGAAGGTGAGCCAAAAATAATCCTGTTTCCTTCCTGGCCAGGGGAGCTAGCGCCTCTCATACCTAACTCCCAAATTTTTGCTGAAATTCTGGGAATCCTTGAAAGAAATGTTCTCCTACAGATGGGCAGAAAGGCAGACACCAAAACAGCAGAGGAAGGAGGTACACAGATGGGCAGGAAGGTAGATGCCAGAACAGCAGGGTGGGGGTGGAGGTTGGGGGCATCTGTGAGGGAAGCTGGAACTAATGGGTAGGTTAGGAGTGTCTCTCAGTTGGCTCCTGTCTTCTGGAAGGAGAAGACTCAGCAAGAAGGCACAGATGGCTTAAGCAAAAAAATTGAGTAGGCTCCCCCAAAGGTCCCCCTCAGTGGGTTCTGCAGTCAGTGTGGATTTTGAAGTTTTATTAGTGTTTATAAGGTGGGGACACAGATACTGGGTAAAGAGATCCTCTCCCAATTTACAATAGCTGGATCTCTCCCTTTTAGGGTATTCGCTCCCCCATGCTCAGAAAAGTCCACAAAGCGGTGGAGCCCAAAACGGCAACATAAATGATATGGCAATAAAGTGCTTTTGAGGATGCAAACCCTTCACTGGTGCTCATGTAAGGAAAGGTCTTGGCCCCTTGGTTCTTGCTACAGCAGGGAACAATGTATCTACAGCCTCCATAGAGCCACAAAGGGACGTTTCTGGCCAATAGGACAACAGTTACTAAATGACTACTGCTGCTTTCTTGGTTACCTAGTTGCTTGCTGTTTTGTAAGGCTGTTCAGGATTGTTTGCTACCTAAGATATCCTGCTATTTCGTAAATTGAGGCCTTATAGGGTTGGGACCAGGGGGTATGACAGACCAGCAGGCTGCACAAGCAGGAAACAGGACTTTGGCTGCCTGGGGGACCCCTTGCCTCCAGCTCCACAACTCCCGTTTCACTCCAAGCAAAAGTAAAAGTGGGGTGGCTGTGGCCCTTACAACTCTTTACCTCTGTCTTACTAGAAGAAGGAAAACAAAAATTTGAGCATGCACCCCGAGCGGCAGACAACACGGCAGATGTCCCCGACGTGTGGCCATGAGCTCACTAAGCTCCTGTGGAAACATGGCTTTCTTTCGCATTTGTTAATGAGTGACTCTTGCAAACAACTATTCCTTTTTGAATGGGTTAAAATTTTTAGTTTTGCAAATGAAGCCCTCAAAGATTGGTCAAAAACTTTCTATCCCCAAAGAATCTTTTATGCTCAATGCTACTTTAATCATCAGACATAACTATGTAAAGAGCAGATTGTGGTGCATACCACTAAGCCCTGAACTTGAGAAGATGAGGCAGAAGGACTGATGTGAATTTGCGCCTGGGCTATGTAGTGAATTCTAGGCTAGCCTTGACTAAGAGTAAGACCCTATCTCAAAAAAAGAAAAACAGGCTGAGGAGATGGGCAAGCAAGAGTTAAAATCTCCATAGGAATCCAGGCCAGCATTTTGACTCAAGTAAAATTCTAGCTTTTGGGAGTAGAGAATGGGGCAAAGCTAGCTATTAAGGTTGGCCATATTAGTGAGCTCTGGGTTTGATTGAGAAGTACTGCCTCAAGGAATAAAGTGGAAGAGCTATTGAGAAGAATCCCAACATCAACCTCTGGCTTGCACAGCATGCACACATACATGTGAACATGCATCTACACATGTGCATATACAATATACACATATACATGAGAAGAATGGGAAAGGGGGAAAGGAAGAGAGGGAAGGAGGGGGAGGAGGGAGGAAGGAAGGAAAGAAGGAAGGAAGGGAGGGAGATAGGAAGGAAGAAAGGAAGAAAGGAAGGAAGGAAGAAAGGAAGGAAGGAAAGAAAGAAGTAAGGAAGAAAGGAAGGGAGAAAGGAAGGAAAGAAAAAAGTTACAAGTCAGTACTGAGTTCAAAATTCATGCAAGAAAAATGTATGCAGGAACCATCTGAGAACTTGTATACATGCCTATATGTCCATATATAAAGCAGGGGAAGTATGGTCTCAGAATATGCTACAGACATTGTCACATAACAAAAACCTCCATGCCCAATGTCATCCTATAAGCCAACAGTGCGTAAACTCTGATGCTGAACAGAGTTATCATTTTAATGACCTGGCAGTGGGTTTATGCTCATCCGTTCAGTGCTGAGTCCACACCCCAAGCACCTTATGAAACAATGCACTTACTAAAATAGACAACGCAGGATCACCCAGTTCAGCTGTTGAGAGAAACAAATAGATAAATAAATAAATCAGAGCCATCTCCTGTGACAAACCCAGACCCTGAGCAAAATTCTTCTACATCCATTTCATCTCCAAAGAAGAGAGTGGCTAACTCTGCTTGGGTTAAGTTGAGACATCACAGCAAAGGAACATGATGTTAACTATCAAAGAATGAGAACTTTCTAAGAAGAAAAGAGAGGAACCTCCCCAAAAGATGGTTGGCTTCCCCTGTTGGCAGCTGCAACAGTGAGAGAAGCAGAGAGGTTGACAACTATGGCAGGTCGAAGTTTACAGTCCATTTAAGCAAGCTGTAGGAGATGGGGATTAGGGAAACTGGGACCGTGCCCTTCTATGAAACCAGCATAGTATCTTGCAAGAAAGGCGTGTTTTGAAAGGTTCTCTGTATTGAAGCCCATGGTAAAAGATGATTCCAGGAGCCTAATTGGCACAGGCCTAGGGCCAGGGGAACTGCTTAAAAGCTCTCCTGAGCCCTCTGTGCTGAACTAAGGTGACATGAGAACATGGAGACAGAACAGAGGTAAAGGGCAGGCAGGGGAAGTATCCTTGATAAATAGCCTTGAAATTGACAAGGATGGTAACAGAAACATGGTGGGAAAAGGAGAAAAGAAGGATTCTAATTGGGCCTCAACTCAGGATTTTTGTCTCCAGGATTTTTGTTTATTTTCAAATATTACCTGGAGAGCTTCTCTGGTGGGCACTGGGAATATGGAAATAAATTCAGCCTTAGCATTGAGGAGCTCACTTGGTCTAATGGAGAACTGAAACTCAACAAAGGTTTCTCATTGATCATGCCAGGCTATTGAGTCCATTAGCACAGTTTCTCTGAAGGCTGCCCCTTCGAGTTACCTCATGGCAAGCAAAACTAAACAAAACGAAAAATAAAACAAACAAACAGAGCTTGTATGCATCTTTAACAGCTAAGAAGATGATTCTTATATGAGCAGAGCAGAGAGGTCTCAGGGGCCTCAAAGAAGAGTCTATCTACACTTCTTCCATAGACCCAGGACATCCACGGAAGCCCTGCCATGAGTCTGGTGTGAGGAGCTGTTCTCACAATGCAGTATAAAAGGCATAGGGGAACATTGTGAGGGAGAGTTAGAAGTGATCTATTGGAGAATCAAAGTAGACAAGACCCAAGGCTCTCTGGGTAGCCTGGACAAGTGGCTGGACTCAGCAAGCAGGGCTACTTGACACTCACCTTCTTGTGAACCCTCTGGGAAGAGGAAACAAAACTCACCATAGCCCCCCACCCCAAGTCTTTAGATGCTAGGCAGCTAACAATACCAGACTTTTGGCCACAGTTCATAGCCAATGCATTTGGTTTCTCAACAACTCCATGCTCCCACTGGCAAACTTGGGGAAAGCAGCCTCCAGCAGAGCAGGACTGTTTCTGTAGCCAGGAAGGTGGGCTCCTGGTCAATTGCTCAAGTATCTTTATCACTGCAGTATTTAAAAATATGGGACAGCCACATCATGATCACCTCCTTCTACAAACAAGATGTTTTGTTTTGTTTCATTTTAGATGTTGAAATTAACTGGGGAAGAAAGCTGAGCAGCCACCAGCAATGTAAAGGAGCCTGGCACAACTGTGTGCACCTGGAGGTTGCCAGCACATTCCTCTACAAACTCTAGCCCTGTTGAGCATACTCTTTGTGAACAGAGTGGGGGAAGCAGAGATAATAGCAGCCATCACCGCAGAACGCAGCTACCATAAATGCTGTCAAGAAAAAATATGTGTCTTTGATCCCAAGCACTGCAAGAATAAATAGAAAAGAACAGCACACACGTGTGCAGAACGGGCCTTCTGAAAGGAAGTTGTACACACAGTTTATGTCCACAGACTCATGGTTGCTTTCTCTGTGCTACATAACCCCTTAAGACAGTCAATGTCAAACTCAAACAGGAACAGATTGGTTTGGATGGAAATGTCTGTCTCAGGTAGATTCTCATAACCTAACTGCACAGTGCCCATCCCCTTTACTGTTCTTTTCATAGACAACATAGCAAACACAAAGACATCTCTCTTGACATGTAATGTCAAACAATCATAGGAAACATGCTTATCCACTATGTTCTCACCTGTGTTGCTCAACTCCATCCAACAATGTCTTAGCAACAGTACTCAGTAGTTATTACCGCTATTTGGAACACCAGAACTGGGTCATGTTATTTACTTTTTAAAAAACAAGGAGAAGGAGACCCTAGAGGCCTCTAAAACTCTGCATGTTCTTGCTTACCTACTGGAGCTAGATAATTCTGTTGCTAAAGACACATCCTGGTTGCATGATGCAGAGAAATCAAACTGTAACAGTGCTAGAAGCTCCTTCTCTGCCAACAAGCTTTCATAGTGTGGGAAGCTGCAATGCAGGCTGGTGGGGGAGAAAAGCATCAACTGTGCTATCTGGATATGAGCCCTTCAAACTACAGTACCAGCCTACCAGGAAAAATGGGACATGTATGCCCACTATGGAGGTAACTCTTTCATAGGAGGAAATCTATACTTGGTACTATGAACCTAATCAAAACTCCATGGTGGGGGAAGTCACAGGCCCTAGGGAGGAACTTAGTGCTATTGTTTCGCTAAATTGGCATTTTGTTAAACTGTCCTCTAAATATGTAAATTTATAAGCATAAACAAAAGCTACTGGATCTTTAATCAGAGAAGTCTCTTTACAAGTGAACTGTGGCAAATGCAGAGGTTCGTGAATGCGTGTGATACCAAGAACAATGGTGCTTGAGTGTTCAGCCTTAAACAAAGCCTTTATGTCAACCTTTCTATGGCCCCTTGGAGAGAATTCTGTGGGTGAGGGAGGGGGATGGGACAAGTTACAGCTGTAAAGGACAGAGAGAATGGCCACTAAATACCATCTTCTGGGCAACACAGAACCATCGTAATCAAAAAAACGCTCAAAGACTACAGCTGTATCCTCTGGATATGCATAAGAATGGGTTAATCCATAGCCATGTGTGGTTGGAAGATCTCTGGGTGTCCTACCCCTCACTGCTCAGGAAAAGGGAAATCATGTCTTCAGCTGGGTACTTAAGGTGACCTCACCAGGTTCTAATGGATACTCCTAATCCAGTGGTTACACAGATGGCTCTGGCTAACTTTAATGAGTCACATAATGAAATCAAAAATAAGCCTGTGAATGGAGCAGGTTGAGGTAAGGGTATAATGGAAACAGGGGATGGTGGGAAAAGAGAAAAACCAGAATAAATACAGCACACGCAGGAGTAGGGTTGTGAAAGGACTGATTCATTTAATAATCTTAAAAACAAAAACAAAAAAATACCCTTCCAGCATGATTTTACAGTTGAGTTGCCTTGGTTCAAGCTGCTATAACAGTCTCACAGGCTAAGTGATTTGTAAATCTGGGACATTCTTTTCCCAGTTCTTGAGGTTCACGTCCAAGATCAGGGTGTCAGCATGGTCAAGTTCACGTGCAGTTCCTTATTCAGTTATAGACATCTATCCTCAGAAAATGGTTGCTGGCCTCTGCTTATAATTAACCCCAACCAGGATGCAATCCCCATGACCTAATTACTTCTCAAAGACTCTTCCCTTATTCCAACATAAACATTTTGAGGAGAATCAAATAGATGTGTATGGTGCATGTAATGATTAAAAAAATAAATCCACACAGTCGCCGGCTGGCACCGGCCAGTGTCTTGGTCTGTTCCCAGCCTGGCACACAGCCCGAGACTGCATGTTTCCCCTAGCCAAAGCCTCTCACCAATGTTGGCTCTGCCTCTCCTGAGCTCCAAGATCCTCTTGGTCCCCTCCGCCAGCTGTGGGTGTGCTCTCGCCAGCCCATGCTCCCCTTGCTACCTTTCTCCTGGAGCTCAGTTCTTTTTTTTTTTTTTTTTTATAACTATGAATGACATTAAGTTTATTTACATTGTTGTGAAACCACCCATTTATGTCAATAACACTGCTATAATTTCAAATGCCAATCCTACTCAGGAATGAGTGACTCTGAGTTCTTTCTCCACCCCTACCAGTCCATTGTACTTGAAAAGTACTACACTATGAGTCTCTATGGAACACTACTGCAGGTATATCATAGCGGAAGATTAAGGTATTTTTTACAGTCAACTGATAATGATTATATCAGTTGAAGGTACTCTGGTCATCTTGAGCATGGTAGGCATCGTTCTGGCAGGCCTTTCTCTCCAATTACCTCAGCCTTACTAAAAACCTTTAGATTATGTTGCTAATGCTAGGCTCCAAGATTTATTCCCTTATTTGGCTATTTCTTCCTCATGAAGCTGATTACCAAGGTCCAGCTATCAAAGTACTGAAGTCTAGAAATTCAAAGCCCCTTTGGCTCACCTAATTAACATGTTCAATTAAACACCTCATTCTAAGCCCATTTTACCTTTATAAGCCTCCATTTCCTGTGTGCCACATTTCTCTCCTTTCTATCCAAAGTGTGTCCTTTGTTCCATGCCCCCACTCCAGGACAATAACCCTTTTCTTTCTCTCTTGTTTCCTTCTCCTTCTCCCTCATCCTCTGCCTCCTGTCCTTGTCTCTTTGTCCTGCAGGAAAAATAAATGTCCTTTGTGCTGATAACTTTGACTTTTCCTTTCACCAGTAAGGGATCAACTTGTGGTATAGATTCTCTCCCAGTGGAGGAGAATTGAGGGATGGATGAATTGTGCATCAAATTGAAGAAGTTGCAAGAAATTTTCTAATTTTTTGAAACTACATTCTGCTGCTTTCAATGGCAGTTGAAGGATTCTTTTTTTTTTATTTTTAATATTTTTATTACATATTTTCCTCAATTACATTTCCAATGCTATCCCAAAAGTCCCCCATAGCGCCCCCCACTTCCCTACCCACCCATTCCCATTCTTTTGGCCCTGGCATTCCCCTATATTGGGGCATATAAAGTTTGCAAGTCCAATGGGCCTCTCTTTCCAGTGATGGCCGACTAGGCCATCTTTCGATACATATGCAGCTAGAGACAAGAGCTCCGGGGTTCTGGTTAGTACATCATGTTGTTCCAACAATAGGGTTGCAGATCCCTTTAGCTCCTTGGGTACTTTCTCTAGCTTCTCCATTGGGAGCCCTGTGATACATCCAATAGCTGACTGTGAACATCCACTCCTGTGTTTGCTAGGCCCCGGCATCGTCTCACAAGAGACAGCTATATTTGGGTCCTTTCAGCAAAATCTTGCTAGTGTATGCAATGGTGTCAGCGTTTAGAAGATGACTATGGGATGGATCCCTGGATACGGCAGTCTCTAAATGGTCCATCCTTTCATCACAGCTACGAACTTTGTCTCTGTAACTCCTTCCCTGGGTGTTTTGTTCCCAATTCTAAGAAGGTGCACAGTGTCCACACTTTGGTCTTCATTCTTCTTGAGTTTCATGCGTTTATCAAATTGTATCTTGTATCTTGGGTATCCTAAGTTTTGGGCTAATATCCACTTATCAATGAATACATATTGTGTGAGTTCTTTTGTGATTGTGTTACTTCACTCAAGATGATGCCCTCCAGGTCCATCCATTTGGCTAGGAATTTCATAAATTCATTCTTTTTAATAGCTGAGTAGTACTCCATTGTGTAAATGTACCATAATTTCTGTATCCATTCCTCTGTTGAGGGACATCTGGGTTCTTTCCAGCTTCTGGCTATTATAAATAGGGCTGCTATGAACATAGTGGAGCATGTGTCCTTTTTACCGGTTGGGACATCTTCTGGATATATGCCCAGGAGAGGTATTGCTGGATCCTCCGGTAGTACTATGTCCAATTTTCTGAGGAACCGCCAGACTGATTTCCAGAGTGGTTGTACAAGCTTGCAATCCCACCAACAATGGAGGAGTGTTCCTCTTTCTCCACATCCTCGCCAGCATCTGCTGTCACCTGAATTTTTGATCTTAGCCATTCAGACTGGTGTAAGGTGGAATCTCAGGGTTGTTTTGATTTGCATTTCCCTGATGATTAAGGATGTTGAACATTTTTTCAGGTGTTTCTCTGCCATTCGGTATTCCTCAGGTGAGAATTCTTTGTTCAGTTCTGAGCCCCATTTTTTAATGGGGTTATTTGACTTTCTGGAGTCCACCTTCTTGAGTTCTTTATATATATTGGATATTAGTCCCTTATCTGATTTAGGATAGGTGAAGATCCTTTCCCAATCTGTTGGTGGTTTTTTTGTCTTATTGATGGTGTCTTTAGCCTTGCAGAAGCTTTGTAGTTTCATGAGTTCCCACTTGTCAATTCTCGATCTTACAGCACAAGCCATTACTGTTCTATTCAGGAATTTTTCCCCTGTGCCCATATCTTCAAGGCTTTTCCCCACTTTCTCCTCTATAAGTTTCAGTGTCTCTGGTTTTATGTGAAGTTCCTTGATCCACTTAGACTTGACCTTAGTACAAGGAGATAGGAATGGATCAATTCGCATTCTTCTACATGTTAACAACCAGTTGTGCCAGCACCATTTGTTGAAAATGCTGTCTTTCTTCCACTGGATGTTTTTAGCTCCCTTGTCGAAGATCAAGTGACCATAGGTGTGTGGGTTCATTTCTGGGTCTTCAATTCTATTCCATTGGTCTATTTGTCTGTCACTATACCAGTACCATGCAGTTTTTATCACAATTGCTCTGTAGTAGAGCTTTAGGTCCGGCATGGTGATTCCACCAGAGGTTCTTTTATCCTTGAGAAGAGTTTTTGCTATCCTAGGTTTTTTGTTATTCCAGATGAATTTGCAGATTGCACTTTCTAATTCGTTGAAGAATTGATTTGGAATTTTGATGGGGATTGCATTGAATCTGTAGATTGCTTTTGGCAAGATAGCCATTTTTACAATGTTGATCCTGCCAATCCATGAGCATGGGAGATCTTTCCATCTTCTGAGATCTTCTATAATTTCTTTCTTCAGAGACTTGAAATTTTTATTATACAAATCTTTCACTTCCTTAGTTAGAGTCACGCCAAGATATTTTATATTATTTGTGACTATTGAGAAGGGTGTTGTTTCCCTAATTTCTTTCTCAGCCTGTTTATTCTTTGTGTAGAGAAAGGCCATTGATTTGTATGAGTTAATTTTATATCCAGCTACTTCACCGAAGCTGTTTATCAGGCTTAGGAGTTCTCTGGTGGAATTTTTAGGGTCACTTATATATACTATCATATCATCTGCAAAAAGTGATATTTTGACTTCATCTTTTCCAATTTGTATCCCTTTGATCTCCTTTTGTTGTCGAATTGCTCTGGCTAGGACTTCAAGTACAATGTTGAATAGGTATGGAGAAAGTGGACAGCCTTGTCTAGTCCCTGATTTTAGAGGGATTGCTTCAAGCTTCTGACCATTTACTTTGATGTTGGCTACTGGTTTGCTGTAGATTGCTTTTATCATGTTTAGGTATGGGCCTTGAATTCCTGATCTTTCCAAGACTTTAATCATGAATGGGTGTTGGATCTTGTCGAATGCTTTTTCCGAATCTAATGAGATGACCATGTGGTTTTTGTCTTTGAGTTTGTTTATATACTGGATTACGTTGATGGATTTCCGTATATTGAACCATCCCTGCATCCCTGGGATGAAACCTACTTGGTCAGGATGGATGATTGTTTTGATGTGTTCTTGGATTCGGTTAGCAAGAACTTTATTGAGGATTTTTGCATCAATATTCATAAGGGATATTGGTCTGAAGTTTTCTATCTTTGTTGGGTCTTTTTGTGGTTTAGGTATCAGAGTAATTGTGGCTTCATAGAATGAGTTGGGTAGAGTACCTTCTGTTTCTATTTTATGGAATAGTTTGTGAAGAACTGGGATTAGATCTTCTTTGAAGGTCTGATAGAACACTACACTAAACCCATCTGGTCCTGGGCTTTTTATAGTTGGGAGACTATTAATGACTGCTTCTATTTCTTTGGGGGATATAGGGCTGTTTAGATCATTAACCTGATCTTGATTCAACTTTGGTACCTGGTATCTGTCTAGGAACTTCTCCATTTCATCCAGGTTCTCCAGTTTTGTTGAGTATAGCCTTTGGTAGAAGGATCTGATGGTGTTTTGGATGTCTTCAGGATCTGTTGTTATGTCTCCTTTTTCATTTCTGATTTTGGTAATTAGGATGCTTTCCCTGTGCCCTCTAGTGAGTCTGGCTAAGGGTTTATCTATCTTGTTGATTTTCTCAAAGAACCAGTTCCTTGATTGGTTGATTCTTTGAATAGTTCTTCTTGTTTCCACTTGGTTGATTTCGCCCCTGAGTTTGATTATTTCCTGCCGTCTACTCCTCTTGGGTGAATTTGCTTCCTTTTGTTCTAGTGCTTTTAGGTGTGTTGTCAAGCTGCTAATGTGTGCTCTCTCTAGTTTCCTTTTGGAGGCACTCAGAGCTATGAGTTTTCCTCTTAGAAATGCTTTCATTGCGTCCCATAAGTTTGGGTATGTTGTGGCTTCATTTTCATTGAACTCTAAAAAGTCCTTAATTTCTTTCTTTATTCCTTCCTTGACCAAGGTATCATTGAGAAGAGTGTTGTTCAGTTTCCACGTGAAGGTTGGCTTTCTATTATTTATTTTGTTATTGAAGATCAGCCTTAGTCCATGGTGATCTGATAGGATTCATGGGACAATTTCAATATTTTTGTATCTGTTGAGGCCTGCTTTGTGACCAATTATGTGGTCAATTTTGGAGAAGGTACCATGAGGTGCTGAGAAGAAGGTATATCCTTTTGTTTTAGGATAGAATGTTCTGTAGATATCTGCCAGATCCATTTGATTCATAATTTCTCTTAGTTTCTCTGTGTCCCTGTTTAGTTTCTGTTTCCATGATCTGTCCATTGGTGAAAGTGGTGTGTTGAAGTCTCCCACTATTATTGTATGAGGTGCAATGTGTGCTTTGAGATTTACTAAAGTTTCTTTAATGAATGTGGCTGCCTTTGTATTTGGAGCATAGATATTCAGGATTGATAGTTCCTCTTGGAGGATTTTACCTTTGGTGAGTATGAAGTGTCCCTCCCTGTCTTTTTTAATGACTTTGGGTTGGAAGTCAATCTTATCAGATATTAGAATGGCTACTCCAGCTTGTTTCTTCATGCCATTTGCTTGGAAAATTGTTTTCCAGCCTTTCATTCTGAGGTAGTGTCTATCCTTTTCTCTGAGATGAGTTTCCTGTAAGCAGCAAAATGTTGGGTCTTGTTTGTGTAGCCAGTTTGTTAGTCTATGTCTTTTTATCGGGGAGTTGAGTCCATTGATATTAAGAGATATTAAGGAAAAGTAATTGTTGTTTCCTGTTATTTTTGTTGTTAAAGTTGGCATTCTGTTCTTGTGGCTGTCTTCTTTTAGGTTTGTTGAGGGATTACCTTCTTGTTGTTTCTAGGGCGTGGTTCCTGTCCTTGTATTGGTTTTTTTCTGTTATTATCCTTTGAAGGGCTGGATTCGTGGAGAGATAATGTGTGAATTCGGTTTTGTCGTGGAATACTTTGGTTTCTCCATCTATGTTAATTGAGAGTTTGGCTGGGTATAGTAGCCTGGGCTGGAATTTGTGTTCTTTTAGTGTCTGTATAACATCCGTCCAGGATCTTCTGGCTTTCATAGTCTCTGGTGAAAAATCTGGTGTAATTCTGATAGGCTTGCCTTTATATGTTACTTGGCCTTTTTCTCTTACTGCTTTTAGTATTCTATCTTTATTTAGAGCATTTGTTGCTCTGATTATTATGTGTCGGGAGGTATTTCTTTTCTGGTCCAGTCTATTTGGAGTTCTGTAGGCTTCTTGTATGTTCATGGGCATCTCTTTCTTTAGATTTGGGAAGTTTTCTTCTATAATTTTGTTGAAGATGTTTGCTGGTCCTTTGAGTTGAAAATCTTCATTCTCATCCACTCCTATTATCCGTAGGTTTGGTCTTCTCATTGTGTCCTGTATTTCTTGGATGTTTTGAGTTAGGATCTTTTTGCATTTTACATTTTCCTTGATTGTTGTGCCGATGTTCTCTATGGAATCTTCTGCACCTGAGATTCTCTCTTCCATCTCTTGTATTCTGTTGCTGATGCTGGTATCTATGGTTCCAGATTTCTTTCCTAGGGTTTCTATCTCCAGTGTTGCCTCATTTTGGGTTTTCTTTATTGTGTCTACTTCCCTTTTTAGGTCTAGTATGGTTTTGTTCATTTCCATCATCTGTTTGGATGTGTTTTCCTGTTTTTCTGTAAGGACTTCTACCTGTTTGATTAGGTTATCCTGTTTTTCTTTAAGGATTTGTAACTCTTTAGCAGTGTTCTCCTGCAATTCTTTAAGGGATTTTTGTGCTTCCTCTTTAGTGTCTTCTGCCTGTTTAGCAGTGTTCTCCTGTATTTCTTTAAGTGTGTTATTAAAGTCCTTCTTGAAGTCCTCTACCATCATCAGGAGATATGCTTTTAGATCCGTGTCTAGCTTTTCCGGTGTGTTGGGGTGCCCTGGACTGGGCGAAGTGGGGGTGCTGGGTTCTGATGATGGTGAGTGGTCTTGGTTTCTGTTAGTAAGATTATTACGTTTACCTTTCGCCATCTGGTAATCTCTGGGGTTAGTTGTTATCGTTGTCACTGTTTAAAGATTGGAGCAGAAGCTGTGTTCCACTCACCAGCAGTCTCTAAATCCTGCGGCGGGGGTCGTGGGTAGCTGGCGGGTGTCAGGCAACCCTGCGCTCCAGCTACCCCGGCGCTGATCCGGCCGGATGAGGCCTGTGGCCCTACTCAGGCTGGTTTCTGCTTCCCTAACTAATGCAGTCTCAGGTCCCGCGCGCAATTGGATTGGAGCAGAAGCTGTACTCCACTCACCAGAAGTCTTAAGATCCTTTGGCGGGTGTTGTGGGTAGCTGGCGAGTGTCAGCCGACCCTGCGCCCCAGCTGCCCCGGTGCTTTTCTGACCGGAAGAGGGTTGTGGCCCTATGTAGGCCGGATTTCTCTCTCCCCAACCAGAGCAGTCTCAGGTCCCGCGTGATTGGACTGGAGCAGAAGCTGTGTTCCACTCACCAGCAGTCCCAAAATCCTGCGGCAGGGGTCGTGGGTAGCTGGCGGGTGTCAGGCAACCCTGCGCTCCAGCTACCCCGGCGCTGATCCGGCCGGATGAGGCCTGTGGCCCTACTCAGGCCGGTTTCTGCTTCCCTAACTGATGCAGTCTCAGGTCCCGGCGCACAATTGGATTGGAGCAGAAGCTGTGCTCCACTCACCAGAAGTCTTAAGATCCTGTGGCGGGTGTTGTGGGTAGCTGGCGAGTGTCAGCCGACCCTGCGCCCCAGCTGCCCCTGTGCTTTTCTGACCGGAAGAGCTGGAGCTCAGTTCTTACCCAACCTTCCCATCCCAAAGCCTGACCAAATTCTGCCTTGGCTAAGTTCTTTCCCTCTGGCCGACCTGAATTACCTCAGAATGGAAAACACCAGACAATCTTAGTTCACAATCAACAGGTAAACAGAATCACTGGGTGCAGAATCTATCATGCTGAATTCATCAACCATTATGACCATTCTAACCATTATGTTAGAAATCTTCCGGTGGTGGATACTGGTGGATTCCACCACCACATCTCACAGTCCCCGGCCTACATCTTGTCTGCTTCGCTCCCACCTCTCCGTCCTTTCTCCTCCTTACCTCTTCCTCTCTTGGACCAGAAAGGTCCACCTCCTCCTCGCCCAGTGATTGGTTTCTTGTCATCTTTATTATCCAATCAATCAATTAGGGAAAAATTCCACTACATGTACGTGCTGGGTTTTGTGTCCTTCCATAAGCGTATATAATCGCTGTCAAAGTTATGCTTATTTTTATGTCTATAAGATAATTCTTAGAGAAACCCAAAACCTGCCAAGTGTTATAACTTTAAGTACATTTATGTAAGTTTCTAACATCCAAACCTTTAGTTTTGTAGCTGTTTTCTACACGATGGACAATATTATGCTGATTACCAACTCCAAATTAGCATTCATATTCCTCTTCGAAGAGGAATCTGCTCACCAGAGAAGTTAATTTTTTTAATAGCCAAATTGGCAGATTATGCTCCACATAGTCATTGAATTTCAGTGTTTGGAAGCCGGCCTGCCTGTATTTCCTCAACCTTGTCAATGTCTCCCAGGTCGACACAGAGAGCGCTGAGCACTGTGGTATGGGAACGTGCAAACTCATGGGGACCACAAAGTAGACACACGGAACAGAACATTACTTAACATCTTAGTGAGCATTTGAAGACTATAGTGAATTAATGATTGGTGTGGAAGGGCCCCACTCACTATAAATGGTGCCACAACTGGGCAGGTGGCCCTAGGATAAAAGCATGCTGAATAAGCCATTGGGAACAAGCCAGTAAGCAGCATTCCTCCGTGGCCTCTGCTTCAGTTCCTGCCTCCAGGTTCCTGCTTTGATTTCCTGTACTGGCATCTCTTCATTATGGTCTGAAGCTGTAGGAAAATGATCCCTTTTCTCCCTAAGTAGCCTTTGGCCATAGTATTTATTCCAACAGTAGAAAGCAGAGTAAAGACTGAAAACTCCAGCTGGAATCCATGTGAGGGAGAAAACGATCTTATTAAATTCCATCCTTTTAGGAGAATACATCCTCAGATGACTCCTTCAAATGCAACCTATAACTGACCAAAGTGGAAATTCAGACATCTGAATTTCTGTTCCATAGAGAGTGTGCTATGATGTTAGTCATTGTAAGCTCATACATTTTCATCCTTTGTTACCTTGCAATAGAGATCTGCGGTAGCTGGCTCCCTTGCCCAGATCAGACTTCCAGCTGGGTCTGGTTGATAAGGGAACTCCTGAAGAGAGAGAGAGGAGGTAGGAGGGTTACAATGCAGAGGATAAGGCAAGGATATTAATGGTTCAGCGGCTTCCTCATGAATCACTGTGAGCTAGCCATGAAAATCTTAGCTTATTCATGAATCTCTGTGGGCTAGCTGTGACGATTTCAGCTTCCTCACGAGTCACTGTATGCTAGCAATGAGGATCTCAGGTCCTGTTTTGTGGCTCCCCATTCATCACAGCTACTAGCCCCAGATCTCAGGAACCAACCGCCCCCTTGTCTTGGATATCTGGGTGATACAAGCTCCAATATCCTTGTTATTACCATGCACCTTGCCCATTCTTTTAAAGATATTCCTTCTATACATCAGATTATGGAATCTGAGAGGGCATGTCATTCCCAAAACAATGACTGCACAATGTGAACAGGAAGTGGTATCTGGCCTGAGATGAAGAATGTGTGTCATTTCACCAGACAGAAAGGACAGTCTAGGGGTGTCATTGAGATGACAGCCATGGGCAAGTAGAAAATTCAGTTCTAGCCACTTGATGGCTACAGTGAATCCTAATAGGACACCCCTCACACAATATTCAACATGAAGAATATTCCAAATAATGACAGGAAGACATGATTAGAAAAGTGGATCCCAGCTCACACCTTAAGCGCATGAGAAATATTGTTTTCTAAATTTTCTTCAATTTCATTTCTGTTTTCAACAAATTCTGTGAATGACAAAACTTCCTAATCGATTTGAGATTTTTACTCTCTTGCTATTCTCCAGGAGGAAATGAGCCATTTGGAATTTGATTTAAATCTTGATTACAATTTCAAAATCACTCAGCTACATTCAATAATGTCTTATTTCTTCAGAGCACACTAATTCGTCTTTGTACTGTTTCAGCATAGGTTAGACCGGGATTCAGGGTGGACATGCAGAGGTTCTGCTAAGCAACTGATTGGACAGCATGTGACTGCAGGAGCCCCCCCCCCCCCCCGCCAAAACAAACGCTTCAAGAGAGCGACCATTTGTAAAGACTGCACTAATTGTTTGTATGCAAATAGAGCTATTACTTATGAGTTTAATCTCTTCAGGACAGAAGCTCAGTGCAATTTCTACTTGGACAACTTCTATAGGGACTTGATAAAAATTGAGTTTGGCTTGACACTTGTATGTAAAATGTGATTTGTTAGAAACAGACTGATTCAGTCTGCTGACTGACTTACCTCAACCTTCTACCCAATTAGTGCCTATCAATGATGCTTAACAAGAACTATGACAGGTGGATGGCAAAATATATAAACAAGAAAGATAAAAGTCCAGAAGCATAAGCTACGATCTGACTTTAGCCAGGAAGGCAGGGAAGCTGACTGCAGATTTCACCTTTCCCTCTGCTCTTCCAAATCCAACCTCTAGTCCTATGCCCGGTTCTATGCCAGACCACCCACTGCAGCCTCCCCTTCCCCTGTTTCCAGTAGATTCCAAAGATCTTCCTTTCCTAACTCACCCCCTCACTCATTGCTTTATCCCAGTCCCTAGCTACAGGGGATATTCTCTAGGGACCTGCAGGCTACTCCAGCCAGAGAAGTAGGTAGGCTAACTACATATCTCCATCTCTCCTTCCTTTCCTTCAAGTCCAATCCCCCATTTCCATGCCCAGTTCTGTGGCAGATCTTCTGCTCTGCCTTCTCCTCATTGTCTGACCCCATTTCGAGTGACTAAGCAGACCTAGAGGAACAACTTTCTTTCTCATCTCCTGTGGACCCTTCCTCTTAGACCATGACCATTCCTAAGTGCCAAATACCAATACCTAGAAGCACATTTTACTTGAAACTCCCAGGGGCCATACCTACCAGGATTCCAGAAGAATGTTCTACCAGGAAACACAGCCATCGCACTTTCCCAAGAACCAGAAACGGCAACAGAAACCAAGAAACAAAACACAAACCCAACAAAGACAAGACCAGATATCAGCGTCCAGAACTATAAAAGTGCCATACCCAAAAGCCTAGACACCAGTGTAAAACACAATAACATCCAGGACAATATGTCTCCTCTAAAGCCCAGCATCACTACCACAACAGGGCCTGAGTATTGCAGCATTGTTGAAGCACAAGACAAAGATCTTAAAATATTTATCCTTTATGAATATATAACAGAGGTCTTTAAAGAGTAAACAGATAAATCCCTTAAGGAAATCTATGAAAACACCAACAAACCATGGAAAGAAACTAATAAAATAGTTCAAGGCCTAAAAGTGAAAATAGAGTCATTAAAGAAAGCGCAAACTGAGCGGACTCTGGAAATGAAAAACTTAGGAACTTGAACAGGAAGCTCAGAGGCAAGCTTCACCAACAGGATATAAGAAATCGGAGAGAGAATCTCCATACTGAAGCTACGATAGAAGCAACGGACACCGCTGTCAAGGAAAATAGTAATGATTCTGGCACAAAACATCCAGGAAATCTGGGGCACTGTAAAAAGACCAAATCTAAAAGTGATAGGAATGGAAGGAAAGAAACCCAGGTCAAAGGTACAGAAAATAGTTTCAACAAATCATAGAAAAAAATTTTCCTAACCTAAAGAAGGACATGTATATCAAAGTATAAGAGGCATACAGAACACCAAATAGAACAGGACAGAAATGAAATTCCCCTGGATACATAATGATTACTTAATTACAGAACAAATAAAGTATATTAAAAGCTGCACGAAACAAGGGTCAAGTGTCTTAGTTCGGGTTTTATTGCTGTGAAGACACATCATGACCAAGGCAACTCTTATAAAGGCAAGCATTTAATTGGGGCTGGCTTATATAATTCAGAGGTTCCGTCTGTTATCATCATGACGTGGCAGTGTGGCAGGATATTGGCAGACATGGTGCTGGAGGATTCAAGAGTTCAACATCTTGATTCAAAGGCAACCAGGAAGAGACTAGCTCTAGCAGGAAGAGACTAGCTCTAGCAGGAAAAGACTAGCTCTAGCAAGCAGGCAGCATCAGGGTCTCTTTCACACTAGTGGAGCTTGATGATAGGATTTCACAGCCAACCTCCATAGTGACACACATTTCCTCCAACAAGGCCACACCTATTCCAATGAGGACACACCTCCTAATAGTGTCACTTCCTAGGGGCCAAACATTCAAACGCATGAATCTATGGAGGACAAACCAAAGCAAACCAAGTAGTATAGGAGAGCAGGCCTATCAGAATTATGCATGATGTATCTCAATGGAGACTCTAAAAGCTATAAGGGCCTGGAAAGATGTGCTGCCATCTCTAAAAGACCACAGATGTCAGTCCAGACTACAATACCCAGCAAAACTTTCTACTACCTTAGATGGAAAAAATAAGATATTCCATGTTAAAGCCACATTTAAACAATATCTATATTACAAACCCAGCCCTACAGAAAGAACTAGAAGGACAACTCCAACCTCAGGAGGTCAACTACACCCATAAAAATACAAGGAATAAATAATCTTAGAGCAACAAAATAAAAATAAGGGAAATTCATACACACAACAACAACAAGAACAACAAGAACAACAACAAACTAATAGGAATCAACAATCAATGGTTATTGATACCTGTCAATAGCAATGCTCTCAATTTCTCAATTAAACAAAACACAGACTAACAGGATTGCTATGAACTGGATCCATCCTGCTGCTGCATCTAAGAAGCACACCTCAAGCTCAAGGGGCTGGAAAAGATGATCCAAGCAAATAGATCTAAAAATCAGGCTGGTGTAGCCATTTTAATACCTAACAAAATAGACTTCAAACCAAAACTAATTAAAAGGAGTAGGAAAGGGCACTACATACTCGTCAAAGGAAAATCTACCAAGAGAACACCCTGAATTCTATACTGATGCTCACATCCTGATAGTGGGAGACTTGGGTACCACACTGTCACCAATAGCTAGGCCATCCAGGCAAACACTAAACAGAGAAAAGCTGGCGCTAACCGACATTATACATCAGTGGACCGAACCAATATTTGCAGAACAATTCACCCAAACACAAAAGAATCTCCTCAGCGCCTCAGGGAACTTATTCTCAGTAGCTCAGGACTTTCTTCAAAACTGGCCAGATAGGCAGACGCAAGTTACTCTCAACAAAAACAAGAAAACTGAAATAGCACCCTGCAGTGTATCTAACTACAAAAGATTAAAGCAGAATAGCAACAAAAAACAAACAAAAAAAATTTTAAAAATTAAAAAAAAAAAAGAACAGAAATCTTACAAACTCATAGAAACTGAACAACTCACTTCTGAATGAAGATTGGGTCAAGAAAAAATTAAAGACTTTCCAGAATTGAATGAAAATGAATTCACAACATACTCAAACTTATGAAAAAGAAGCAAGTTCATAGTACTAAATGCCCACATTATTTTAAAAAAAAAAGAATTAGAGAGATCTTATACTATTAATTAACAGCACACCTCAAAGCTCTAGAGAGAGAAAAAGAAGAAGAAGCCACACCCAAAAAAGTAAACAGCTAGAAATCATCAAATTCAGGCTGAAATCAACAAAATGGAAACAAAAAATGCAAAGAATTAATGAAACAAAGGGTTCTTTGAGAAAATCAAGAAAATTAACAAAACCCTTATCCAAAATAATTAAAAGCCAGGAATAGAGAATATCCAAATTAACAAAATTAAAAATGAAAAGGGTGTCAAAACAATAGACACTAAGGAAATCCAGAGAATCAGAGGAACATACTTTAAAACCTGTACTGTAACAAATTCAAAAACCTAAAAGAAATGGATGATTTTCCTCATTAGATACCATCCATCCAAGTCAAATCAAGATCAGATAAGTAATATAAAGAGACCTATAAATCCTAGTGAAATAGAAGTAATCATTTAAAAAATCTCCTTACCAAAAATTAAAATACATAACAATAATAACAAAAAAAACCTGTAATACCGGATAGTTTTAGTGCAGAATTTCACCAAACTTTAAAAGAAGAGTTTATGTCAATACTTCTCAATACTTCTCAGATCATTCCACAAAAGGAGGAACACTGCCCAATTCACTTTATGAGGCCACAGTTAGCTTCATACCCACACCACAAAAGTTCCAACAAAGAAAGACAAATTTGCTTTTTGAACATAGACACAAAAACTCTCAATAAAATGCTTGCAAACAGACTCTAAGAACACGCCAAAGTCATACGCCGTGATCGACTAGGCTTCATCCCAGAGACGAAGGAATGGTTCAGCAGATGTGAGCTGAGAACTGCAATCCACCATATAAACAACTTAAAGAACACACACACACACACACACACACACACACACACACAATTGTTTCATTAGTACAGAAAGGGCCTTTGAAGGAAGGACCTCTGCATTCTTTAAAGGGAAATTGTAAACACCAACTCAGGCACAAAAGCTTTGATCTACAATGGTGTTCTGCCTACAAGACAGGCTAGGGCAATGGTGGCCAAAGGTTATGGGAGCAACCAACCAATATCAAATTTTACTCAAGGCCCACTCTACTAAGAGGAACCCAGAGCTGACACTACCTTGGTGATCAAGAGCCTGAGGCTAGATAGCCAAGAGACCCATAGAAAGACCAAATACTACTGTTCTTTTAAAGAAAATGTTAGAATAAAATGACGCTTAATGACATTCTGTATGTACTCTTAGATCAATCCCTTGCTCAGCCATCAATCAGAGAAACTTAATCCTGCAGCCAATGGGAACGGAGACAGAGAAACACAGGCAGAAAGTAGGAGACCCTGGAACACCCTGAGATACAGAGAAACACAGGCAGTCATCATGTAGAGTGTGAGTCCCTGGAACACCCTGCCCTACATGGGATATCTCTATCAAATCCCTCCCCTCGGGGCTCAGAAAACCCCATGGAAGAGGTGGCAGAAGGAGTGTGAGAGCTAGAAGGGAGTAGGCCACCGAGAAAACAAGACCCTCTAAGCCAACATGATCAAAACTCACCTGAGCTCACAGAGTCTGAGTCAGCATGCACAGGTCTGCACAGGTCTGCACCAGACGGTGTCTTAAGGAGACATGAATGAATGTATGCCCCCATCCCTAACCCAGAAACAACTTCCAACTGATAACTGCTTACAAATGAAAATTCAATTTTTATCCAAGGGAATCTCAGTGAGGAAACAAACTTCTCTTAAGGGTAGGCTGCGTGCCCGGCCAGCCAGATGGCCAACAGGAAACAAAGTCAAAGGCATCTGTGGAGGCTGGAGGCTCCTGTCTCACAAGGTCATGTCAGGGCTCTTCCTTTTTCTAAAAAAAAATCATATATATATATATATATATATATGTTATTATTATTATTATCCTATAAGTCCTTTGAGTAAATATTAAGGCTTCCAGCCTAGTGGTTCTGCGGACTTTCTGAGTGTGCAAACAGGGTGGGTCTCTGTCTCTTGTGCCTTCTCTTGGACTCTTTTCCTTCTGTTTGCTTTGTCCAGTTCTGCTGTGTTCTTTTTGTTGCTGTTGTTTTATCTTATTTTACTTTAGTTTGTTATATTGTATTATCATGCCTTTGAAGCCTCTTTGTTTTCTAATGAAAGACAGAAAAGGGGGCATCCACATGGAAGGGAGGGTGGGAAAGAACTGGGGGGGGGGAGGTTACAGGAAGGGAAACCAGAATCAGAATATATTATGAGAAGAATTCTATATTCAGTAAAAAGAAAAATAATACAATATCTATTATCAATGGGGAATAATAAAGTATCTGGATGCCAGATTATGAAAACTCTTGAGATAAATAATTAACATACAAAAATAAAGAAATTACCACTTCCTGCTCCCCATTTGACCATCAGAACTGCAGAAATTACCAAATAAGGCCACTGGGCGTAATGCCGCAGACAAGGAAAGAAATGGGGAAATCCCCAACGTTATAAAAGCTTAATTGAAGTCAAAATTAAATGTGACAGTTCTTGCTCTAGTTAAGACTCAGGGACCTGGTGCTCACCACCTAGGAAACACCTGCTTGGATTTTGTTTCCCTCTGCATTCACAGAGCACCTGCTGGGCAAGTAGGCAAACTCCACAGGTACACAAGACCGGAGTATGAACTAATCCGTACATCTCGGTTCACTAACCCCAAAGTGTCAATCGCCAAGACTGAACTTGCAGATGGAAGGAAGATTGTAGCAGGTAAGGCAGGGCTGCCTCTATGTAAACGCTAGGTGGGCCATGCAGTCGCATAAACATCTCCTTCAGGAGGACCGAATTGAGGACTTCCTGAGAGAGCAAGGATTGCGGGTGCAGGCACTGCCAGCCAATCAGGAACTACTGTTTAGAAGAGCTGCTTTCTTGGGACCAATAGTGGTGGGTGGAGGGTATGAAAGGAGTTTGCCACAGTGCTCAGAGGGCTTGCTTTGGCTGTTTCTCACCTGCTCCCGGGAGTCTGTGCTGTTGGCTCTGCACCACCTCACCTCCAACCCCCAAGGGCAGGTAGGGTCCGGCAGCAAGTAGTCCAGGACCGAAGACTTTGCCTCTTAGCCAGGCTTACTAAGAAAGGCCCTTGAGGTTGCTTTGCCTATGAGGCATCACAACCTGGTCTTTAAAAAAAAAAAATGCCCGTTACCAGCACTGTTAAGCACCACTGACTGGACAGGAAGGAGGCAGCCAGCTTCCAGTGTCCTTGACCACGCCACTTGATTATTTGGGTGGCAGTAATGCTGCTTCAGGTATACATAATATATTCATGCTTCACAAGCTGCACAACTCAGTCTTCTGTCATGAAAATAATGTCTTTATATTATAATACATAGCAGTCAGATTAGCTAGGCGGTAAAAGAAGTGTGTCCTATGCTTTGGTGGCTTCAGACGACAAAGATTCATTTCTCACTTGAATGGCATGTTATCATTATTATCTGGGGGCTCTACTCTCAAAAGGACCAAAAGCTGATGCAGTAGCCAGCTTTCTAGAATGTGACAGCTCTCGGCCAAATAACGCAGTAATTCTTTAACCTTCTGCTCATATTCCATGACACATCACTAAATATTCTTGAGTTGAAGTCGCAAGAAGGAATAAAAGTCCGGATGTTTGCGAAAACACCGATCATCATCATATTCCTCTGAAAAAGTCGACCTAGTCTCACCAGGAAGAGATCCTGAGAAAGATAGGAGGTGGAAAGGTCTGTTAATCAGAAAGCAAGGAACAGATCTGAGAGGCAGACACTCAAACATGCTGAGGAGGGATGGATTGGGATGATTCTCAGTCACTGGTGTGACCTATATTTTTAGCTTTTGACAGTTGCATGTGCACCAGAAATCTTCCTTCTCACCTTCCCCTACTTGGCTTTCTAACTGGCAAAGAACGGCAGGCAGTGAGGGTGAGAAGCTCACAACATAGCACGTGTGCACGTGCACCTGGGTGTAAATGTGAATCCTCGTATGAAAGCCACGTGCCTGTGTGTTAATGTGCATCCTCGTATGAAAGCTGTCAGACGAGCCACGTTGTTATAGTAATTCTGCGAGAAAATGACCGACAGTAAGCTGTCTGAGCCAGGCAGCTCTCCTTATGACACCTGTGGGTATCCATGCCTTTCCCAGCTGGAGATCTCTGGAGAATGAAGAGGGGTTAGGTGGATATTTGTAGAATGTGTTCAATACTCAGAAATGAGTGAGAGCAAAAGAGAGACCTCCAGCTGAGAATGGGACCTGGAAAACAGAATGCTACATTCTAGACCCAGATTCTCCACTAAATAGAAGCAGAAGTTATAGCACATAAATATGTAAGCCACTGGGCAAAGAGTGGGCTAGTCTATAAAATGTACACAGAAACCAGAAAGCTATGGGGGAGGAGACAGAGGCCTGCCTGCCTGCCTAGCCAGAAGAGGGTGCCATATGCATCGAGCTGGAGTTACAGGTGGGTGTGAGCCTCCTGACAAGTGCTGGGGACCAAACTGTCGCTTGGAAAGAGCAGAATGGGCTTTTCATTGCTCAGGCACCTCTCCAGTTCCTGAGCATCTTCTTAACAGAATATAACTAGGATTCAAAAAAAGAAATGAAAGTTTAAAATAAAATACAGTTTTCATTTTTATCAACCGATTCTGAAAATGATACCAGTTCAGCATTGGTCAGGATATAATGAAACTCAATTTTTAAAAAAAGAGAGAGAGAAATAAATACTATATATTAAAATGTCAGCAAGTATTGTGTTTGGGTGATTTTGCAGAAATCTATCACTTTTTTAATGTACTGGGTTTATATAATTTATGGTATTATTTTTTGTTGGGAAGCTCTACTTCCTGCTAAAGTTAAGTAATTGTGACTACCTAAACTCTCCCATCTCAAATATCAAAACTCCAAAGAGACAGGAAAAAAATTATTGTTTAACAAGTAGGTATCACCCAGTGAGGAGGTTATGGTTCACCAGGCAGGGAGCTAATAAAATGAGCAGCACCGCTTTCCAAGCTACCACCTTGGGAGTTTCCCAACCTTTAATCCCAGCACTCAGAAGGCAGAGGCAGGCAGATTTCTGAGTTCGAGGCCAGCCTGGTCTACAAAGTGAGTTCCAGGACAGCCAGGGCTATACAGAGAAACTCTGTCTCGAAAAACAAACAAACAAACAAAACAAAACAAAACAAAAAACAGAGAAATACAACTCACAGGAAGCCCAGCAGGCTCTCTAAGTGTAGAAGACTGTGTTGCAAATCTAGAAAGAAAAAACAGATTTTCAGAGTAGGGCATTTCTGGGGTGTATCCTGAAGCCTACAGTACACTCCAAGGAGGAATGCACTTCTGAATGCTGAGGGAAGACTCTCCCAACAGGACAAATAACAAGGACTGTTTTTGTCAGGCAAGCTCCAGAATCTCACCAGATACTGGCTACTGGGGGAGGGGGTGCCGCAGTGATGAAACAACAATACCCCTATGCCCAGCGCTCCTATCCAGGGGATAAATCCTACACCCACTGCTCCTAGCTAGGGGTCATTGTACCCCAAGGGCCGGCCCTTTGGCAATGGATGGACTTTTACTGTCAACACTCACATAGGATGCTAGCCACAGCTGCTAGAGAGAAGCTGAAATGCTTGGCAACAATGCACGGGCTGTGCCTGCGTGGAGTTCTACATCAAAGCAAGACCCAAAAAGTTCAACTGTTTCCAAGGAACTTTTCCCAGAATTCAGTTCAAGAACATTTATAAGAATTATAAAAAGGAATATTCACAATGTCTGGAATGCAACTTTAAAAAAAAAAAACTGCTAGGCATGCAGAAATAGAAAAACATAACACACAATAAAAAGAAAAACCATTCTATCTCCACCAAACCAGAATTGAGACATTGATTTACCAGTCGGGACATTAAATCATTATTATAACTGCATTCCTTATATTCAAAGAGCTAAGCAGAGACAGAGATAGTATTTTTTTAAAGAGCCTAAAGTTGAACTTTTAAAGGAAAATTATAAATGTACTTGCTGGTTTTATGTAAACTTGACACAAGCTAGGGCCATCTAAGAGCAAAGAACCTCGATTAAGAAAACTTCTCCATAAGACTGGGCTGCAGGCAAGCCTGTGGGGCATTTTCTTACTTAGTGATGGATGGGGGAGGAATCAGCCCATTCTGGCTAGTGCCATCCCTGGGCAGAT
This sequence comes from Mus caroli, assembly GCF_978045245.1. NCBI lineage: Eukaryota > Metazoa > Chordata > Mammalia > Rodentia > Muridae > Mus > Mus caroli. Next base: position 117,802,189 of record NW_028227267.1, read on the forward strand.
GGCCCTGGGTGTTATAAGAAAGCCATGAGGAGCAAACCAGTAAGCAACACTTCTGCACGGTCTCTGCATCAGCTCCTGCCTCCAGGTTCCTGCCCAGTTTGAGTTCCTGCCTTCACTGCCTTTAATGATGTACTGTAATGTGGAATATAAATGAAATGAAGTCTTTCCTCCCCAAGTTGCTTTTGGTCATGGTGTTTCATCATAGCAATAGAAATCCTTAGATGAAATACAGACCAGATGGGACTGAAAGAAAACCAGAGTTTACAGGATGATTAATACATTTGAGTAGGTAACATTGGGTGCTATGCAAAGAGACAGATAAAGAAAAGGAAATTTTTATTATATTTTTATTTAAAATTTTTCATACAGTACATTTTGATATTTTCCCTCGTCTAAGTCCTCTCACATCCTTCCCGCCTCTGTATCTCCCTCCCCCGTGTCCCTCCCTCTTTCACCACTGTGATTGCTTTCTTCTCCCTCCCAAGTGGGACTGAGGCATCCAGGCATCCTCACTTGGGCACTTCAGCTTGTTGATCTTTTTGCGTTCTGGGGCTGTATCTTGAGTAGTCTGTACTCTTTTTTTTCTAACATCCACTTATTAGTGAGTACATACCATGCATATCCTTTTGGGTCTGAGTTACCTCACTCAGGATGATATTTTCTAGCTCCATCCATTTGCCTGCAAAACTCAGTTTATCCTCGTTCTTATAGTATTCCATGTAAATGAACCACATTTTCTGTATCCATTCTTCTGTCGTGAGACATCTGGGTTGTTTCCAGCTTCTGGCTATCACAAATAAGACTGCTATGAACATAGTGGAACACATGCCCCTGTAGCATGGTAGGGCATCTTTTGGGTATATTCCCAAGAGTAGTATTGCTGCGTCTTCAGGTAGATCTATTTCCAATTTTCTGCAGAATCTCCAGATTGATTTCTAGAGTGGTTGTACCAGTTTGCAATTCCACCAGCAATGAAGGCATGTTCCTCTTTCTCTGCATCCTCTCCAACATGTGTTGTCACCTGTGGTTTAAAGCTTGAGCCTTTTGCTTGGGCAGCCACCCGGCTTTATACTTAATCCAACTGTCTTGCCCATGGTCCACCACGAGGCCAGTTCTATACCTTTCGCTGTTCCACACAGATCTGTCTGTTCCCTTCCATGTCCACTATCTGAATCTCCCACATCTGCTTTCTTCTCCCTGTGTGCCCCACATCTCTCTCTTGGAAGTTCTGCCCTCCATTATCTGTCCAGCTATTGGCCATCAGGTCTTTATTACAACCAATCAGCAGTGAGAGAGTCTCTGATACAATTCTACATTGCCTCTAAGCATAGAAGACTGTCTGACCTACAAGTATCTGAGCAGGTATAGAAGGACAAGCATTTACAAATATGCTTGGTTGAGGATCGCCATAGAAACACCACCACCAATATCCTGCATTTAGCATTCTGCCAGGTACAAAATTAACAATTGAAAATATAGAGACATACCTCCACAATGGGAAGAAAAGGTTACCCCAACAGCTATAAAATCAGTCTGATTATTCTCACCTACACTATCCTTTATCCTACCCTTGTTAAGTTCTCTCTCCTCCCTACTGATCTTTCCCCATGTTTAATTGCTCTGTGACCCACTGAGTGTCACCAGGACCATCTGAGTGACTAAGGAGCCAGCCAGTAGAGTAGGAACTAACTAGTGGCTGCACATCTGAAGATAATGACTCCCTTAGAATCTGTCAGTAGCCAATGACATTGCTATGACCCCCATCACCCTATACCTATCTGTGACACTAACACTTTTGTTTAAAAACCATTGGCTTCTCTGAAGTATCCAACCAGATAGTATCATTCTGCTTTTTCCCTGTAGCTGAACAAAACTATGGACACCATAGTGAACAATAAGGATATAAGCCCAACATTTTGGACCTTATTTATTTAAGACCCTTTTGATTCCAGATCCTTTAAAGATGATAGCACCTTTAAAAACCAGACCAAATGGGTAAAGTGTATGGCATCTGTCTTACTTAGGGTTTCTATTGCTGTGAAGAGACACCATGAAACTCTTATAAGGGAAAACATTTAGTTGGATCTGGATTATAGTCCAGAGGTTTAATCCATCACCATCATCATGGTGGGAAGCGTGGTGGCATGAAGGGGGCATGGAGAGATAACTGAGAGTTCTATGTCTAGATACGCAGGCAGGAGAGAGACAGACAGACAGACAGACAGACAAAGAGACAGACAGAGAGAGGCAGAGAGAGAGAGACAGAGAGAGAGAGAGTCAGAGACAGAGACAGACAGAGAGACAGAAACTAGGCCTGACCTGAGAAGCATCTGAAACCTCAAAGCCCACCATGAGACACTTCCTCCAACAAGCCACACCTCCTAATAGTGCCACTCTCTGTTAACCTATGAGATCCAGTTTCATTCAAACCACCACAGCATCTTTAAATTACTACAATAATTTTTCCCTCAGTATCCTCAAGTATTTGTGCATAAGTATATATCCATCCTCTGGTTTTAAGCCTTGTTTCTTGCACAGATACTCACATGGCAAAGTTGGAACTAGGAAGAGAACACGGTATGGGAAAGAGTGAGTTTTGCTAGAAATTTAGCAAATATTTCTTTGCTGCAGTCACATTCTGATGTTGACATTTGGGCTGGGAAATCTCAAGGACACTACGATGCCTGCGGTAGGTAGATAGAGGGAGAGCACAGAGATAGAGTCTAAGACTCAGACACAGCTCTGCTCCGTGACTGGATAGGAGCAACATGCAGACAGCTTAGGACACTCAGTGGCTACACAGCCCTAACAGGTGGTCTAAATCCACACTGCATTTCTATCGTGATTTCTGGGTCATCGTTCTGCCTCTGACAAGCCACTGCCCTAACTCACATTGTTTTCCTTCATTTATCTCTTCATTTCCTTGACAGACAGGAGGGCTCGTGTGAGCACATGCTATACTTTCCTGTCTCTACCAGATGAAGCTTAGTAAGATGAAAAGATGCTGATTTAAAGTTGTCTGATGTCATAACCTGAGTACATTTTGTTTCCTCCAAAACCCATGTTAAAATACAGCTCCTGATATGATAGCATTAAGAGGTAGAGGGGCCATCTAGGGGCCGGGGTCATGAGAGTTCCACCATCCTGGAGGGGCTGGTGCCACTGCTGTGGAACAAGGCTGCTTTTCATGGGAGTGAGTTCTTACTCTCTTGAGCTGGATTTGAGGCCAAAGAGAACTGAGAGTTAAGATGTACCCGCCCAGCCCATCTCTCTCTCCCTCTCCCAATCTCTCTCTCTCTCTCTCTCTCTCTCTCTCTCTCTCTCTCTCTCTCTCTCTCTCTCTCTCTCTCTCTCTCTCTCTCTCCTGTTTTTCTTTCAGTTTACAATATAGAATTGAGTCCTTGTTGCATTTAGTCACCTGATCTTGAACTTCCTTCAAAACTATGACTTTATTCATAAATTATCAACTCTCAGGTATTGTGTTATAACAACAGAAAACAGGAAGAATGCACACACACAGAAAACAGGAAGAATGCACACACACAGAAGACAGGAAGAATGCACACACACAGAAAACAAGAAGAATGCACACACACAGAAGACAGGAAGAATGAATGCACACACCGATGCACACGGTCCTCCTGTTAAGAATATGATGTCAAATAGGTCTCTGTTTGTGCACACAAAGTGGAGGAAATGACAGGTTGTGAAAAATCCAGTGTCATAGGAAATGGCATAAATCACAATATCTCAAATTAAGATCCCAAGAAGCTTCCTAACACGATCTATAGATAATGATAACAACAGTTAACATTAGGGATGTGGTGCCACAAATTCTGCTACATGCTCTGTGTAACAATTCTAGAAGGTCAGTGGGTTGAAATCATGGGGTTGAAAACATGGGGTTGAAAACATGGGGTTGAATAGATTGTCTAAGGAAGGCCATATAGTGAATAAGAGTTTCTTTTCTGTCACTTTTCCATGGTCCCTAGCAGAGTGTATCATACATTCTCCTATGATCATCATACATACTCATGATCATCATACATACATGTATGATCATCCTATATACTCATGACCATCATACATACTCATATGATCAACATACATATTCATGATCATCATACATACATGTATGATCAACATATATACTCATATTATCAACATATATACTCATGATCATCATACATACATGTATGATCATACATACTCATATGATCAACATACATACTCATGATGATCATACATACATCATGATGATCATACATACTCATAATAATCATACTTAGTCATATGATCAACATACATATTCATATGATCATCATACATACTTATGTGATCACCATACACACTCATATGATCAACATGGTTTGTGAGGTTAAACATATTTATAACACATAAGTACTCAGGACTGTCTTTCCCTTTATGGGTTTCCACAGTTGGGACAGGCGACGAAAACATGTTCAAGCTAACTGGATAAAATGTATGCAGGATTATCAGAGAGCCTGCACAGTCTGCTCTGTGTAACAGGGAGCCACCGTTCTTAACAGGTGACATTCTATTCCTCTCTCAAGCTTTCACTCCTTGTCACTGGCAGTGAATCATTCTCCATGCTGTTGAACAGCACTTAAAAACCACTCATCTGCTTCTTCATCTCCCTGAATATGAGCCTAGAGCTCCTGGTGTCTGAGCGGGTTTGGTCTGGATTTACAGAGTGGTAGCTGCACCAAGCCCCTGTGCTCGTGATGGGGGCCAGCTCCTGGGGGGTGGGGAGCCGACACTGTTCATCAGGAGCATGGTTGCTTAAGGGTGTCATTCCCCACACTCGCCCTGGAGTACAGATTCATGGTTTCCATGTTTCCTGTTTGTCACAGTTCTGAAAGATCATTTATCTTATATAGCTGCAGGTGAAGTCTCTGCTCAAAGCAGCCAAGTACAAAATGTGTTTCTTTGCAAGCTGCCGTGCCAAAATGAGTGCCGCCTTAGCTTGCATTTCTCATCTTGTCTTCCTGCCCCTCCTCACACAGGTTGAAAACAGTCTTAATAGACGCTCTAAAATGATCCCTTCAAAAACGGCACTTCAAAATTGACATGTTATGGATGGATCCGAGGTCAAAGAGGAGAGCACTGACTTCTTTCCTCACTGCTGTGGCCAAATCCCTGATAAGCCGCTTAGTAGAGAGGGTTAATTTCTGCTTTGAGATATGAAGAGGATACAGACAGTCCAGGGTGGTGAGGAAGTCACTGCAGCTGTTTGTACTGAAGAAGAGAGGGGACCGGAAATGGAGCCTGATGTAAGGCTTCAAGCCCCACCCCCAGTGGACTACTTCCCTTATCAGGACCCCACCTCCTAAAGGTTCTACAACCTCCCTGAGGTTCCTGAGGTCCGAGCCAGGGACCAAGTGTGAAGCGCATTAACCTGCCAGGAACATTTCACATTCAAACCACAGCAGCGGACCAGGGCCTGTCTGTGACGAGGATGTTGAGAGCCCCTGCTCGCCTGAACTCCTATCACACCATGCTCTGTCACCCTCCGCAGAGTGTTCCTCGAGAAGGTCTCTCTTGTTTCTGGTAGATGTGCCCATCTCAAACAGCTAGTGGGAGGCCCATCCACATGGCTCAGCAGGTAACGTGGACTGCAGCCAAACCAGATGACCTGTCTGTATCCTACATGGTAGAAGAAAGAACCGATTCCAGCAGCTGCTCTATGACCTTCGGACACATGCTGTGGCATAAATGTGCAAACAGGAAAATAACGTAAAGAAATAACATTCTTAAGAATAAAAAAAATAAAAAATAAAAAAAAACACAGGGCTGGTAGAAATAAACTCCCAATTGCATCCTTACCCATCACAGCATGGGTTGACCCCAAGAGGAAATAAAAGGAACCTCTGGAACTTCTCTACCTAATGGAAATGTAATATTGCACCAAGTTCAAAGGCTAGAGACCTCTAGCGGCTAATCAGACCTTGTGAGCCATGAGGATATTGGAAACAAGGACACAGAACGACCCAATTTATGACAAACTGGCCATGCTTTCTCTCATCTTGGAGTTTTTTTTTTTTTTTCCTCTTCCCTTTCTGGCTCCCATCCTGAAAATACCACAGGAGTTGAAGTGAAAGGTGTTGGAGCCTTAGCTGTCCTTGGTGATTCAAGGTACCACAAGGAACTTTGGAATTCCTTTTGACTGACTCAACCCTATTCCCTGCCAAAGGCCACCCCCTCACCCTCCACCCTTGAGGGAAAGCATCTGTTTACATCAAGTCCTTTCCCATCTACTCCTGGTGTGCAGTAGGAAGCAGGCTCAGCAACACAGCTGAACCTATATCGCCCTGTTTCTCATTCATGTCAAAACATCCTTGGTGACTCCTGAAATTTCTCAGCGGCTCCAGAGTTGGAACCCATGAGGCATCGGGAGAAACTAGTAATAAGCATCAACAACCAAGGAGCCAATGAGGAGAGTGTGGCTGGTGATGTCACTGGGTCTGTCTAATGGTCATGGCATAGTTCACTAACCCCTCACCTACGCAAAGCCCGGTGTCCCACTGGTGTGCTTGATTGAATCTGAGGAGCATACAGAGGACGCTGAGTCTGTTGTAAATGAGTTAACAATATCCTCATGGCAGGTAGCATGGTAAGAGATGATGTGTTTAGACCACTCCTTGAAGGTATCCATCAAATGCTAAGATTCTGGGCACTGAACAGTGAGGGAGAACCTCGGCTGATGGATGGGACACAGACATGCTATCTCTTTTCACAGGCTTGTGCCTCTGGCTCCCTAGCCATCCCCTCTACTCTGCCCCATGGGTTTATGTTTTAAATTAGCACTAAATGAAGTGGAATTAAAATATGATGAAGTAGCCTTGGAGTCACCCTGCTTTGCATTTAAATCCTTGGGAAACATTGCGTTTGCGTGATATGAACACTTTCTGGTTCGAAGCATAATTTGAGTCTGAGGATAAGAGTGATTTTTATAGTTCCTTTTCTGTAAAGGAGAAAGGATTGCTAAATTTAGCAACGAGGAAGGCGAGTGGTGAAGAGAAAACCTGACTGTCCAAGAAGAGCTGCTGGCCAAGGCTTTGGATCCACACACAGAGGGAGGGGAGGAAGGCAGTGGAGATGGCCCTTCTTGAGGGTTAAAGAAAGTAAATGATAAATTGGACTCTTCAATTAGTCTTTCCAATGCCTTCCAAGTCTGTGATCTCTACCAGAATACTAATTCGAGTAAGGTGCATATTCCAGAATTCTTAGGTGTTGAGGAACTACCTCGTCCAGCTCCCTGACCTATCCCACCAACTACTTTCAGTGATGCTCAGAAATGCCAAAACATTTGTTCAAGTAGATACTGATTGCTAGCAAGTTCAAGTTGCTAGCAGACAGCTACCACCAGTCGGCCCCTGTTGGTCTCTATTGCCTCATGCAGATGAATAAAACACTCAAGGCCCTGGGTTGAAAAGCCAAAGCTACTAAGACTGTGTGAACCTCAGGAACTGTAGACCATTTGATACCACTGAGAGAAGATCCTTGGCGCAGCCCAAGACAGACCCTCCTGAAAGACGCATCCTGAAGCCTCCGATTTGGAGAGCTTCTTCAGGGGGTTGACCTTTCTGAAGACACTGAATTCTTCCTATGGGGACTTAGCCTCCTTCACATATACAGATTTGCAGGGGCTACACATTTAAAGCCTGCACTCTTCCTGCAGTTCTGAGACTGCTCTAGCGCACTCTTCCAATATGAACAGCAGCTTGAAAAGAAATGGACAACTGCTATATCCTCTATAATGACAGCTGCAGACGGAGTCAGTCCCATTTGTGAACAAAGTCCTGATCTGGGACCTGAGAAAATATTCCATTCTGTGTTGTCACATGAAAAAAAAAAAAAAAAAGAGAGAGAAATCCGGCCTACATAGGGCCACAAGCCTCTTCCGGTCAGAAAAGCACTGGGGCAGCTAGGGCACAGGGACGGCTGACACTCACCAGCTACCCACAACACCCGCCACAGGATCCTAAGACTTCTGGTGAGTGGAGCACAGCTTCTGCTCCAATCCAATTGTGCGCGGGACCTGAGACTGCATTAGTTAGGGAAGCAGAAACCGGCCTGAGTAGGGCCACAGGCCTCATCCGGCCGGATCAGCACAGGGGTAGCTGGAGCGCAGAGTTGCCTGACACCCGCCAGCTACCCACGACCCCCGCCACAGGATTTTGGGACTGCTGGTGAGTGGAACACAGCTTCTGCTCCAGTCCAATCACGCAGGACCTGAGACTGCTTTGGTTGGGGAGGCAGAAATCCGGCCTACGTAGGGCCACAAGCCTCTTCCGGTCAGAAAAGCACCGGGGTAGCTAGGGCGCAGGGTCAGCTGACACTCACCAGCTACCCACAACACCCGCCACAGGATCTTAAGACTTCTGGAGAGTGGAACACAGCTTCTGCTCCAATCCAATTGCGTGTGGGACCAGAGACTGCATTAGTTAGGGAAGCAGAAAACCGGCCTGAGTAGGACCACAGGCATCTTCCGGCTGGACCAGCACCGGGGTACCGCCAGCTACCCACGACCCCCGCCACAGGATTTTAAGACTGCTGGTGAGTGGAACACAGCTTCTGCTCCAATCTTTAAACAGTGACAATGACAACAACTAACCCCAGAGATTACCAGATGGCGAAAGGTAAACTTAATAATCTAACTAACAGAAACCAAGACCACTCACTATCATCAGAACCCAGCACTCCCACTTCGCCCAGTCCAGGGCACCCCAACACACCGAAAAAGCTAGACACGGATCTAAAAGCATATCTCCTGATGATGGTAGAGGACTTCAAGAAGGACTTTAATAACACACTTAAAGAAATACAAAGGATCCGGCCGGATCAGCACCGGGGTAGCTGGAGCGCAGAGTTGCCTGACACCCGCCAGCTACCCACGACCCCCGCCGCAGGATTTTGGGACTGCTGGTGAGTGGAACACAGCTTCTGCTCCAGTCCAATCACGCGGGTCCTGAGACTGCTCTGGTTGGGGAGAGAGAAATCCGGCCTACATAGGGCCATAAGCCTCTTCCGGTCAGAAAAGCACCAGGGCAGCTGGGGCGCAGGGTCGGCTGACACTCGCCAGCTACCCACAACACCCACCACAGGATCTTAAGACTTCTGGTGAGTGGAGCACAGATTCTGCTCCAATCCAATTGCGCGCGGGACCTGAGACTGCATTAGTTAGGGAAGCAGAAACCGGCCTGAGTAGGGCCACAGGCCTCATCCGGCCGGATCAGCGCTGGGGTAGCTGGAGCGCAGGGTTGCCTGACACCCGCCAGCTACCCACGACCCCCGCCGCAGGATTTTGGGACTGCTGGTGAGTGGAACACAGCTTCTGCTCCAGTCCAATCACGCGGGACCTGAGACTGCTCTGGTTGGGGAGAGAGAAATCCGGCCTACATAGGGCCACAAGCCTCTTCCGGTCAGAAAAGCACCAGGGCAGCAGGGGCGCAGGGTCGGTTGACACTCGCCAGCTACCCACAACACCCGCCACAGGATCTTAAGACTTCTGGTGAGTGGAGTACAGCTTCTGCTCCAATCCAATTGCGCGCGGAACCTGAGACTGCATTAGTTAGGGAAGCAGAAACCGGCCTGAGTAGGGCCACAGGCCTCATCCGGCCGGATCAGCACCGGGGTAGCTGGAGCGCAGAGTTGCCTGACACCCGCCAGCTACCCACGACCCCCGCCGCAGGATTTTGGGACTGCTGATGAGTGGAACACAGCTTCTGCTCCAGTCTAATCACGCGGGTCCTGAGACTGCTCTGGTTGGGGAGAGAGAAATCCGGCCTACATAGGGCCACAAGCCTCTTCCAGTCAGAAAAGCACCGGGGCAGCTGGGGCACAGGGTCGGCTGACACTCGCCAGCTACCCACAACACCCGCCACAGGATCTTAAGACTTCTGGTGAGTGGAACACAGATTCTGCTCCTATCCAATTGCGCGCGGGACCTGAGACTGCACTAGTTAGGGAAGCAGAAACCGGCCTGAGAAGGACCACAGGCCTCATCCGGCCGGATCAGCACCGGGGTAGCTGGAGCGCAGGGTTGCCTGACACCCGCCAGCTACCCACGACCCCCGCCACAGGATTTTGGGACTGCTGGTGAGTGGAACACAGCTTCTGCTCCAGTCCAATCACGCGGGTCATGAGACTGCTCTGGTTGGGGAGAGAGAAATCCGGCCTACATAGGGCCACAAGCCTCTTCCGGTCAGAAAAGCACCGGGGCAGCTGGGGCGCAGGGTCGGCTGACACTCGCCAGCTACCCACAACACCCGCCACAGGATCTTAAGACTTCTGGTGAGTGGAGCACAGCTTCTGCTCCAATCCAATTGCACGCGGGACCAGAGACTGCATTAGTTAGGGAAGCAGAAAACCGGCCTGAGTAGGACCACAGACCTCTTCCGGCTGGACCAGCACCGGGGTTTTGCCAGCTACCCACGACCCCCGCCACAGGATTTTGAGACTGCTGGTGAGTGGAACACAGCTTCTGCTCCAATCTTTAAACAGGGACAACGACAACAACTAACCCCAGAGATTACCAGATGGTGAAAGGTAAACGTAATAATCTTACTAACAGAAACCAAGACCACTCACCATCATCAGAATCCAGCACTCCCACGTCGCCCAGTCCAGGGCACCCCAACACACCGGAAAAGCTAGACACGGATCTAAAAGCATATCTCCTGATGATGGTAGAGGACTTCAAAAAGGACTTTAATAACACACTTAAAGAAATACAAAGGAACACTGATAAACAGGTAGAAGACAATAAAGAGGAAGCACAAAAATCCCTTAAAGAATTGCAGGAGAACACTGCTAAAGAGTTACAAATCCTTAAAGAAAAACAGGATAACCTAATCAAACAGGTAGAAGTCCTTAATGAAAAACAGGAAAACACATCCAAACAGATGATGGAAATAAACAAAACCATACTAGACCTAAAAAGGGAAGTAGACACAATAAAGAAAACCCAAAATGAGGCAACACTGGAGATAGAAACCCTAGGAAAGAAATCTGGAACCATAGATACGAGCATCAGCAACAGAATACAAGAGATGGAAGAGAGAATCTCAGGTGCAGAAGATTCCATAGAGAACATCGGCACAACAATCAAGGAAAATGTAAAATGCAAAAAGATCCTAACTCAAAACATCCAAGAAATACAGGACACAATGAGAAGACCAAACCTACGGATAATAGGAGTGGATGAGAATGAAGATTTTCAACTCAAAGGACCAGCAAACATCTTCAACAAAATTATAGAAGAAAACTTCCCAAATCTAAAGAAAGAGATGCCCATGAACATACAAGAAGCCTACAGAACTCCAAATAGACTGGACCAGAAAAGAAATACCTCCCGACACATAATAATCAGAACAACAAATGCTCTAAATAAAGATAGAATACTAAAAGCAGTAAGAGGAAAAGGCCAAGTAACATATAAAGGCAAGCCTATCAGAATTACACCAGATTTTTCACCAGAGACTATGAAAGCCAGAAGATCCTGGACGGATGTTATACAGACACTAAAAGAACACAAATTCCAGCCCAGGCTACTATACCCAGCCAAACTCTCAATTAACATAGATGGAGAAACCAAAGTATTCCACGACAAAACCAAATTCACACATTATCTCTCCACGAATCCAGCCCTTCAAAGGATAATAACAGAAAAAAACCAATACAAGGACAGGAACCACGCCCTAGAAACAACAAGAAGGTAATCCCTCAACAAACCTAAAAGAAGACAGCCACAAGAACAGCATGCCAACTTTAACAACAAAAATAACAGGAAACAACAATTACTTTTCCTTAATATCTCTTAATATCAATGGACTCAACGCCCCGATAAAAAGACATAGACTAACAAACTGGCTACACAAACAAGACCCAACATTTTGCTGCTTACAGGAAACTCATCTCAGAGAAAAAGATAGACACTACCTCAGAATGAAAGGCTGGAAAACAATATTCCAAGAAAATGGTATGAAGAAACAAGCTGGAGTAGCCATTCTAATATCTGATAAGATTGACTTCCAACCCAAAGTCATTAAAAAAGACAGGGAGGGACACTTCATACTCATCAAAGGTAAAATCCTCCAAGAGGAACTATCAATCCTGAATATCTATGCTCCAAATACAAAGGCAGCCACATTCATTAAAGAAACTTTAGTAAATCTCAAAGCACACATTGCACCTCATACAATAATAGTGGGAGACTTCAACACACCACTTTCACCAATGGACAGATCATGAAAACAGAAACTAAACAGGGACACAGAGAAACTAAGAGAAATTATGAATCAAATGGATCTGGCAGATATCTACAGAACATTCTATCCTAAAACAAAAGGATATACCTTCTTCTCAGCACCTCATGGTACCTTCTCCAAAACTGACCACATAATTGGTCACAAAACAGGCCTTAACAGCTACAAAAATATTGAAATTGTCCCATGCATCCTATCAGATCACCATGGACTAAAGCTGATCTTCAATAACAAAATAAATAATAGAAAGCCAACCTTCACGTGGAAACTGAACAACACTCTTCTCAATGATACCTTGGTCAAGGAAGGAATAAAGAAAGAAATTAAGGACTTTTTAGAGTTCAATGAAAATGAAGCCACAACATACCCAAACTTATGGGACGCAATGAAAGCATTTCTAAGAGGAAAACTCATAGCTCTGAGTGCCTCCAAAAGGAAACTAGAGAGAGCACACATTAGCAGCTTGACAACATACCTAAAAGCACTAGAACAAAAGGAAGCAAATTCACCCAAGAGGAGTAGACGGCAGGAAATAATCAAACTCAGGGGTGAAATCAACCAAGTGGAAACAAGAAGAACTATTCAAAGAATCAACCAATCAAGGAGCTGGTTCTTTGAGAAAATCAACAGGATAGATAAACCCTTAGCCAGACTCACTAGAGGGCACAAGGAAAGCATCCTAATTAACAAAATCAGAAATGAAAAAGGAGACATAACAACAGATCCTGAAGACATCCAAAACACCATCAGATCCTTCTACCAAAGGCTATACTCAACAAAACTGGAGAACCTGGATGAAATGGAGAAGTTCCTAGACAGATACCAGGTACCAAAGTTGAATCAAGATCAGGTTAATGATCTAAACAGCCCTATATCCCCCAAAGAAATAGAAGCAGACATTAATAGTCTCCCAACTAAAAAAAGCCCAGGACCAGATGGGTTTAGTGCAGAGTTCTATCAGACCTTCAAAGAAGATCTAATCCCAGTTCTTCACAAACTATTCCACAAAATAGAAACAGAAGGTACTCTACCCAACTCATTCTATGAAGCCACAATTACTCTGATACCTAAACCACAAAAAGACCCAACAAAGATAAAAAACTTCAGACCAATATCCCTTATGAATATTGATGCAAAAATCCTCAATAAAGTTCTTGCTAACCGAATCCAAGAACACATCAAAACAATCATCCATCCTGACCAAGTAGGTTTCATCCCAGGGATGCAGGGATGGTTCAATATACGGAAATCCATCAACGTAATCCACTATATAAACAAACTCAAAGACAAAAACCACATGGTCATCTCGTTAGATGCGGAAAAAGCATTTGACAAGATCCAACACCCATTCATGATAAAAGTCTTGGAAAGATCAGGAATTCAAGGCCCATACCTAAACATGATAAAAGCAATCTACAGCAAACCAGTAGCCAACATCAAAGTAAATGGTGAGAAGCTTGAAGCAATCCCTCTAAAATCAGGGACTAGACAAGGCTGTCCACTTTCTCCATACCTATTCAACATTGTACTTGAAGTCCTAGCCAGAGCAATTCGACAACAAAAGGAGATCAAAGGGATACAAATTGGAAAAGATGAAGTCAAAATATCACTCTTTGCAGATGATATGATAGTATATATAAGTGACCCTAAAAATTCCACCAGAGAACTCCTAAGCCTGATAAACAGCTTCGGTGAAGTAGCTGGATATAAAATTAACTCAAACAAATCAATGGCCTTTCTCTACACAAAGAATAAACAGGCTGAGAAAGAAATTAGGGAAACAACACCCTTCTCAATAGTCACAAATAATATAAAATATCTTGGCGTGACTCTAACTAAGGAAGTGAAAGATCTGTATAATAAAAACTTCAAGTCTCTGAAGAAAGAAATTATAGAAGATCTCAGAAGATGGAAAGATCTCCCATGCTCATGGATTGGCAGGATCAACATTGTAAAAATGGCTATCTTGCCAAAAGCAATCTACAGATTCAATGCAATCCCCATCAAAATTCCAAATCAATTCTTCAACGAATTAGAAAGTGCAATCTGCAAATTCATCTGGAATAACAAAAAACCTAGGATAGCAAAAACTCTTCTCAAGGATAAAAGAACCTCTGGTGGAATCACCATGCCGGACCTAAAGCTCTACTACAGAGCAATTGTGATAAAAACTGCATGGTACTGGTATAGTGACAGACAAATAGACCAATGGAATAGAATTGAAGACCCAGAAATGAACCCACACACCTATGGTCACTTGATCTTCGACAAGGGAGCTAAAAACATCCAGTGGAAGAAAGACAGCATTTTCAACAAATGGTGCTGGCACAACTGGTTGTTAACATGTAGAAGAATGCGAATTGATCCATTCCTATCTCCTTGTACTAAGGTCAAGTCTAAGTGGATCAAGGAACTTCACATAAAACCAGAGACACTGAAACTTATAGAGGAGAAAGTGGGGAAAAGCCTTGAAGATATGGGCACAGGGGAAAAATTCCTGAATAGAACAGTAATGGCTTGTGCTGTAAGATCGAGAATTGACAAGTGGGACCTCATGAAACTACAAAGCTTCTGCAAGGCTAAAGACACCATCAATAAGACAAAAAAACCACCAACAGATTGGGAAAGGATCTTCACCTATCCTAAATCAGATAAGGGACTAATATCCAATATATCTAAAAAACTCAAGAAGGTGGACTCCAGAAAGTCAAATAACCCCATTAAAAAATGGGGCTCAGAACTGTACAAAGAATTCTCACCTGAGGAATACCGAATGGCAGAGAAACACCTGAAAAAATGTTCAACATCCTTAATCATCAGGGAAATGCAAATCAAAACAACCCTGAGATTCCACCTCACACCAGTCAGAATGGCTAAGATCAAAAATTCAGGTGACAGCAGATGCTGGCGAGGATGTGGAGAAATAGGAACACTCCTCCATTGTTGGTGGGATTGCAAGCTTGTACAACCACTCTGGAAATCAGTTTGGCGGTTCCTCAGAAAATTGGACATAGTACTACCAGAGGATCCAGCAATACCTCTCCTGGGCATATATCCAGAAGATGTCCCAACCGGTAAAAAGGACACATGCTCCACTATGTTCATAGCAGCCCTATTTATAATAGCCAGAAGCTGGAAAGAACCCAGATGTCCCTCAACAGAGGAATGGATACAGAAATTATGGTACATTTACACAATGGAGTACTACTCAGCTATTAAAAAGAATGAATTTATGAAATTCCTAGCCAAATGGATGGACCTGGAGGGTATCATCTTGAGTGAAGTAACACAATCACAAAAGAACTCACACACTATGTATTCACTGATAAGTGGATATTAGCCCAAAACTTAGGATACCCAAGATATAAGATACAATTTGCTAAACGCATGAAACTCAAGAAGAATGAAGACCAAAGTGTGGACACTGTGCACCTTCTTAGAATTGGGAACAAAACACCCAGGGAAGGAGTTACAGAGACAAAGTTCGTAGCTGTGATGAAAGGATGGACCATTTAGAGACTGCCGTATCCAGGGATCCATCCCATAATCAGCTTCTAAACGCTGACACCATTGCATACACTAGCAAGATTTTGCTGAAAGGACCCAAATATAGCTGTCTCTTGTGAGAAGATGCCGGGGCCTAGCAAACACAGGAGTGGATGTTCACAGTCAGCTATTGGATGTATCACAGGGCTCCCAATGGAGAAGCTAGAGAAAGTACCCAAGGAGCTAAAGGGATCTGCAACCCTATTGTTGGAACAACATGATGTACTAACCAGAACCCCGGAGCTCTTGTCTCTAGCTGCATATGTATGGAAAGATGGCCTAGTCGGCCATCAATGGAAAGAGAGGCCCATTGGACTTGCAAACTTTATATGCCCCAATATAGGGGAATGCCAGGGCCAAAAGAATGGGAATGGGTGGGTAGGGAAGTGGGGGGCGCTATGGGGGACTTTTGGGATAGCATTGGAAATGTAATTGAGGAAAATATGTAATAAAAATATTAAAAATAAAAAAAAATATTAAAAATAAAAAAAAATATATAGCCTATGATATTTACAGAGACATTATTAGTCTATATAGGATAATTCTACTTAAACATTTTATAGGGGTGTGTGTGTGTGTGTGTGTGTGTGTGTGTGTGTGTGTGTGCGTGTGTGTTTTAGGGAGCTTCTCCAGTAGTAGATTTCCATATGGTTCTTTTAAAAGCCTTTAGTAATAGTTACTCCTCCCTGTTCCCCATCTCTACCCTGCCCCTAAGCTCCCACCCTACCTAATGCTCTCTACCCAAACATTCCCTTTACCCTGCTTCTGCCTTGAAGGCTCCACTCCATGCCCTCTTTCTACTTTCCTGACTCCTATAGGTATTATAAGTTAACAGTTTGAAACTAGGGTCCACATATGACTGACAACATGTCCCATTTGTCTCTAAGGGTTCAGATTACCAGAGTCTCTCTGATTACCTCTCCAGCTCCATCCAGCTCTATTTATCTGCAAGCTTCATCATTTCAGTGTACTTCACAGTGGAAGAAAATTTCGTTGTGTATGTGTATCATATTGTCATTATCCATTCACTAGTTTATGTATATTTAGACTGTTTCTTTTTCCAGCTATTGTAAATAGAACAGCAATAGCATTGATGGGCAAATATTCTATAGTAAGACATGCATACAGTCCTTTGGCTATATATCTAGGAATTTTATAGCAGCATTCCATGACAGATGTAGTTTTAGCTTTGGGGGTGGGGGTCCTCAAAATCAACTGAGCAATCAGTGGAGAAATTTTGAGAGATCAATGGAAACTGATTTCCACAGTGGCTGCTCCAGTTTGCTCT
Source organism: Mus caroli (assembly GCF_978045245.1). Lineage (NCBI taxonomy): Eukaryota > Metazoa > Chordata > Mammalia > Rodentia > Muridae > Mus > Mus caroli. The sequence continues at coordinate 117,819,313 of NW_028227267.1, forward strand.
CTGACCTACAGTAAGGCTCCCATTTCCCCATCTCCATGCTAGCATTGCCTATCCTTCATGTTCTTGATCTGAGCTATTCTGACTGGAGTGATATGACGTCTCAAAAGCAGTGTCCATTTGCATTTTCCTGATCGTTCAGGACACAAAGAGTCCAGCTCTGGGTGTAGGTTCCTCCTTTAGGTTGTCAGCATGATTCTGTAGACTTCCATAAGCAATGCAGGATACCGCCATTGTGTATCAGTTTAAACCCATTAGTGATAACCTCAGAGTACCCAAAATGCATCAGTGCCACATTAAGATACTTTCCCTTGGAATGTTCTTACAAAGAGCATTCCCAGATGTGAATTCTCTGCTTCTCTCTTTGTGTCTTCCATCATCTCCTGCCTGCCTGCCTGCCTGCCTGTCTGTCTGCTTTATGAGTCTGAACTTATGCCTGCCTGAATGTTGTCGTGTGAATCTGCTTCTCTATGTGTCTGTAACAAAGGGTTTTTGCTTTGTAATTTATTGAATAGAACAGAACATGGGGACGAGGGGGGGGGGATGCTTTTCAGAAATCTTTTAACAGTTTTACAAGGAGTGAAATGTTACTAACTCCAACTGACCCAAATAAACCAATAATCAAAAGTAAAGCAATATCCATATGCTGTTCCCAGTGTTTCTGAGTCAGGGGCAAGGAGGATTACACAATTTAAGATTACAGCTATATATTAGCTTAGGGTGTCAAAAAGTTTATTACATGAGAAATCCAGGGAAAGCAATGTTGGTTGTGACATTGTTCTCACTGAGTACTCTGCTGGATGGCTGTGTTAAGTCTTCAGTGACCTTGCAGTATATTATTAACTCAGTTATGTGGGTCCAAGAGAATGTCTAGGCTCTTAGCATGGTAAGAGATATTCACATAATAATGCCCCATCATTCCATTGTTCTTGGTCACCTTCCAGAAATGGATGGTAAGAGTCAATGGCAGAAGACGCTGTGTGCTAGAGTTCTAAGACATGCAGCTAAGAGTTCTAAGATGAGCTGTTACTGAGATGGAAGCGTCATCCCTACTGTCTAACTTTCACAGCACCAGAAGGTGCTACGCATATTACTGGGGGGAGAAACTCATCAACAGCCTGAGCCAGCTGTGAACTCTTTGAATTATGATCAACTTGCCTGGCAAGCTACATCTATTGGTATAGTCATGGCATGTATGCCATAGGAAAACCTTTCCAGTTTACTTAAAGCCCACTCCACAAGAAAGAACTCATGTCCTACACTGTTGACTTGGCAAAGAACCTGTGCCATGTGGGATATATGGCCTAGGGGAAAACGTACTACTATCACTCAAATAAATGGATATAATATTAAACTGTACCCTGAATATTGATAGATTAGATTACACCCATGGATTAGGGAGCTCCCAACCTTCCTCATAGGAGCTTTTTTTTTTTTTTTTTTTTTTTTTTTTTTTTTTTTTACAGTAGATGGTGATTAATACAGAGAGTCCTACCTGGACAAAGTGCAGAGAATAAAAGACTTTGGAGTGCTTGGGCCTAAATGGGACATTTATGGTACACCTCTCCCATAAAACATCAGGGATCACTGCAAGAAGAGACCATAAGAGCCAGAAGCTCAGTGGTTTTCTGACCTTACATAGACAGTGCACACATGGATTTATAGCAACTGTGACTGCATGCACAAGACACGCACAGTATCAAGACAGCCAAAGTACCAGTATGGAAAAGGGAAGGACCCATGAAGTCCAACACACACATACACACACACACACACACACACACACACACACAGGTGATGGCCCTAAACCCATTATCAGGCAGAAAGCATTAAGTGGACTCAGCAGGTTGAGAGGGAGACATGAAGTTGAGTGGGGAAAGTTTTGGCAGGGATATGCAGGAAGTTGGAGGGGACAGAGGGAACTAGTTGGGAGAGATTGGTGACTAGGCTTGATTTTTTTTAAAATGCACATTGTATTCATGTATGATATTCTTAAACAACATTTTTTTTGATGAGGCATCTTGGAAAACTCTATAAAGGAATGTTCAGGGTGATTAATGAGGCTCGAGAAGCCAAGGACTTGCTACAGATGAAGTGTGGCACGTCAGGTTCAGCTGGATAGTCAGACAACCGGGCACAGGCAAAGCTGAGAGTAAGGGGCAGGAGAGGCAGACAAGAGTAAGGAACACAAGCGACACAGTCTGAATGTGACGTTAGTTTTATGTGCCATGTAGAAAAAGGTTTCAGATTTAAGTCATCAGTCTTCTTTTTAGTTCTCTCTACAGTCTTGGTCTTCCTAAGAAAAAGAAGACTGTACAATAATTCAACTAAAGCTTGTGGAGTGGGATGGCTTGCAATGAGAACCCCAAAATATCTGACGTGGGTTGACCATCACCCTCATCAGGTCACCTAGGAACAACCAGCCAAAGGCACTGGTGTTCTATGGACAAGCACAACCCTGTCTCCTTTTTTATCATTAATTTATTTATTCACTTTACATCCCAATTGCAGCCCCCTCTTCTCCCAGACACCACCTCTCATAGCCCCCCACAATTCTCCCTCCCCTTCTCCACTGAGAAGAGGAAGACCCCTGTGGGTACCACCCTACTCTGGCAGTTCAAGTCTCTGCAGGATTAGGCACATCCTCTCCCATGGAGGCCAGACAAGGCATCCCTGTTAGGAGAACAGGATCCACAGGCAGGCAACAGAGTCAAGGACAGCCCCTGCTTTAGTTCTTCTGGAATTTGCATGAAGACCAAGCTAAACATCTGCGATTGATGTACAGGGGGCCTAGGTGTAGTCCATACTTGCTCTTTGGTTGATGTTTCAGTCTCTGGGAGCCCCCAGAGGTCAAGGTTGGTTGACTCTATTGGTCTTCTTGTAGAGCCCTTATCACTTTGGGTCCCTCAATCCTTCACCCAACTCTTCCACAAGACTCCTAATCTCCATCTAATGTTTGGCTATGGGCTCTACATCTGTTTCCATCAGCTGTTGGATGGAGCCTCCCAGAGGACAGTATGCTAGGCTCCTATCTGCAAGCATAACTAGTATCATTAATAGTGTCAGGGATTGGTCTTTGCCCATGTGATAGGTCTCACGTTGGGCCAGTCATTGGTTGGCTCTTCCCTCAGTCTCTGCCCCATCCTTGTCCATGCACTTTTTGTAGGCAGGACATATTTTGGGTGCAGTAGACAGATAAGGGCAGCAACCCACCCACAAAACCTTCAACAACTTTGTCTTAATCCTGATCTTCAAGAATCATTTTCCATAGGGCCCACCAAGCCCTTCTTCAGCCTCACCTCCATACCCCATGAGGCTCACCACAGCCTTAGCTCCAGAAGGAGAGACATTCTCAGGATGTTGTTCCTGACTCCCTATTGGTTAGTTGGTTGGCTGGTTGGTCTTGGTATTTTTTTAATATTCAAAGATGCCAATGTCATCCAAAACAAGAAAAGTCTAAAAAGTTGTCACAACCAGTAAAAGCCTAAGGAGACTCACTTCTACACGTAACAGGGTGTCCTATATGCAATCCTGGGATGGGAAAAGTGCTCTGATGAGGAAAGGAAAAAGAACAGAATTAGCATCGGTGTTAGGAAACAACCATTTATCACCCCTGCCTCATTACGCCTACCAAGGGAGCCACATAAACATGGAGGCAACAGAAAGGATGGGGACTAGATGCAAGGGACACGGATCTCTGTACTATCTTCCAATAATCCTGGGAGTCGAGAACTGTTCTAAGACAAAATATGTTTTAGCAGCAACACAACTATCAGTGAGTAGTATTCAAAAAGGGTGCTAACTCCCATGATCTGCTATCCAGGGCTAACTCCCATGCAATCTGCTATCCAGTGCTAATTCGCATGTGATCCACTATCCAGGGCTAACTCACATGTGATCCATTATCCAAGACTAATTCACCGTGTGATCTACTATCCAGAGCTAACGCCTATTAAGTCTGCTATCCACTTTCATTTGGCTTTGATAATTTTTCTACTGGAGTCACATCCAGTTTAGAACAAGCACATCTCTTAAAGGCAGCAAAATATTTTCTATGTATAGATGATGCTTTTCTCTAGGGTCCCCACAGTGTAGGGAGGGACAGTTCACCAGGAACCCTCCCCTTCTTTCCATCCACTTATGAACATCTCATGAAGCTTGAAAGTCAAGCATCCTCCTCAATGACTCTTCTCTGCTCCCCTCCCCCACAACCTAGGAGTCTGATTAATAATATACCTGAACCTCTTCATTTCCCCTAATTATTTCAGTTTAACCAAGAGGAAGTCAGTTCTGAAACCACATTCCATCTCAATGGAGTGTCTCTAATCAGACAGAAAATGGGACCCCTGATGTTTGTCTACACCCTGGTAAAGGGCTCTAGCCACATATAAAGTCCTTTGTGTCTTCATCCTGCCTTGTCCATGAAGCTGTTCAGCACAGGGTGGGAACATAAAAGAACCACGGTGAAGATAACATTGAAAATGTCAACAATTATATGTAACATTTATTGAACAGTTACTATCTGCCAACTGTTTGTTTGTTTGTTAGTTTGTTTTAATAAGCTCTACTCAGAGGAAATAAGCAACTTTGTTTCAAAAATCCAACCCACTTGTTACTTTGCATTTTAATTTGGGGACAAATGGAAGGACAAGTTCTTACTTACTAAGTATCCAAGCTGACTTTGAACTCACTATAGCCCAGGCAAGCCTTTAACTTGGGATCCCTTCTTTCTGCCTCTAGAATATCTAGGATTTCATGCCTGTGTCACTGGTGTTAAACAAGGCTTCAGTCTCCGAAGCCTTCCCTTCCTACAACCCCCAGGGCTGGCTCAATCAGAGAGCTGCTTTCGAGAGGTGCTCTCCATTCACATATGATGTTGGAGGAGAGGAAGGGGAGAGAAGAGAAGATCTACCACTCAGTAATATCTTTATTTATTCTCTGAGAATTTTATACAGGCATACAACGTATTTCTCTCACATTTACCCTCCATTTCCTTCTCGTGTCTCATTCCCAACTCTGTCCTACTTTTCTTTCTAAGTCCATTGATTTGTACATGTGTGGGTGTGGGGCCATAAATCAGAGCATGGCTGGAAACCCTAACAGGGACCACCCAAAGGAAACTGGCTGTCCAGCTCTAAGAAGCTGTCACCTGTCAATATCTCCTCAGCTAAGAGGGAACCCTGCTTAGCCCCATCCCTCTCCATGCTAGAGTGCTGACAGGCTTCCCTGTGCAGGATGCATGCAGGCAACAACAGCTGCTGTGTGGTCATGAGCGCAGTGGTTCCTCGTGTCTAGAAGACATCATTTTGCCTCATCTTGTGCCAATGTCACTTCAGGCTGGTGTCCAGAAGAGGTGTGGGCCCAGGTGCTGACTGCACACTTTTGAAGGGTCTAGGTGGCTCTCCTCAGTAGAGACTGCCTACTGACCACTATCTGTCTCTGATCCTCTGACACAGCCCCATGAAATCAAATTATCCTTATCTTCCAGTTATAATAAGTATTCTTCAGGATTCTCTCTTATTAGAACTACCTGGCCCTGTTGAGCAGATCACTACAGATGGATCCCCTCAACTGCACCCAACCACCTTCCATGACTGTCCAGGAAGCTCTATTTCACAGTGGGCATGACTTCTGAAGCCTTCTGTCCTTGTTCAGTCATCAAGATAGTCTCCCAGGAGACTCTGCCCTTTGTACCAGTCTCTCTCCTCTGGTCTTAAGCCTGAAGGTGGTACCAAGGAGGTACAGAGGAAGTAAAGAGAAGGGAGTATCTTAGTTCTTTCAGAATGCTGCAACAGACTACAATAAGCTCGGTGGTTCATGTGCAGCAGAAATGTATTGCTCATGGTTCTAGGGGCAAGAAAGTTCAAAGTTAAAAAGGCACAGTGGGTTCAGTAGACACTTCTGGTGAAGGCTTACTTGAGACTGTATCCTAGCATCTTCATATGAAGAAAGGGACAAGAGGTCTCTCTCTGGTAGTCTCAACAGGAGAGCCACCCAGACACTTCACAAGTGCAAGAGTCAGCATGTGCATACACAAAGCTCCCAGACAGGACAAAGTGACATCGGCACAAGATCCATAAGAGCTTACCGGCCTCTTCCCCGTCCTTTCTTCCAACACTGTTAGAGGTGGACAGTGAATGTGGAAGACAGTGATGGGGAAACACCAGAGGTCAAACCTCTAACTCCTACAGTGGAGCAGGCCTCTTTTATATGGGTCTAAGTGCTATTCATGAGTGGAGAGCCTTGTAATACAACATCCCAAAGGCCTGACTCCTAATACCATCCTTGGTGGTGAAGAGTTCAACACACACATTTGAGGGAGACTCAGCACTCAAACCACAGCAAGAAATAAATGAACCAAATACACCCTTACTTCCTTTTCCCCACAATAAGTTTCTAGCATGTGTTAAAACCAAGCTAAAAATAAAGAATCAGATTTTTTTGCACTGGGTAAGAGAAAATTGGGTTTGAATATGTAAACTAATTAAACTCAATATTTCTTTTGAGATAGAGTCTCTCTATGTAACCCTGGATATCCTGGAACTCACAGAGATCCTCCTGCCTCTGTCTCCTGACTGTTGGGATTAAAGGCATAAACACCACCATATCCAGCCAAGATCAACAATTTTGATAAGTAAAATATTCCGGAGTCCTTAATATATGTAAGCAAAGCCTAAAAGTGACCAGAAAGACAGTGGGACCAGCTTGAAGCATGGCTGAGAGATGGAGGAGGGAGCTCGAATACAGAAGCAGGAAGGAGAAAATAAAGTCTTTTCACAGATCACTCCCACTATGGACAAAGTGTTCCAGGAACAAACCATATATACTAATTTATCCTTATAACTGTTTTATGGCGTGGTGTGCTAAAATAAGTTCTCTAAAGAAGTCAACTGCTCTTAAGTGAGACATTGTGATTGTTCATTAAAATCAGCCAATTCCCAGCTATCCTCTGCACTAAATGATCCAGTCTCACAACTGTTTACTGATGAAAAATTCAAGATGGAAGAATTCTAATAATGAAGGACTTGGAGAGAAAGGGGAGGAAGAGACATGCAGCCCCGTGGGGTTGCTGGCCATCCTCTCTAGAGTATTTACGAAGTCCTAAGTCTGAACGAAAAACCCTGTCTCATGAAACAGGTTAAAAAAAGAAGTGACACCCAGTGGCAACTCTAGCTTCCATATACACACACATACACCTCCACACATGCACATACAGAGATACACACACACAAATACACACACACACACAAATACACACACACAAATACACACATGCACACATACTCACAAACACACCCTCACCCACAGATACACACACGAACACAAACATGCATACTCACACACTCATATTCTCACACACAAACATAAATACTCACACACACACATGCACAACTACAGATACAGACAGATACACACAGGCACACACCTACAGATACACACATTCTCATACATGCACACACACATGCATACCTACAGATACATACTTGCATACATACTTACAGACAGACACACTCTCATGAATGTACATACACACACCTACAGATACATTCACACACATACAAACAGACACATGCACACATGCATACACACATGCACACACATGCACACCTACAGATAAACATATACATGCACACACATCTACAGAAACACCCACTCACACACATGCAAGCACATGTACACATACATGCACACATGCATGCTCACACACGTGTATACCTACAGATACACACACATGCACATACAACTATAGAAACACACACTCTTACACATGCAGCCACATGTATGCACACACATGCACATGCACACACTCCAGGTGCAATTCCCTGCCTCCACTTTTTATGCTTTGTAGAATGCATGTAATGAACCATACCCGCCAGTCTCTAGTGGTTTTTCATTCTCGTTGTCTCAAGCCCTGAGACTGCACTAAATCCTCCTTATCAAGTTCCATCGCTAAGTTCAGCACAAAGCTGGGGGGAGGGGAGCAGAGAAGGAGAGAAGACACAGACATGTCTGTGAGCAAACACGGGAAGACAGGCATGGGGACTGCTTTGTCCATTCGTTTGCTCTGCATGTATTCGCATGGTAAGCAAGGGCATCTCCCAGTGAGACCAGCATGCCAATCAACTGCAGAGAGTCGGTTTAATGGCATGTAAATATGCCATACTAGTGGGAGGTTTTTTTTTTTTAAGCAAAATATTTTTTTCTCCTTTGAAGGGTGAAGAAAAGAGAACGCCCTAAAACATCTGCAAGAGTCAGAGCACCTCAGGACGAAAATTCCTACAGTTGTTTCCTCTTCTTAAAGTCCAAAAAGCAAACTTTCGTAAGATCTCTTTAGCCAAAGAAAGTATTGCTTCCACAGAGCTGCATTCTACATTTCAAATGACTCAGGACCAATCTTATTTTCTCTCTAACAATGATTTAATCAAATAGGCAATTCTTCATGAGAAGCTACCCTTTCATTAAAAGGTACCATGAATGTCTCAGTTAATCAGCCAGCTTTCAAGCTATAAATCAACATTCACAATTTAAATGTATGAGGTCTGTGGAGGTTGATTTAGTAAGGCAAGGCAAAACCCACTCACATCAAACTGCCTTCAGTTTAGTTCAACTCGCAGAAGTCCTTCCATATGTTATTAGCTTTCTACTATATAACATATTTCATGCATTTTAAAATCCAAATGATAAGTAAATATTTAGATTTGTTATTAAAGATAGTTTTTTCCATGTAATATATTCTGATTACAGTTTCCTCTTCCCCTGCTCCTCCAAGTTCCTCCCCACCTTCCCTCCCATCTGGAGCCATACCCTTTCTGTTATGATTAAGGATATTTTAAAAAACATTCTTTCCTCTGTGCTGACTGGCTCTTGTGGTCCTGAAAAGTGCTCTGCAGGCTTCTGAGAGGTAGAGGAGTCTCAACACTCTGATACAGCTGTGAGCTACAATAATGACTGGTCCAACAATAAACACCCATGGGTGCACTCCTGTCGTGAATGTTATGGTGACCAGCTGCTTTCTGAGTGGGTTTAAGGTCTGCTCTATGACAGAAAAAGATTCAGGGTAGAACAAATCTGAAGAACAACTCATGATGGGAGAACTAGCAGGCTCCATGGCAGCCACTGCTACTGATACTCAGCTAAACAACATAATATCAAATTACCTGCTAAATATGTATCTCTATACCCACAGAGTTTGTATCTCTCTATCCACAGATTAGAGCAGCTCCCAGAGTTCCTCTTTGTGCAGTGGGCGGAAGTTATACTTCCACAGTTGGTCAAAGTATAGAATGCTAGAGTGCTCAGCCACAAATGAGGCATGTATGTCAGTGCACAAGCCCTACCAAGGCTCAGGGACTGTCTCAGAAGAGGGGTAGAAGTACTGCAGGAGCCAAAGGCCAGAGAGAACCAGAACAAACCAGTGTCTTCTGGTTATGGCAGGAGCACTGACCACACTTGTGAATCCGCAGGAGCTCTGGTTACCTGTATATGAGATCAAGACAGTTGACATTCCAGTGTGGAAGTGGTGGAGGCTAATGAGTCCCATTCCCCAACCACCACCACCACCCTACACCCCCCACACCCACCTCCCCCGGGACTGACTCGATATAAATAGTTGATGGCCCTGGGGAGAGGCGGAGTCAGTTTTCTTTAAGGGTGTGGTCTCTGGTAAGTTAGCCACACTTTAACAGATGGCCCCACACCCAAGAGTACAGGAGAGACAATGGGATAAAATAGGAGGGAAGTTGCATGGGGTGGGGAGGGTAGAAAGGTTGTGTGGATGCGAGAGGAGTTAGGGAGAGGAATTAGGGGAGGGTGTATATGATCATACTTAGAGATACAAATTTAGAGGGCATTTTGATACTAGGTCATGAATATATTATACACAACTCTTGAAAAATTAATTAAAAAAATTATTCAAAAGAGTTGATGGTTTTAAAGTCAAAATATCTTCCTTGGGAGTCATTTGAAGATCAGGAGAAGGATAATATTCTTTTAGCAAAAACTTCATTTTTTTTTAAGTGAATCAGTCAGGAGAATGCTAACCAGGTAGACTGACAAAAAGCAGAGAGCAAGTGGGGTTAGCTGTAGTAGAAAGGGGAGTAGATGACGCTGTGGCCTTCGTTCTTGGGATAAAGGCCAAAACACATTTCTTGATGATAAGAAACACCCTGGTGAGCAGAGTGAAGGAAAAGTGCTTGTTTGCAACAGTGGAGCAGAGGGCACAAAGTTGCTCTAAAGCTAATGCTGGTCATGAGAACACACAGAGACCAGGGCGCTTAACAGCTTGTTACTGTAGCAACCAGCAAACAAAAATTCTACTCTGGGTTCCCCATGGACCATCTCCATGAGCTGGGAAGGGGCAAAGACTGGCCAGTAAGAATCAGGGGTCATCAGGAAAGGTCCAGTCCCAGGCTCTTCCCAACAAAAACTTCCAAAGATTGCTGATCCCAGAAAAAGTACACTTCCCTCAAATGTAACTAATCGGAGGACCAAAAGGAATTGTCTCAGGAAGCAGTCGCAGTGTCCCATGGTAGGAAGAGGGGAGAAGAAAAACAGCCTCCACTAAACACTCACCACCCAAAAGCAGATGCCAACAGTGAGCAAACTCTCACAGGCAATTTTTGAAAGTTCTAATGAGCCGATTTGCTCCTCCCAAACAATTCGGTATACAAACACAGGGAATGAATAAAGGCCAGCCAGCTCGTCTCAGAAGAACGAGGGACACCACAAATTTGCCAGTAAGTATGGAAGCTGCATAAGGTCAGAGAGATGCTAGCTAGGCCACCAGAGACAATGATGGCTAAGGGGGAAACTGGACACAGAATTTGAGACATTGCCTGGCACATGCCTTTAGTCCCAGAACTTGGAGGCAAAGGCAGGTGGATCTCTGTGAACTGCAAACTAACCTGGTCTACAGAGCAAGTTTCAGGACAGCCAGGCTGCACAAAGAAACTCTGTCTCAAAAAACAAACAAAAACAAAAGAAAATTGGGGACATCTGAAACCTATCAAAATGATGCAAAGGAAAAAAAAAATAAAGCTAACAATTTCCCAAAATAAAAGACATGTTGAATGTACACAATAAATGGACATCATATCCCAGGAAAAACTGACCTACTGTGTTCAGTATTATTACATACCCCAACTTACTGAATTTCCAAAATAAGAAAATAAAGCTTTGAAAGCCAGGTAAATAAATTACTTCCAATGGAAAAATACCCAACTAATTCAGACATCCCATAGCAACGATCGATTCTGAGAAGCACAAGAACATCACAACACTTTCAGGAAAAGGAATGAGCACAAATTATCTTATAGACTGACAAACAGAAAGACAATGTCCAAAGCCTGACGCGCGCAGTGAATTCTGGGAAAGTAGCCACCCACACCAGCCTTCTCGGGGTGCTGCAATTGTGGCGGGTGTGTTCCAGCCTTCTCGGGGTGCTGCATCTGTGGCATGTGTGCGTGCGTGCATGCGTGTGTGTAAGGGGTGTGGGGTAGGGTGGGGGTGGAGGTTAACAAACCACAAGATGGCTAACAAAGCAGCAAAACCTGTGAGAACAGAGAGAACCTTGTGCAGGGAGAACAAAGGCAGAATCAATGCCGACCGCTGATATTCTAACAGCACAGAAGTTGAAAAACAGGAAAGAAGAAAGAAGGCAAGAGGTGGCACACGTTACTAGATTTGAAAACAAACACAGTGTTGGTAGAGATCGATTCTGAGGACCTTATAATATCTAATAAGTACGCAGAACGTCTGCGAGTCTGTGAACGTCAACACAGACATAAGTAACTCACAGGGCAAACACATATTTACAAGAGAAAGTGAAAATTTGATTGGCCAGAAGCTAAGCCCTGGGCTGGGGATACTCCAGCTCAGTTTGTGAACTCTTGCCTAGCAGGCGTGAGACCCAGGAGTGTGGGTTCACGAACCCAGCATCATCGCTAGTAACACACCATGTTTAACTGATTTGTTTATTTACTTAATTGCATTGAAAAGTTGAGCAACATACATTCAACGTTTGTGACTCAGACCTAAACTACTAGTATGGAAACTAAAGATGCCTGTCATACTAAAAAATGTAAACGGGACAATTCACCTTTTGTTAAAAGAAAAACATTGGACTCCAAAGCAAAACTCAACTCAAAGCGCATTAAAACAAAGTCTCTCAGAAAGTCTGAAAATTGAGAGGCTCAAAGGATGAAGATTTAAAGGTCAAAGAAGGAAATGGGGAATGGCTTCAACTTTGTGTCAGATTAATATTGGACAAAAAGCACAAACTGTGACAAAACAGCATTCTGGAAGGAAAAAAAAAGACACCATGGTTTTTAATATATATAAGCCAAAACATAAAAAGCTATTTCAGAGCATATACCGAAATCCACAGCTGTCAAAAGCTTCCATGATTTTCTAGATATTTGGCCCCTGTTGTGGTGTCAGCCATACCCATAGTTTTTGAGATGTGATTTTCTATTTATAATTAGCTATATGTACTGGGAAATGGGACCAAAAGTCTCTATCCATTAACATTAGGGACCACTGCACACAGATGAAAGATCTGGCTGAGATCAGCTACAGAATAAAGGTAGATGTCTGCTCTCTCCACAATCCAAACCCCACCTCCTGTAACAAACACAAAGCCAGGAACACTACTAGAGCATCCTCTGTAGACGTCTGGTTTTCACCCTTACAAACAGGGTCTGTATAAAAACCCTCATGCACCTATCATCATGGCATGAACATGAGCTGCATCTGGACACAGGCCCACCAGTGTGGCCTTTTACCCTAATTAGTAACAGTTTAAATGGGGCCTGGGTAAAGACACCTGCCACCAACCCCGACAGTCTGAGTTTGATCCTGAGGACCCACACAGGGCCACCAACTCCTGAGAGCCACACTCTCACCTCCACATGAACACTTTGGCATATACATATATACCCCACCCATCAACCCCTACACACACACACACACACACTTAAAATTTTAAGCACTTAAAATTAGTTCATTAATAATATAAACATGATAAACAGCTTTCTAGGGGTGTTGTAATTAATGACACCCCTAGCAACACGTAAGATTCTGCCGATCCAAGTCCTCACATTCATTCAATATCAATAAATATTGTCGCTTGTACTTTAGATTGGATTATTCTAGCCCAAAAAATAAATAAAAATGAAAACATTTAAACGGAGCTGGATTACAGTTTCAGAGGTTTTGTCCATTATCATCATGGCAGGAAGCATGGAAATGTCCGAACATGCTGCTGGAGAAGGAGCCGAGAATTCGACATCTTGATCCACAGGCGTCAGGAGACTTTGTACCACCTTGGGTGTAGCTTGAGCATAGGAGAACTCAAAACTCACCCTCACAGTGATGTATTCCTCCAACAAGTCACATCTCCTCAGAGTGCCACACCTTATAGCCAAGCATTCAAATACATGAATCTAAGGGGGCCATTCCTATTCAAACCACCACAGCTACTGCTCATCAATCAAAGCCACAGGAGCATGAGTCCACCAACCGTTTGTGAATAAATATTGCTTCTTTAATCTATAACAGCCCCAAACTGAAAACAACCAACTAACCACCAGCAGGTACAGCAATAAGACAGTGTGATACATCAAGATAATGCTTACTGTTCAACAACTTTAAAAGAATGAGCTATTGAGACGGGTAGTAACTTGAAGGAACGTCAAAATAATTGTCCCGTGTAAAAGACAGCAGAGAAAAATGTCCAGCAAGTGCAGAGAACCGGTGACTCTCTGCAGGCAGGAGTGTGATGAGACCATTACAAACAGGAATGAGGAGATGTTGGGGTGCTGGGCTTGCTTGTTCCTCTGATCTTGGTGATAAACCGATGGCTATGCACATAGGCCAAAACAGTCTGTATTTTACACTTTCAATATATATTTTTAACTGGTGCCGGCTCTAACTCAATAAAGCTGCGAAAATGGAAAGGATGCTTTAATGAGTACTTTCTAACTCAACAGTGTCTAATGGCGCTCTCTCTGTTTGTGTCTCTGTCTCTCAGTCTCTCTCTATCTCTCTCTCTGTCTCTCTCTCCACCTCCCTCAACATTTTTTCTCATCTCTCCTAAGGTCCGTGAATACCTCCTATGTCTCTAACTCATCTAACATCTCACGTTAACTGCCTCGTGGGCTGGTTATCATTCGCTGGGCATGATCTTGAGCAACTCCCTTAAAAACAAAGCCAACATCTCCAGTCCTCCCTCAGCACTGGAAAAATTCCTTGCACGTAGTAGACCCCCCACAGACCCTGAGTTGAAAGATTCATCTCCAGAGAAACATAGTTTGTGTTATATTTCAGAAGACAAATTATAGGACTTCCTCCAACTGCCTTGATCAAGCTGATAGAAACAAATTCCTAATTTAAACTTAAGCAGCGCATTGCCAAACACAGCAATTTCTGATGCGGGGGTTATTAAAGAGTCCAAACACTCCAATAAATCATGTGTGACAAAATGTGCTTTGGGGCCAAGAATTAGAGGAATTCTCATCATAACCCATACAATTAGCCAGCCTGGCCAAAGTCAATGTCTCAGGAGGAGCTGATTTGTAAATGTTCTCATTTGTTTCTTCATCTGTTTGTTTCTGGGCAGCCATCCCAAAATGTGTATGAACAAAATGAAGCAAAATGTAACCCCCCCAAAAAAGTCACGGTTCCAAAATAAGTTAGTATCTCAGTTTCAGAAAACCTAGTGTTCGTGCCAAGGTTTTGATTCCATTCTATAACATCACCATGGAACTGTTATTACACAAGGCCCCAGCATAGGAAAGGTAGAATTGGAAGCAAATATACATTTCTAGTTGAAACCCACTTATGTCTGTAGCAAATCCCCCACAACACCTGAATAAAAGGCTTTGGAGACTCAGTCTTACCTGAAAGCTCCTATCACCACATCTAAACCTATCCTGAGAATCTCTCACAGACCAACAGGTGAGTGAGTTTTATTGGAAAAATTCTGGACCTCTTTCTCATGCTGTCTTTGGCAGTACAAAGAGCCAGCCTCAGATGCGGCTCTCAGCTAATATCAACACATTTGCCTTCCCAACAGAGTATTTAAAGACTTGGGTTGGGTTTTCATGAACTTTGGGCAGAGCCACCATGACACTGTGATATGCAGGAAACTTGGGTTGGAATACCGTGCAACCATACCTTGTGTCAACAGACCACTCAGCTACTGTGTATTCTTATCTCATAGCCACTTGGGCAATGCAGAGCTCCACAGTCTGGTCTCTGACTGGATTCTCACACCTTCTCAGTCCTACCATTTATGCTTCACCAACCCTTCTCCAGGTCCCACTCTTCCTCCTCTGCCCTGCACAGCGCCTCCTTTCCTGTAGTGGTTTGAACCGGAAATGTTACCCCCATGGGCTTGAGTATTTGAATGCTCAAACCCCAGCTGGTTGCACTTCTTGGGAAGGTTGCAGAACCTTTAGAGGATGGAGCCTTGCTGGAGGGTGGGTCATGGGGGCAGGTCATGAGGTTTTACAGCTCATAAGTACTTCCTGTGTTCTCTTGGTCTCCTGACTGCTGATGCAGTGTGACCAGCCAGAACATGGAGACCACTCTTGTCTCCATGTCTTCCCCACCATGATGGAACAGAGTCCCTCAAACTGTAAGCCAGAACAAACCTTTCTTAAATTGCCTGTCAGTGATTCTTTTTCAACAGCGAGGAGAGGAACAAGTCCAGTCTCTCTATCTTCACTCAGCCCTGTCTGGCTATGTTCATGGTCCCCATAAGAAATGAATCTTAATTTCTAGTTTCCATCCTATTTAGCAAGATTTGGTTTTAATCCAAAGTTTCACTAATTATATTGGAGCCATTCTAATGAACCATAAGATATTAAATAAAAAAACAACAACAACTTTTAAAAGCCAAACGTTGTCACTGTTCAGCTGTGCCGTTCATCCATTCAGCCCCATTTAACCATCTACCTTTCTTTCTTTTTATTTTGAAACAGCATCTCATAAGCTACTTGGGCTGGCCTTGAGTTTACTCTGTATCTCAGACAACCTTGATAACACAATCCCCCTGCCTCAGCCACTGAGGGTGACTAGTTCCTGGGATGACAGACATGCTGATGCCACCAGACCCAGTTCAGATGCCAGTCTTACTATATATATATATAGTAAATATATATATATAAGTATATATATATATATAAGTATATATATATTTATATATATATATATACTTATATATATATTGCAAAAAGTATTTGTGGGTGCCACATCCATTTGTTGCTCCTTCTGTTGCCTGGAAGTTTACCATTCCAGGTACCTCTGCAGTGTTCCCTTCCATCAGCCCCTATGGCCACACCAACTTCCACAATGTAGAATGAACAAAATATTCAGTGAGTATTTGATGCCAATGATATACAGTTAAAACTGGACAAGCAATTGGCTCCAGACGGCAAATATACCAGTCCCCACAAAACAAAGCTGTAAAGACAAACATTAGAGCCGGTCTTCCACATCCAAACGGGCAACAGAAGCAGAGAGTGAGTGCTGTGGTGCACAGAGGTCGCTGCTATGCAGCGTTCACAGTGCCTGTTCACCATGTGCCTGTTGTCACTCAGCTTATTTTGAAGGCAGGCTTCCTTCCAACCTTGGCTTTCTACTCCTGTAAATTTATTCTAACTACACCACCTCTGGAATTCACAGTGCCCACTTCACCAGACATGACTCGTGCTGGGCATAAAGCAACTCCTTCCATTTGGACATCATTCAGAGGCATTAAACAGAGAGATTCTGCACAAACCCAACACCAACATCAGAAAAAATAAAAATAAAAAGGTCCCTCGGTTATGAGTGTTTACCCACCTGCAACCTCAGTCAGCCTTCCGAAGAAGAACTAACTACGAAGCAAAACTCTAAGCTCTCGCAATGTGCGATTGCATCTAAGCTTCCTTTTATGTAATGACTTGAATTGGCTTTGCTCTACAGGTGCCGGGGAATAGCTGTGTTTGATGACTGCCATGCAGACACATGTCATTCATTCATTTAATCACCTGTGAGGTTGCAACAAAGCAGATATCATTCCTAAGACTGGAAAGATTTGTCTTTTTAAAGTTACTTGATTTCCCTCTCTGGGAAAAGAGTGGGTAACATTCTCTCTTGCTGACCACATCGCTGTTAAAGAGTCCACAGTCCAAGGAATAATTGTTATAGTGACAGGAATGAGTCTCCATTGGGACAAAGTGAGTGGGTGAGAGCGATACTTGGCTGTCTTTAGGAACAAACTACACTAGAGGAGAAGTTTGAACTCTTAACAGGTTTAAAGCTACCCTTCGAATTACCCAGTCTGTCTGGGTCACTGGACACATGATGGAAGGTCAAAAATGCCACAAGTGGCAAACAAGTGGCTGCTGCTCACTGGCTACCCCAAAAGTCTCCTGCCTCCTTTATTTTCCAATCCCCTGCTCCTGTCATATGACCACCTATTTCCCACCCTCTCATGCAACATGTTAATTCCCAGATAAAATGAAGCTGAATCTATCTCTCTATATCTCTACTCCCTCCCTCTCCCTGTCTCCCTCCTTCCATGCCTGCCTCCCTCAATCTACTCTCCCTTCCTCCATCCCCCTCTTCTCTCTCTCTCCCTTCCTCCCTTCTTCCCCCCTCTCCCTCTCTCTCTCTCCCTTCCTCCATTCTTCCCCCCTCCCTCTCTCTCTCTCTCTTCCTCCCCCCACCATATTGAGATGCTAACACTCTATGAAGACTGAACACATCAGGTTTTATATAAGCAAGACACTAACTCTGTTTTGTGAAGATCCACTACTCCTTCAGCATAGCTTAGCTTATCCTCACTAATAGCCTATGCAGGTTCATAGTAAAGCTAGGACTATAACCTAAGCAGTCTTGACTAACATACCAGGGTCATATGTTATCTATCACACACAGAAGAGTCAGGATAGGCACCACCAAACCAAATCTTAAGCAAAAAGCACTCAGATGAAAACAAAAACAGATATATGGGGGTCGGGTTGTACCCAGTCCTGGGGTCCAAAATCTGGACCCTAAGAAAGACTCCAAGAAACACAGACAGCAGCCCTGTGCCTCAGATCCAGATTAATTTAACATAACGGACAATTTTTTTTTAAAGCAACGAATTAGGGGGAAAAATGTGTTCTGGTTGCTAAGCAACGTCAGTGTGAGGCTCTTTCTTTACCGTCAAGACCATTCTCGCCATCTTCATGGACAAAAGTCACAGAGACCTTAGCAACAGGCATATATATAGTTGTGACATCAATAGACAGCAAGTGAATTTTTCCTGGAAATAGCAAGGAGCAAAGCAGCAAGCACTCTGAGTCCCCAGGTAACCACGCTGAATGCCCAGGTGACGCTGTCTATTCTGAAGCACAGCTGTTTCCCTGTACAAACAAGTGAAGGGGCTCTTTCATTGATGTTAGAATAGAGGTAGAAATTTTGCAAAGTCGGGCAAGCTTGGTTCTCTTCCGAGGTCCGGAGGGGCTTAGCGGAGACCCCACCCAGTGAGTTCATTGTTTGCCTGAAAGCAGAGGAGCTTAAGCTAAGGAAGAATCCTCTCTGTTCCCCCTCTTCCTGAGAAATGGATGCTTTGTCCCTATGGTAGCTTTTTAAGATCTTACATCACTCCAGTGTCAACCAGCAGCAAAGCCAACAGTAAGCACAGACAAAGTCACATACTGGGAACGCCCTGGCTACTACCACCAACACCTGAGCAGCAGAGGCTCTCACCTTACACACACCATCCCTTCCTCCTTCCCCTGTCAGCTTCACTTCATCTTCTGAAATGCTCACCTGTGTAGCCCTTACCCTACTGTATCCCCGACTTCATGATCAAGATCTCCAGCTTCCTTGAACCTCATTTATTGCTATTTTCCTCCATCTCTAAGCAACCTCCCTGACAGTGGACCAGCGTATGCTAGCAAGCATTGTCCCAGGTACAGTGCCTCATGGACACCACTTGTCCTGGCTTGAATAAGGACGTAGGATGATCCCTCCATCAGGAATCCAGAAAGTATCTCAACCACAGGTTCCTGATCACCTTCTATGTGCAAGACGATGCTCAAGAAATGTGAGGAATATTTGAAAAAAAAAAATACTGTGATTCTTGAGGAAATACAGCCAACACAAAAGAAGGTAAACCAGGCCATTCATTTCACGCAACGTTGTCCTTATGGAAATATTACAGGAGAC
Organism: Mus caroli; assembly: GCF_978045245.1. Taxonomy (NCBI): domain Eukaryota; kingdom Metazoa; phylum Chordata; class Mammalia; order Rodentia; family Muridae; genus Mus; species Mus caroli. Next base: position 117,838,513 of record NW_028227267.1, read on the forward strand.
AATGAAGTCAGGCAAAAGGGGCAGAGCAAAGAGGCAAAATGGCCTCGCCCTAATGCCAAGACCTAATCAAAATAATAACCATGATTTTAGGAGGTTTGGAAGAAGGGGTTGACATCAGGACCTCAATGTACACGACGTGTACATCTCAAGTATGAGGAGTTCTGACAAGTGTCACGCATCGCTGTTCTTCCTCCCTGATGATGAAGACACCCTTGGCTTTACAGAAACCTGTTTCACACCCCAACCCTCCCACAGTGTCCTGGAAGTGACCACACATCCCACACAGAAGCAGAGCCAGAGCTCAGTGAAGAGCCGTGCTCCATCTCATCAATGCCCCACTTGGGTGCCCTGAAGCCACCTGCTTTCCATCTCCTGATAAATGGTTTTTATAAGCACAGTTTGCAAAACACATCTTTGCAAAGTTTGGAGAGACTATAAACTTGGCTTCCTCTCTATCGATCTGTCTTGCCATAATGTCCCTGAGAAATTAAATTGTTCTGCCAAGACATACACTTTATGAGGTTTCATATGATTGCCCTGGACTCTGTTATTCTCAGGAGGCCTCAGAAGCATAAAGATTTGCTCAGCATTTCTCCAGACAGAGAAGAGCACCCTCCAGGATCTCATCCCTGCTAAAAATCAACTAAAAACAACAAAAACAATCCTCCTTCAATTTTATGGAACATGATCATGCTTGGACTCCCTGTACTACACAGGAAGATGGTCAAGCAGGGAAGGGATGTGACAAATTGTGTGACAGGAAGCAATAAACCCTGTGGTCTGGGGAGTCCTGGAGCCAATTCAGACACATATAATATAACTCCATCACTATTCTCTCTTAGATCTTCCAAGTTCAGACATCTTCTTGAAAGTACTTGGGGCAGAAGCTAACCACTTTTTGAGTAGCTCAGTTTTGAAATTGGTATTAAACACAAATTCCCGTTTGATGATACAAGAGCTTTGTTTTCTGTCTCATTTCTAGACTCATGCACTCAAAAGGTAAATTAAAACTCCTAGCTAAGTTCAAATGATTTGGCAATCTTGATGGATTACAGTTTTTTAAACAATTCTAGTGTTTTCCTGATTATGGCTTTCCTCTTTCTTACCCTTGAGTTTTTCCCACATTAAAATGTGTTAATCTGAGCAGCAAAACAGTCTTGCTTCGAACAAGTATTTTCTGAGAACTTAACATAAACTGGCAGTGTGGGACTAATTGATTTAGGAGGAATACAAATATGTTGATATGGTGTGATGCAGTGTGGTACGAAAGAAATAAGGTGAGAAGGAAATGATCTTTATCCTTAGTAATATTACTGTTTACTTGTGAAATAATACCTACCGGTGAATGAACTTAAGGACATTTAAACTGTTCAGCCCTGACATAGACAGAGCAAAAGATCAAATGAACAGTACTGAATGTCAGATGAGACTTGCATAGACCATGAAGTGTTCTTCCTTTCAAATCTTCGCTTTACAGTTCTTCAAAGAGAGAAACCACCTCTGGTCCAATCTCAAAATCAAGTCCAAATGTGCTTTGTCGGTGACATCTTAGTCCAATGCCTTGTTTGGTTTCAGTCATTCTTTTTGGTGAGTTTGCATTCCTTTTCTTGATGCTCCGTTAATATTGTTTGTTAATTTCGCTTTGATTGTAACTAACTAGTAAACACCATCACCCATAATGTGTCTTGAAGGCCTGCACCAAGGGCTCCTCAGGATCCCTGAAACAATTGATTTCATCATCAACTTGTCACACTTATCATCGCCTAGGCAGACAGTCTGAGGAAGGGACTATCTTGATCAGGCTGGTCTACGGGCACATCTGTGATGTCTTGATTCCATTAATTGATATGGGAAGCTTCAGCCTAAATGTGGGTGGTGCTGGTCCCTGGGTTTGGGTCCTGGGATATGAAAGGAAAAGAGAGAGCTGACCTGGCAAGAATGAATGCAAAGCATGCTCTTTAATGTGGGCATGACTTGCTGAATCAAGATCCTGAAGCCTTGACCTCCATCCAATGATGGACCAACAGCCAATATCAAATTAAATGGAGACATACTTGAAGCGATCCCACTGAAATCAGGGACAAGACAAGGATATCCACTCTCCCCATATCTATTCAATATAGTACTCCAAGTGCTAGCTAGAAGAGAAAGACAACAAAAAGAGATCAAGGGGATACAAAATGGCAAAGAAGAATTAAAGGTATCACAATTTGCAGATGATATGAGAGTATACATAAGAGACCCCAATAATTCTACCAGAGAACTTCTCCAGCTGATAAACAACTTCAGCAAAGTGGCTGGATATAAAATTAGTTCAAGTAAATCCGTAGCCTTCCTTTTTGCAAATGATAAACAGGCTGAGAAAGAAATTAGGGAAACGCCTTCGCTGCTGTGTCCGCAGCCATGAGTAGGCTCGGGCTACAGAAGAGGCTTGCCTCTAGTGTTCTCCACTGTGGGAAAAAGAAGGTCTGGTTGGATCCCAATGAGACCAACAAAATCGCCAATGCCAACTCCTGTCAGCAGATCAGGAAGCTGATCAAAGATGGGCTGATCATCCGCAAGCCTGTGACTGTCCATTCCCGGGCTCGTTGCTGGAAAAACACCCTGGCCCGACAGAAGGGCAGGCATATGGGCATAGGGAAGAGGAAGGGTACTGCCAATGCTCGGATGCCTGAGAAGGTGACCTGAATGAGAAGGATGAAGATCCTGCGCCGACTTCTCAGGAGATACCGGGAATCCAAGAAGATTGACCGCCATATGTATCACAGCTTGTACCTGAAGGTCAAAGGGAATGTGTTCAAAAACAAGCGGATTCTTATGGAGCGCATCCACAAACTGAAGGCAGACAAGGCCCGCAAGAAGCTACTGGCTGACCAGGCTGAGGCTCGCAGGTCTAAGGCCAAGGAAGCACAAAAGCAAAGCGCCGGGAGGAGCGCCTCCAAGCCAAGTAGGAAGAGATCATCAACACTCTGTCCAAGGAGGAGGAGACCAAGAAATAATGCTTCCCTCATCTCTGTACATAGCGGCCTGGCTGTGGCCTCATGTGGATCAGTCATTAAAATAAAGCAAGCCTTTCAAAAAAAAAAAAAGAAAGAAAGAAAAGAAATTAGGGAAACAACTCCCTTCACAATAGCCACAAATAATATAAAATATCTCAGGGTAACTCTAACCAAACAAGTGAAAGACCTGTATAACAATAACTTCAAGTCTCTCAAGAAAGAAATTAAAGAAGATCTCAGAAAATGGAGAGATCTCCCATGCTCATGGCTTGACAGAATGAACATAGTAAAAATGGCCATCCTGCCAAAGAAAAATCTATAGATTCAATGCAATCCCCATCAAAATCCCAACACAATTCTTCAAAGACATGGAAAGAGCAATTCTCAAATTCATCTGGAAAGGCAAAAAACCCAGAACACCGAAAACAATTTTTAACAATAAAAGAACTGCTGGGGGAATCACCATCCCTGACCTCAAGCTTTACTACAGAGCAATAGTGAAAACAAAAAACAAAACAAAACAAAACAACAAAAACAAAACTGCATGGTATTGGTACAGAGACAGACAGGTTGATCAGTGGAATAGAATTGGAGACCCAGAAATAAAACCACATACTTATGGATACTTGATCATTGGTACAAGGTGGAATCTCAGGGTAGTTTTGATTTGCATTTCTCTGATCACTAAGGATATTGAACACTTCCTTAGGTGCTTCTCGGCCATTCGAAATTCCTCAGTTGTGAAAGCTTGGTTTAGTTCTATACCCCATTTTTTGATTGGGTTGTCTGGGGTTTTGGTGATTAGCTTCTTGAGTTCTTTGTTGAAGTTTTTGAGTTCTGTGGACTGTATTTCTATTTTGGGTATTAGGTCCCTATTGTATGTGGGGTTAGTGAAGATTTTTTCCCAATCTGTAGGTTGCCGATTTGTCTTATTGACTATGTCCTTTGCCTTACAGAAGCTTCCCAGTTTCATGAGGACCCATTTATCAATTTTTGATCTTAGAGCATGAGCCATTGGAGTTCTGTTTAGAAAATTTCCTCCTGTGCCAATAAGTTCAAGGATCTTTCCTACTTTCTCTTCTATTAGATTCAGTGTATCTGGTTTTATGTTGAGGCTCTTGATCCACTTGAACCCCTGAGCTTTGTGCAAGGTGACAAATATGGGTCTATTTTCATTTTTCTACATTCAGACAGCCAGTTAGACCAGCACCAATGGAGACTCCTCAGAAAATTGGAAATAGATCTACCTGAAGACTCAGAAATACCTCTCTTGAGAATATACCCAAAAGATGCCCCACCATGTTATAGGGGCATGTGTTCCACTATGTTCATAGCAGCCCTATTTGTGATAGCCAGGGGCTCAAACAACCCAGATGTCTCTTGACAGAAGAATGGATGCAGAAAATGTGGTTCATTTACACAATGGAATACTACTCCACTATTAAGAACGAGGACATCCTGAGTTTTGCAGGCAAATGGTTGGAACTAGAAAATATCATCCTCAGTGAAGTAACCCAGACCCAAAAGGACATGCATGGTATGTACTCACTAATAAGTAGATATTACACCATTCCCCCCCCCCCCGCAAAAAAAAAAAAGTACAGATTACCCAAGATACAGTCCACAGAACTCAAAAACTTCAACAAGCTGAAGTGACCAAGAGAGGACGCCTCAGTCCCACTTGGAAGGGAGAAGAAAGCAATCAAAGTGGGGAGGAATGGAGGGACCTAGGAGAGAAAATGAACAGTGGCGGGGGGCGGGGGTCAATTGGGGGAAGAGGGGAACCTGATCTGGTATTGAGTGAGGGAAAAGGACTAAAACCCTGAAGGCCAGCAGAAAGAATGGATACAGGCAATCTTGGGAGATAGCCGGGGGCAGGGGAACCTTCAGAATGCACCAGAGACCCAGGAGGTGAGAGACTCTCAGGACTCACAAGGAGGGACCTTAGATGAAATGCCAGACAGCAGGGAGAAGGAACTTATAGAGCCCACCTCCAGCAGGAAGACGGGATAGCAAATGAGGGAGGGGGCATCTCACAGTCACAACTCTGACCCACAATTATTCCTGTCTGAAAGAATGACAGAGATGAAAATGGAGAGGAGCCTAAGGAAAAGAATGTCCAGCGACAGTCCCAAAGTAGGATCCAGCTCAAGGGGAAGTCCCAAGGCCTGACACTATTACTGAGGCTATGGAGAGCTCACAAAAAGGGACCTAGCATGACTGCACCCCAGAAGACCCAACAAGCAGCTGAAAGAGTCAGATGCATATATTTGCACCCAACCAATGGACAGAAGCAGCTGACCCCTGTTGTTGAATTAGGGAAAGGCTGAAAGAATGTGAGGAGAAGGGCGACCCTGTAGGAGGACCAGCAGTCTCAATTAATCTGGACCCCTGAGATCTCTCAAACACTGGACCACCAAACAGACAGCATACACCAGCTGATATGAGGCCCCCAACACACATACAACAGAGGACTCCTGGGTCTATGTTCATTCAGAGATGATGCACCTAACCCTCAAGAGACTGGAGGCCCCAGGGAGTTTAGAGGTCAGGTGGGGTGGAGGTGGGAACATCCACGTGGAGACAGGGGCATGGGGAGGAGATATGGGATGTGGAACAGTCAGAGGGTGTGGGGGAGGGGAATAAAATATGGAGAAGAAAGAAAGAAAGAAAGAAAGAAAGAAAGAAAGAAAGAAAGAAAGAAAGAAAGAAAGAAAGAAAGAAAGAAGGCAGGGAGGGAGGGAGGGAGGGAGGGAGGGAGGGAGGGAGGGAGGGAGGGAGGGAGGGAGGGAGGGAGAGAGGATCTACCTCCAGGTCCAGCTATACCACTCACGGACATATAGCCAAAGCATGCTTCATCCTACCACAGAGATATTTGTTCAGCCATGTTCATTGCTGCTTTGTTCATCATAGCGAGAAAATGGAAACACCCTAAATGTCCCTCAACAGAAGAATGAAGAAAATATAGAGTATTACTCAGTTGTTAAAAAATAAAATAAAATCATGAAATTTTCAGGTAAATGGAGCTAGGGAAAAAAAAATCATCCTCTGTAAGGTAACCCAGAAAGGAAAAGCTGGAATGTATTTGCTTATGTGTAGATATTAGCTGTTAAATCAGTGATAACCAATCAAGAACCACAGAGGTTATGTACAAAATAAGGGACTAGGGAGGACAGACAGATCTCATTAGGAAGGGAATAGAATAGATAAATATAGACAAAAGGGGGATTGGACTTGGAGGAACAGGTGGGAAAGGGGAAGAGAGAATGGATTGAGGGAGGGATTATGGGTTGGGACTGCTATAATTCAAGGTCATTTGGGGTATAGTATGGAAACCTATTATAGTAGAAGCTTCCTAAAAATATATTTTAATGTATATGTATGTATATGTACATACAAGTATACATTCATACATACATATACATACATACATACATACATACATACATACATACATACATGAAGACTACCTAAATAAAATCGCCAAATAGTGGGTGAGATGGAGCCCTGTGGTGGTTTGAATAGGAATGGCCCCATAGACTCATGTGTTTGAAAACTTGGTCCTTAGGGAGTGGCATTATTAAGAAGTGTGGCCTTTCTTGGAGGAGATGTGACTTTGATGGAGGAGATGTGTCACATCCTCCTGCCTGTCAGTTTAGATGTAGAACTCTCAGCTCCTTCTCCAGCTGCCTACACACTGCCATGATTTCCACCATGATGAAAATGAACTAAATCCTTGAATAGTAAGCCAGCCCCAATTAAATGTTTTCCTCTATAAGAGCTGCTGTGGTCATGGTGTCTCTTCACAACAATAGAAACAATAACTAAGATAAGCCCTTACTACACAGTTTTTGTCACCAAATAAAGCTCCCCATCAGATAGGGGACAATATCCAATATATATAAAGAACTCAAGAAGATGGACTCCAGAAAATCAAATAACCCTATTAAAAATGGGGTACAAAGCTAAACAAAGAATTCTCACCTAAGGAATACCAAATGGCTGAGAAGCACCTGAAAAAAATGTTCAACATCCTTAATCATCAGGGAAATGCAAATAAAAACAACCCTGAGATTCCACCTCACACCAGTCAGAATGGCTAAAATCAAAAACTCAGGTGACAGCAGATGCTGGTGAGGATATGGAGAAAGAGGAACACTCCTCCATTGTTGGTGGAATTGCAAGCTGGTACAACCACTCTGGAAATCAGTCTGGCAGTTCCTCAGAAAACTGGACAGTACTACCGGAAGATCCAGCAATACCTCTCCTGGGCATATACCCAGACGATGTTCCAAATGGTAATAAGGACACATGCTCCACTATGTTCATAGCAGCCTTACTTATAATAGCCAGAAGCTGGAAAGAACCCAGATGTCCCTCAACAGAGGAATGGATACAGAAAATGTGGTACATTTACACAATGGAGTACTACTCAACTATTAAAAACAATGAATTCATGAAATTCTTGGCCAAATGGATGTATCTGGAGGATATCATCCTGAGTGACATAACTCAATCACAAAAGAACACACATGGTATGCACTCACTGATAAGTGGATATTAGCCCAGAAACTTAGAATATCCAAGATACAATTTGCAAAACACATGAAACTCAAGAAGAAGGAAAACCAAAGTGTGGATACTTCGCTCCTTTTTAGAATGGGGAACAAAATACCCATGGAAGGAGTTACAGAGACAAAGTTCGGTGCTGAGACGGAAGAAAAGACCATCCAGAGACTGTCCCACCTGGGGATCCATCCCATATACAACCACCAAACCCAGATCTATGGCATATGCCAGCAAGATTTTGCTGACAGGACCCTGACATAGCTCTCTCTTGTGAGGCTATGCCAACGCCTGGCAAATACAGAAGTGGATGCTCACAATCATCTATTGGATGGAACACAGGGCCCCTAGTGAAGGAGCTAGAGAAAGTACCCAAGGAGCTAAAGGGGTCTGCAACCCTATAGGAGGAACAATGATATGAACTAACCAGTACTCCCAGAGCTCGTGTCTCTAGCTGCATTTGTAGCAGAGGATGGCCTAGTCGGCCATCAATGGGAGGAGAGGCCTTTGGTATTGGGAAGATCATATGCCCCAGTACAGGGGAATGCCAGGGCCAGGAAGTGGAAGTGGGTGGGTTGGAGAGCAGGGCAGGGGGGAGTGTATAGGGGGCTTTGGGGATAGTATTTGAAATGTAAATGAAGAAAATATCTAATTAAAAAATGCCTTAATAAAAAAAAGAGAGAAAGAAAGAAAGAAAGAAAGAAAGAAAGAAAGAAAGAAAGAAAGAAAGAAAGATCTCTTTCGAGACAATGCCGGGGCCTAGCAAACACAGAAGTGGATGCTCACAGTCAGCTATTGAATGGATCACAGGGCCCCCAATGGAGGAGCTAGAGAAAGTACCCAAGGAGCTAAAGGGAACTGCAACCCTATAGGTGGAACAACATTATGAACTAACCAGTACCCCAGAGCTCTTGACTCTAGCTGCATATGTATCAAAAGATGGCCTAGTAGGTCATCACTGGAAAGAGAGGCCCATAGGACTTGCAAACTTTATATGCCCCAATACAGGGGAATGCCAGGGTCAAAATGTGGGAGTGGGTGGATAGGGGAGTGGGGGGGGGAGTATATTGGGGACTTTTTGGATAGCATTGGAAATGTAAATGAGGAAAATACCTAATAAAAAAATTAATTCAAAGAAAGAAAGAAAGAAAGAAAGAAAGAAAGAAAGAAAGAAAGAAAGAAAGAAAGAAAGAAAGAAAGAAAGCTCCCTAGTACTGGAATGAGGGTACATCTAGTTGAGTTGTTGGCCAAAGAGATCCCATGGGAAATCCCAAACAATGTAGGCTGTTGCCAAGTCTATAGGTTGCCCTTAACAAATTTACAGAAAGACCCCATTCCTGAAGATAACAACTCATTGAACACAGAGCAGGTGAGCTGGTGCCTACACAGAGCCTTCACCCCTGTGTTCTAGCACCTTTAGTACAGAAAGATAATCTGCATGCTACCAAAAGAGATGTAAACACCAAGCAAAGCATGAACCCTCTGATCTACAATGGTGTCCTTCCTGCAAGACAAGCTAGTGTCATTGCGGCATAAAGCCTGTGGCAGTAACCAACCAATACCTCATTTGACTTAAGGCCACTGCATGAGATGGAATCATTCCTGACACGGCTTGGGTGACCAAGAACCTGAGAGTAGATAGCCCAGGGACCCAAGGTAAGACAAAATACTACTGATCCATAAAAAAATTAATTAATTAAGTTAAATGCAATAAAAATAACTCCTAATAGCATTCTATTATACTCATATCATCAGAGAGTCCTCCTCCTGCAGCATATGGGCACAGATGCAGAGACCCACAGCCAGACATTATGCAGAGAGTAAGAGACCTTGGAAAACTCAACCTTAAGCAGGGTATCTCCAATAAATCCTTCAGAGCTCAGGGAACCCTGAGGAAGAGGAGGCAGAATGAGCGTTAGAGTCCGAGGGGATGGAGGACACCAAGACATCAAGACCTACAAATCCACACGAGCAAAGCTCATGTGACCTCATAGAGCCGGAGGCAGCAGGCACCAGGTCCTTTGTACGTACGTTATGACTTCCGAGTTAGTATGTTTATGGGATTCCTGAGTGTGGGAAAGGGTGGACCTCTGTTGCTTGTGTCTTCTCTTGGGCTCACTTCCTGCTACTTGTTTGTTTTGATCAGTTTTGCTGTTCTAGTTTTTATGTTATCTAATTATAGTGTATTTCATTATTTTAAAAGGGTGTGATAAAGCCTTTTTAATCCTCAGTTTTCTCATTGGAAAGTGTATCTACTTATATTTGTTTCATAAGTTAAGTCTGAAGAATAGATGAGAATATGAACATAACCTGAGAAAGAGTAACATGATGCAGAGTACTATACATCTGCATGGGCTGTGCTAAGCTTTCTGCATGCATTATCTAACTGATTTCTTGTAAAAGACCAATTTCCTATATTTTTGCTATTATTACCCATCTTATTCTCTCTTGTGAATTTCTCTTTGTTTTATTTTTAATCCTCTCATTTAATTTTGGTGAGGTTTCAGAACGGAAAAAAAAATGCAATGTTGGTGTCCAGTCAGCTACTGGGGCTGGCCAGCATCCAGTGTTTGTTTACACAAGGGCATTTTAGTGGAACAGTCAAACGAGCTGGCTCTGATGTCAAACTGCCAGAGTTTGAAGCCAGATTCTAAAAATTATTAGCTGTGATATTTCCATATACCGTTCACAGAGAAAGGGAAATTTAAAGTAGCTTTCCTCTCCTTGGAGAGATAAGAAAGGTTTGTATATAAAAATAATGGCAGGGGCTATTTGAAAGAAGAAGAGGAGCAGGAGGAGGGAGAGGAAGGGAAAGAAGAAAAGGAAGAGGAGAAAGAAGAGGAGGAGGACGAAGATTCAAAAAGAAATGAAACTGATTCTTAGATATTTACAAACATGATCCTCAGATTAAGTGTTGTGAGATAACACTGAGAAAATCTGAGTGGTGTAGAAATCATAAAGGGAGTTAAGGATGTGTAGACCAGTGTAACAGTTTAATCTCAAATAAAAAGGCATTCCAAACTGGAGAAATGGATAGAAAGGAAATTATCAGTGAAATATTGCAAGAAAATGTCTGGCTGTGGGCAGCTGCAGACACAGAGTGTCTGCCGCCCAACGTCTTTTTTTAAAAATCAGAGCTGAAGATGGAGGGGTTTCAAGTTGCAAGGACTCATTCCTCCTCATAGCAATTGATTAAACTAGAGCTGCCAAAGGTCACCTCAGTGAGAACCTTCAGCACGTGTGAAGAACAGATGCTCGCAGTACACACGCAGGCCTCACGTGATCAGGGATCAGGCGGCCAGGCGGCTGTTGATTCCGCCACAGCAAGGCTCAAGTCAGGAAGACAAAGACACCATGCCTTCCTTCAAACGGTGAAGGTAAGTATGCACGTGCTTTCTAACTTAGACGGCTTCATCAGCTCAGTATCGGTTAATGTGAGAGCTGAAGAGGATTTTCATAATCACGATGCCTCCAAATCTTACCCACTCCCCCATGCACCCTTCCTAGGAAGCTCCTAGATAATGTGTTCTATTAACATGAGGATGAACCCAGAAGGAGGGGAACGTGGAGGTGAGGGGATCCCCTGATGGGTAAGTCTGTGGAACCCTGACAACAGTTAAGCCCTAGTCTCAGAGAAGCCCAAATTGGGGTGCTGCAACCCAGGGATGAGACTTGGCCAAGTAATCACAGCAAGATACCTCTGCTCTTTGCCTTAAGCCAGCGGCACCACATGAGCCCAGCACAGACAGACTGCACACATACACACATGTGCACACACAGGTGCACTCACACACACACTCTCTCTCACTCTCACACACACACATACACACACACACATACTTCTATGCAGCATGTTGCATATGTGAAGCAATGCCCCTGGTCCTTTGCAAATACTAATATATTCTCTTAGGAACTTATAAAGTGTTAGTGTGCTTTTACTTTTATAGAGGAAGCCCAGAGAGGTCAAACCAGCCATGAATACGAGGTCAAATTTCAGTTCCAGAAAAGCTGGCTTAGAATCCAAGCTCTGTAATTGTAACACCCGTGGAGTACCATGTGGTAACTATTCATGAATATATGTATGCAAATCAGGACAATTTACTTTTCTGTCTGCTCATTATTCCTGTGGGTGGGAGCCTTGGAGCTCCTTTCTGCGGGTCATTCATAAAATATACAATAAGCTATTGTAAGATGGAGTCATCCCACATTGCTGAAAAACACGAGGACATCTCTCTCCTATGCAATTGTATTTCTGTAGCCATGATGTATTCCCCCAACCCACCCAGCCTCCAGTCATCCTCTTTTACATTAAAAATTCATGTTATTTTAGCTTCCACCTATAAGAGAGAACATGTGATATGTACCTTTCTGACTCTAATTCACTGAACACAATGTTCTTGAGCTATTCCACACTGGTAACCATGAAATCTCACTATGGTCTTGGACTGGCAGGGATACTTATTCTCCCTGGAAGAAAACAGCTTTGGCATCCTCTTCATGGGTGGAGAGTAACCTCCATGCATCCAGAAGCAGGGAACTTGGGGCAGCTAATAATGGCTCTGAGCCTTTCTCTGCCAAAGATCCCACACCTGCTCCTTATAAATGTCCTGATACATGCCCTGCCTGGCTCAAGGTCAGAATACACAAGACCTGTCTCCACCCACCCCTGCAAATGTGATGTTAGACACTTTACTTTTTCTCATGAAATTCTGGTTCCCCAGTGGCCAACAGAGAGGCCTCTCTTTTCTGGCCTCCTCATGGCAGTGCTGAGAGAGGAAATGGCCCTACATACTTGCAAGTGTTCTGTATGCTGCAAACTGATTTGTGAGCAGCAGGAATGACTATTATAGTAACTCTCCACGAAGGATGCCTCTGAACTGGGTGAACCCGTTTCAAGGTCACCATGTCACATTCCTTGTGTGATTCCCAGATGTTGTTATCGGACTCTTTGCTATTCTTGGATCCCTTTGATTATATCACAGATATTTGTCCCCTCCTGGGAAAAACTGGATGAGATGGGAATGCTGCCACCAGCTACTCTTTCTAGAAGAAAGGCACAAAAATGACAACCTTAATCATGAGGCGTCATCATCATGACCTTAGTTCTACCATGGGAAGACTCTCTATAAACTGCTTCAGTCAAAGGACTCAAGGGCAGGGTCAGCTGTGTCCAGAAAGCAGCATGCTTGAAAGCCAGTTCTCAGAAGAACCTGTAGCATCAAAAAGAGCCAGAGACATCCCTGGAACCAACCTGTGTGCCTGACTCATCTGATGGCCCAGAGTACTTTTAATCCACACTTCATGTTCAAAGCAAATACCTATTTCACAAAGAGAAGAGACTCGAGTTAGCTGGGTGACATTCCCTCTAATGAGGTCTGAGAAGAGAGGAGTATAAATTTGTTCTCCTTTTCTGAGACAGATCTCCCTGTGAAAGTCTCAGATTGCCCCAGATTGAAACCTCCGTCACTATCATCACCAACCATAGAGTTCAGCTATATCCCACTGATTCTACATGAGAGCAGTCTGCACCAGTTCTTATCTCCATGGTGTTTGCTTACAAACTCACAAATAAGCTAAGATAGTGTTAATTCCATGGGTAGGAATTAGTTCCACGGCCAAAAGGCCAGCGTTCAGTAATCCAAGGGTGTGTAATATGAATTAATTTCACCGTAGGTTGGTACTGTCATCTGACTTGCACTTTTAAGAGTTTCCTTTGAAGAGAATCATGTTCCTGCACCCCAAGTTCGTATGTTGAAATCCTTGCCCCTGAAATGCATGTCAGTTTGCTTAGAAACGCAAACCATTTTTACTACACTTGACTAGGATGAGTGTAGGCTCTAATTCAGTAAGTCACATTGTCCATATACAAAGGGAGATTTCCCTGATGCAAGAGTTGGTACCTGTTGTTTCTGCATCCAACCGCAAGGAACCATCCAACACACAAGAAAGATGATGCAAAGACACAATGGGGGTTGGGGGGAAGATGCCCGGGTACAACCCAGGGGGAGGAAGCAGTAACCATGGAAAAGCCAAAAGGAGAGATCTGGAGTAGGCCCTGGCCTCATAGCCCTCTGAAGAGGACAGCTCTAGTCAGATGGTAAAGAAATCCCTACATTTATCTCACTAGTACCTTTGTGCTAAGTTTTCTGCGTTTTCCATTCTGTTTGGCATTCTAACATCTTGTGAACCTCCGAGAAGCAGAAGTTCACGGATGAGTTCCAAGAGTCTATGATATGAGTTATTTCACCATAGCCAGATTGTTAGGAGGGTGGACATCTGCTCTGGCAGAGATATAAAATACTCCCAGTGGGCTTCTGTGTTTACACATTGGGTCCTCAGTTGGGGTGCATTTTGGAAGGTTGTAGAACCTTGAGGAGGCAGGATGTAGATGGAGGAGTGGGTCACTGGGAGGTAGGCCTGGAGGGTTATTGCCCAATTCCACTTTCAGCCCTAGTCTCACTCTGCCTTCCAGTGTACCAAGACACAAGCAAGCCACTTTATGTCCCTGGCAATGTGAAACCACCAGACACTGTACCTCCTGCCATAGCGGATAGTCTCCCCTCACACTGTGAGCCACTGTAGAGCCTTTCTCCTTTATTTTGCTTTTGCAAGGTGTTTGGTCACAATGATGAGATTATCTGATCCGTATGCCAAGCACCCTACGCTCCTTCATTATCATTACATAGTTAGAAAGCTGAGCTACTCTGACAGCTTAGCCCTGATCTGCACCAAAGACATGATTCAGAATAAAGATCTAGGCTCCTTGTTTCTGTCTCTTGGTCACTGGTAGCCATTGTTCTGTGACCACAGGCAGTTTAAGTCCTTCTGACCTGGGCCTCCAGGACACTAGCCCTGCTCCAACATCATTCAGCCCAGAAAACCCACCCAGTCCTCCAGACCAGCCCTTTATGCTCCCTCCATCTCTTTCCTCTTCCCCCACAGAGCACTTCATCTCTGTTCTTCTTGTTCACCAACATAAACCTATCACCCCACCTGGGTAAGAAGTGTGAGCAGATAGCTATGCCCCACACTTGTTGGATTTGAAGATGAAGGGAGAGATGACTGAGAACTGAGCTGATCTGGCAGCTATCCAGCTGGGACTGGATGGTGTCAAGAGGACCCACCAGGATGGTGGCAACTATGAAGTGAGTCACTGAGCTCTCCCTCAGAAACACCTACCAGGACCAGACAGGCTAACACTCGCGTGGAATCCCAGGACTCCTACAAAGGCAGTAGATTGTGAGTTTCAGGTTAGCCTATACTATATAGCAAGACTGTAGCAAAAAAGGGAGGGATGAAAGGAAAAAGTGGTGGTGCACACCTTTAATCACAGCACTCGGGAGGCAGAGACAGGCGGATTTCTGAGTTCAAGGCCAGCCTGGTCTACAGAGTGAGTTCCAGGACAGCCAGGGCTACACAGAGAAACCCTGTCTCGAAAAACCAAAGAAAGAAAGAGAGAGAGAGAGAGAGAGAGAGAGAGAGAGAGAAGGAAGGAAGGAAGGAAGGAAGGAAGGAAGGAAGGAAGGAAGGAAGGAAGGAAGGAAGGAAGGAAAGAAAGAAAGAAAGAAAGAAAGAAAGAAAGAAAGAAAGAAAGAAAGAAAGAAAGAAAGAAAGAAAGAGGAAGGAAGAACAAAAGGAGGGAGAGAGGAAGGAAGGAAAGAAAGAGAGAAGGAAAGGGAAAGGTGGTACATATTGGGGCAGAATATGCTCAACGTACAATATATACTTGCATGAAAATTCGAGCATCCTGTACTATAAATATATACAATGTGTTTTATAAAGGGCGGGGCGGGGGGTTACTGCAGAGGTCTGAGAGCCCCAGTTGTCACTGCTTTAAATTCTACCTGGTATTTGTGTTTGTTCAGAGGCTGAAATAGGGTGACCAACTCATCTTTGTGGGCTCAGGCGTTCCCAGCACTCAGTGGTGCTCACACACACAAGTCCTGAGTATGCTGAGCACCAGGTAAAGCCAGTGCTGGTTCCTTACTGGATGCAAGCCCCCACCCCCAACTCCACTCTTGCCCCACAGCTTCTGATCCATGGAAGAGCACCCTACGGGCCCTTCCTTCTCTTCTCTCTGCCAGGGACAGACCTGGCAGTGATCTGAAGGCCCTCCTGCTGCCTTGCTCTTTCTCCTGTCCTTCACAGACATGTCCCCCAGTTAGTTGCCTAATCGACCAGTCCTGTGTGAGCATTTGGTTCTCAGAAGATCAGATCCATACATACAGAGACCCATTTGTCAGCCATTTTCTTTTTCAGTCTCCCTAACCAATTCTGTTGGGTCCAGTGTGAAAACCACTAATACATCTGCTGGCAATCTCGGGGAGAACAGCGTGCAAAACCATCCTTTGAGTACAACATAGGAAACGAGGCAGTGATCGAAGCTGGATGTCTTAGGAGCACCGAGAAAGATGGACTGAGCTGCCTCGGTGAAGGGAAGGGTGAGAGTCAGCAGGTGTGCCTCTAAGATTAGCAGAAGAGAATCCTTACTGTTCTCTTCCCTCAGGTCCTAGCACCATGATAAAGCCTTCATGTGCTTCAGACAAGAATTTTTAAATGAAGACGTGCTTTGCAGTGAGTTCTACTGAGATCAGCAGGGAGAGGAGTAGATTGTTCTAACACCCCAACAAAAGAAGCTAGGTCGTGTGTGTGTGTGTGTGTGTGTGTGTGTGTGTGTGTGCCTACATATATATATATACATATATATATGTAGGGCTTAGCCTGTCATGTTAGCAGCACACATATTGTAGAAATGTAGAGATTTTTGCATCACTGTCTCCAGTAATTTCTGGTTTTCCTTTTTAAAGATGCATCACTAATTATAGGATAGTTATCCCAGCTGGAAGTCTTTTCTCCTCACTGGATACAACCAATTCCCAGTAAGGTTAAAAAACAGATAAATGTTCTATGTGGCATTTCAAAAGCTAAATATTATACAAGGTCACTGTGAGTCACTTTTTTTTCCCTTAAATTAACACATTACTTTGATGTTCCAGGAAAAATAGTCTAATACCTACTTCCCTTTAATTTTGTTATGAAACAGTTCCACACCGAGCCCCATACTACACTGTGCCTCCAGTCTCCGAACTGGAAGATTCATACAGGCTCACGTTGAAGCTGTCAGAAATAGAGTTTTAAAAAGAAAGCACAAATTCAGGCAGATCAGGGTCCCACTGTAATGCACTCCTAATGATATTATGTTTAAATATAGTTCTTGGCAGTTCAATATATGAGACAGATTTGTTAGTACCACTGTAGTGGCCATTGTAGTCCAACATGAACTTTGTAGGGGGCCCACTGTAACCAATGGCCACTGCATGACAGTACAAGAATACCATGTCCAAGCTAGGGCTGATCCTTGGCTGTTCCTGCACACAAAGCTAGAGAGACATTTATCCATGGCTTGCTTCCCAGGGATCTCCTTGGCCCATCCTTCCATTTCCATCCCTCTCCTCCATTCAGTTCAGACTCAGAGTGTGCCTTGCCTAGGTCACTGTCTTCAGTTTCTCTTCCCAAGATTTCCACTATAATACCTTCAGGACAGCATCCAGACTGACAGACCTTGGCAGGAATGATCATCTGATGGCAAGACTTTTCATGCAAAGCGTCTCTGGCTTGGTGTTATTGCTAGTCAGGGTCCCCTGAGACCCTGCCTACTGTGACAGTCACTGCTTTCACACCTCCTGTCTTCCCTTGTCCAAGATTTTCTGTCTTGGGTGTTTCTGCGCTCCTTCTTCACGTGTTCAGTTACTTCCCACTCCTCCTTGGGTTAAACACAAGTTCTGAGAAGCAGGTCTCAGCCACACCTGCTTGGCTGCATCAGCCCCCTACTCTTCCCCTGCCGTAGCTTCTGCTACGTCTACATCTCCGTCTTCACCAGTAAAGCTGTGAGTCTTAATGAACAGTGACCAACTACTTTAATCCATGAATGTTGCTACAACAAAAAGATTGAGGTTGGGTTCACTATAAAGAACACAAATTCATACCCCATCGTTTCAGAAGCTAAGAAGTACAAGCTTAAGATGGTGGCAGACTCGGTGGTAGGCAAAGGCCCGCCGCACCACAGCCATCTTTCACTGCGGTTTCCTCAAAGAGAACAGAGAGACAGAAAGAGGTGAGGTCCCCTCTGGCTCCCACCCATGACAGTGACGCTCTCCTGACTTCACCACTTCATGAAGGTTCCCCTCTGACTACCACCACAGTGGGAATTCTGTTCCAACACGGGCCTGCAGGGGGCACTCTCGGGTCCCTTTGGTCTGAGTGGCTGAGTTCCACCCTAGCAGGTCTCCCACTGCCAACCTGACTGTCAACTCTGGATCACAAAGAAAAACAGTAAAGATTTTCAGTTCCGCCCTGGTGTCCATTTGATTCCTCTAAATTGTGTTTGTGTTAAAGGGTGGGTGTGTTCGTCATCTCTGTACAATAGCACAAGTTCCTTGGGGGAGGGGGTAATGTGCCCATGAAGGAGTCCATACTCTTATGCACACAGAACCCAGAGGACAAGGTTAGGTGTCCTTGTCTGTGGCTTTCTACCTTGAGATAAGATATCTACTCAACCTGGAGCCAGCAAGTCCCTGGGGCCCTATAGCAGTACCCAAATACTCAAATTGACCTCAATGACAGCATTCCTCACTACCTGCCCCAATGTTCTGGGTTCCCAAATGAAAGACACATACACAGAGCCTTTGTATTTTGATAAGTCCAAAACAGCTCAATGGCTGGGCCACTTCCTAAACTCCACATGGCTAATCCACCTCCCTCCGATATTCCTGAGTTAGTATTACTTACTAAACTCTATATTCCATCTTTGCTGCCCCAGACCCAGTCGGGCAGATCTCTTGAGGGCCGCTCTCCCCCAGCATCTACATGGTGGCTGTGCTCTCTATCCCACACCTTCTCTGGCATGGTGTCTCTCCTCTCCTCCCAGCATGGCAGGTTTCATTCTTCTCTCCTTTTCTCTTTGTCCCTAGCAGGAGAATCCTAAAAGTCCCACCTCTGTCTGCCCTGCCCTGCCCAGCCATTGGCTGTCAGCATCTTTATTTACCAAGCAGAACCAACTGGGTGCAGGGTCCCTGAGTGTCAGAGTGCAGACACTTGTGTTAGCAGTTTGGGGAACCCAAATTAACATAAGAATACAAGCAGCTACAGGGCCCTCCTGTCTCTGCCCCTTCAGTGCTGGATTTGCAGACCCCATTCAGCCAGGCCCAGCTGCTTTTGCATACAGGCTAGAGATCTAACCTCAGGATCTCCTCCTTCCCACAGAGCCATCTCCTCATCCCTGGAACACAACTTTGTAAAAGAAATGTGTAGCTCGGGCTGGTGAGATGGCTCAGTGGTTAAGAGCACTGACTACTTGGCTCACAACCATCCATAATGAGAAACAAATATAAATAGATAGATAGATAGATAGATAGATAGATAGATAGATAGATAGATAGATAGATTTGTGTGTGTGTGTGTGTATATATATATATATATATATATATATATATATATATATATATAACCTATGGGCTTGGGCTGGAGCGAGCAGGGCCTGGAATGGATGGGGTCTGAAGAGAAGCCAGAGCAAGAAGGAGAAGGGAAGAAGGCGGGGGGGGGGGGGGGGCGGGAATGAGTAGCCCTCACAACCAGAGTATCTGATGCACTATTTAAATGTGATTTTTAAATGAATTCTGTGAAGGCAACAGCCTTCCTATTTTAGTTTTACCCAGTTGTGGTTAAATAAGTCTAGCGGGAAGAGGTTACGGTTATTCTTCAGTTTAAAGATGATCTGGGGTGAGTGGCCTGACCTCTCTCCACCAGCATCAGGAGTTTTGAAGACTGAGTAAGGTAGACTGAACTCAAAACCAAGTCCTCTTCATGAGGTGGACTAGTCTGTGGGTGTCTCCAGCCGCCACCCCCAGAGCAGGGCCCTTCTTCACTGCAGTCCTTTGAAATGCCAACCAGAAGTGGAACATTTAATACAAATGCAAGCTGAGTCTTGTGGGGACGGTGCTGGGACCATGAGGCAGCCCTCACAGAACGTGTGTGTGCACGAGGCAGTCCTAGCAGAACATGTGCATGAGGCAGCCCTTGCAGAACGAGTGCTGTCTTCTGAGCCAGGCTTCACAGAATGAATGAATGGCTGAAGAAGTTGTTTTGGTTAGAGTGTTCCTGGGGCACAAGGAAGTCCTCTTCGACTACAGTAATTCAAACTGCAGCAGTTTGAGTAGGAATGGCCCCCATAGGACCATGTGCTTGAATGCTTAGGCATCAGGGAGGGGCACCGCTCAAGAAGGATTGGCAAATAGAGACTCACTGGAGGAAGTTGCTGCAGGTGAATTTTGAGGTTAGAAATCCCACACCAAGGCCCAGCATATCTCTCGATCTCTATCTCTCCCTCTTCCCCTCCCCTCCCCCTCCCCTTCCCTCTGTTTGCTTGTGTTATGCCTGTGAGTCCACAGGAAACCCAGAGGAGCCTGAAAATTGTGAAATCCGCTGCAATTTGCAAAAGAGTCTTTTATTGTTTCAAGCTCAAACTCGGATCACGTGTTCCGCACTCACGTGGTGAATGCTGGCAAGTCCAGAAAGCACCAGGTTTATATACAGTAGAGTTAGGAATCCCCTGAATGTTAACAGAAAAGGGGAGAAGAGGACTGTAATCATTTGGTGGGACAGAACTGAAGGTGGGTTAATGGGTGTCTGTTTATCAGGGTCTAATGTTATGGCTGTCTGTGACCTCTGATTACCTTTTCTCCATGATTTAAACTGGGGGCCCTAATCTCCTTAGAGTTTGTTATGTCTTTAGGTCTCAAGGACAGGCATCTGGAGAGTTCCACCGTTAATCAGGAAGAGTGCTAGCTTTGCAGAGGTGAGGAGGATGTCTCAAGCTGGTGTTTGGCTCCCCAGGATGTCTCCATTAAGGGGGAGTTTTGTGGGGAGTGCCATTCTAACACTGGGGGGGGGGTTCCCTTGTAGCGGCCACAGAGCGGGAGGGAGCCCAGGGCTTGCTGCAGGGGGACTCAGCACAGAAACCAGCTGTCTGTGTATCAGGGGCTGGAGGGAGGATGGGAGCTTCTGTGGGGGGAAAGCACAGAGGCAAACTGTCTGTACACAACACTGAAGTCTCTTGGTGAGACTTTTAAGAAAGGGGACAATTATCCACAGAGAGTTAGCCTCAGTAATCCAGGGGTTACAACAGCCTGCAGATGTAGCTCTCTACCACTTCTCCAGCACCATGCTGTCTTCATGCCACTGTGCTCCCCACAATAATGACAACAGACTAAACTTCTGATGCTATAAGCCAGCCCCCATCAATGCTTTCTCTTTTAGAGTGCCTTGGTCACAGTGTCTCTTCACAGCAACAGGGCAGTGATAAGACATGGACTCAGACAAAGATCACGTGTTCTCGCTCACACAAGATGCTAGCTTATAATGTCTATGTGCTCTCTATATGAGTGGGGGAGATAGACGTGAAGCTAGTAAGGAGAGAAAGAAGCTAGTATTGACCAAGTGGGGAGGGTGATTGGAACTATGCGCAGGAAAGCAGAGAAGAGGCTGTGACAGGTGAAACTGACCGAAGGAGATGGAAGGTGGCAGAGACAAGGGAAGAAAAACAAACCTAAGACTGTGACTCTTACTTATTGTTCTGATAAAACACCCTGACAAATGCAACCCAAGAGAGAAAGGCTTTATTCGGGCTTACAGTTAAGAGGGATATCCAGTCAGACAGGAAAGGCAGGGCGGAGGGAGCAGGAGGCTGGCTGGGTCACATGGTATCTGTTTGCTCTGTGTCTGTTCTCCCCAGCAGAGAGTAAACCCACTGCTGCCAGGCTGTGGAGCTGTTCTCAATAGCTCATTTCCTCCAGCAAGGCTCCACCTCTTAAAGGTTCCATAGCCTTCCCAAACAGCAGCTGGAAACCAAGTGCGCAGACACCAGCAGCTGGGGGAGACACTCCACATTCAAGCCGCAGCACTGTGTATGCTAACCAAGGTTTAATTACGTTTATTTATTCATGTGTGCATGGATGTGCCTGTCTGTGCATCTCTGTGCGTATATCTGTGTGTCTATGTGCTTGTATGTGTATGTCTGTGTGTCTGGGTGTGTCTATGTGTCTGTGTGTATCTATGTGCCTGTCTGTATGTGTCTGTGTGTCTGTCTACGTGTGTCTGTGTGTGTGTGTGTGTGTGTGTGTGTGTGTGTGTGTGTGTGTGCGCGCGCGCGCGCCTTTGATGGAAACAATCGGATTCTGGATTATAAGGAAGATAACAGCCATAAGCTGCACAGGAGGAGTTTCAAAACACCTCCTTGAGGACCTTTCCCTGAGAGGATCTTTACATGGGAGAGGGAAGAAAAATGGGCGGAAGTCAGGATGGTACGGTAAGGAGAGAGCAAAGAAAGGATGGAGGAAGTGAGAGATGATCTGGAAGGAAGCTGATGGCGACACTGCAGATGAGGGTGATGCATAGCCAGCGATGGCTCTGACATCAATCAATAGATTGTCGTTGGCCAGCTGGGGACAGCTGCTCTATTCACATGCCACCCACGACCCACACAGGCCCAGTGTAGTGTTCTGAATGGCAGCTTATAAACTGAGCTCCCTCTGGTACTGTGCTCACTGGGACACTGTCCAACTCTCTCAAGGTCCACTCTCCAAAGAGAAGAAAAGCGCACATTGACAGCACCCTAAACGAACACATGGCTCTATTGACACAAAAACGTAATTCCGTACACACTACCACATTCTTTTTTTTTTTTTTTTTCTGCCCTACTCCTCACCTCTCACTACTGAGATAATGGAGGAGAATTAGAAAGGGTTGACATCCCTCTGTGCAGACAAATGCCTCGAAAAACAGGGGGTCCACAGACTTGTTCCTGGCGGTTTGCTATCGACCCTTCACACGTCAGCAACCCATGAGAATGATCGGGGTTCGGAATGACTTCTGAAGAGGGTGCACACATACACTGATATTTAACAAGGGGAACGGGGCGGGGGGGGGGTGCAGAACTACACATCCCTTTGTATTTTTCTTTAAAATACAAAATAGAAGTTTCCCATATTAAAGAATTTAATTGTGAGTGACTAGTTATCCAGTGTCACTAGCAAATGTTCCTGTTTAATCCCATGACTGTTTCCCACCCCTCACAGAGAAAAGCTGTTCTGTTGTGGAGTTCAAGAACCTGATATTTCTGAAGAAGCAAAGACAAGTCATTTCATGCTCATAAATGTTATGAGATGGATCCGTTCCGGTCGGGGCCACCCCCGCTATCTTCCTTCTGAGCCCAGCAGAGGCTGCTAAGGGCTCCAGAGTGCTCTCCATGCCACAGGACCTCGGGATCACCTTGGGATTACGGGTGAGTGGAACACAACATCAGCTCCAAAGAATCTCGGAGGGTCTTGTGCTGGCAGGAACAGGGACAAAGGAACCCCTCCTGACCAGAGGCTGGGATCCATTCAGGTTGGGCCAACCCCACCATCTTCTGCCAGAACCTGGCCGAGGGCATCTAGGACACCAGAGGACTCTCTGCGCCGCAGGACCCCTAGCACACCCAGGGCCTCCTGATCACCTGAGAGCATATGGGCAATGGAAGCAACAGAGCTTCTTGGTCAGGGTCCCCTCCGACCTTCATCCTCAGCCAGGAGGTGGAGCTGTGACCCAGACCCCTGGGCACCTTCCTTGCCAGAGGAGAGTCTGCCTACAGGGAGGGCTCTGACCCCAGAATTCAGGAGGTGGATCAGAGCTCCAGACTGCTGGACACCTGCCCTGCAAATGAGAGCTTGCCTGCAGAGAGTGCTCTGACCACTGGAACTCAGGTGAGAGTTGGACTCCCAGGAGTGCTGACAGAGGCTAACAGAATCACAGGAGGATCAAGCTCCAGCCAGAGACAGCTTCAACATTAACACCAGAGATCTCCAGATGGCGAAAGGCAAACGTAAAAATCTTACTAACAGAAACCAAGAACACTGGGCTTCATCAGAACCCACCACAACAAGTCCTGGATACCCCAACCCACCTGAAAAGCAAGGCGTGCATTTAAAATCACATCTCATGATGGTGGCAGAAGATTTTAAGAATGGCATTAATAATATAAAAACTAAAAAATACTTAAAAAAAAATATAGGAGAACAGTGATAAACAGGTAGAAGACCTTAAAGAGGAAGCACAAAAATCCCTCAAGGAATTACAGGAGAACACTGCTAAACAGGTAGAAGTCCTTAAAGAACTACAGGCAAACATTGCTAAACAGGTAGAAGAAACACAAAAATCCCTTAAAGAATTAGAGGAAAACACAACCAAACAGGTGATGGAATTGAACAAAACCGTCCAAGATCTAAAAATGGAAGTAGAAACTATAAAGAAAACCCAAAGTGAGACAACTCTGGAGATAGAAACCCTAGGAAAGAAATCAGGAACCATAGATGCGAGCATCACCAACAGAATACAAGAGATGGAAGAGAGAATCTCAGGTGGAGCAGACTCCATAGGGAACATGGACACAACAATCAAAGAAAATGCAAAATGCAAAAAGATCCTAACTCAAAACATCCAGGAAATCCAGGACACAATGAGAAGACCAAACCTACAGATAATAGAAGTAGATGAGAATGAAAATTTTCAACTTAAAGAGCCAGCAAATAAATATCTTCGACAAAATTATAGAAGAAAACTTCCTCCCGACACATAATAATCAGAACAACAAATCCACTAAATAAAGACAGAGTATTAAAACCAGAAAGGGAAAAAGGTCAAGTAACATATAAAGACAGGCCTATTACAATTACTCCAGACTTCTCACCAGAGACTATGAAAGCCAGAAGGTCCTAGACACTAAGAGAACACAAATGCCAGCCCAGGCTACTATACCCAACAAAACTCTCAATTACCGTAGATGGAGAAGCCAAAGTATTCCATGACAAAACCAAATTCACACAATATCTTTGCACGAATCCAGCCCTTCAAAGGATAATAAAGGGAAAACACCAACATAAAGATGGAAACTTCACCCTAGAAAAAGCAAGAAAGTAATCCTTTAACAAAACAAAACAAAACAAAAAAAAAAAGACAGCCACAAGAACAGATTCCCAACTTTAACAACAAAAAATGACAGGACACACCAATTACTTTTCTTTGATTTCTCTTAACATCAATGGACTCATCTCCCCAATAAAAAGACATAGACTAATAAACTGGCTACACAAACAGGACCCAACATTTTGCTGCTTACAGGAAACCCACCTCAGGGATAAAGACAGACACTACCTCAGAGAAAAAGGCTGGAAAACAATTTTCCAAGCAAATGGCCCGAAAAAACAATCTGAAGTAGCCATTCTAATATCGAATAAAATTGACTTCCAATCCAAAGTTATCAAAAAAGACAAGGAGGAGCACTTCATACTCATCAAAGGTAAAATCTACCAAGATGAACTCTCAATTCTAAATATCTATGCTCCAAATGCAAGGGCAGCCACATTCATTAAAGACACTTTAGTAAAGTTCAAAGCAAACATTGCACCTCACACAATAATAGTGGGAGACTTCAACACCCCACTCTCACCAATGGACAGATCCTGGAAACAGAATCTAAACAGAGACACATGGACACTAACCAAAGTTATGAAACAAATGGATTTAACAGATATCTACGGAACATTTTATCCAAAAAACAAAACAAAACAAAACAAAACAAAAGGATATACCTTCTTCTCAGCACCTCATGGTACCTTCTCCAAAATTGACCATATAATTGGTCACAAAACAGGCATCCACAGATACAAAAATATTGAAATTATCCCATGAATCCTATCAGGACTGAGGCTGATCTTCAATAACAGCATAAATAATAGAAAGCCAACATTCACGTGGAAACTGAACAACACTCTACTCAATGATACCTTGGTCAAGGAAGAAATAAAGAAAGAAATAAAAGATTTTTTACAGTTTAATGAAAAAGAAGCCACAACATACCCAAACTTATGGGACACAATAAAAGCAGTCCTAAGAGGAAAACTCATAGCCCCGAGTGCCTCCAAAAAGAAACTAGAGAGAGCATACACTAGCAGCCTGATAGCACACCTAGAAGCTCTAGAATGAAAGGAAGCAAATTCACCCAAGAGGAGTAGATGGCAGCAAATAATCAAACTTAGGGCAGAAGTCAACCAAATGGAAACAAAAAGAACTATACAAAGAATCAACCAAACCAGGAGCTGGTTCTTTGAGAAAATCAACAAGATAGATAAACCCTTAGCCAGACTAACCAGAGGGCACAGGCACAGTATCGTAATTAACAAAATCAGAAATGAAAAAGGAGACATAACAAGAGATCCTGAGGAAATCGAAACATCATCAGATCCTATTACAAAAGGCTATACTCAACAAAACTGGAAAACCTGTTTGAAATGGACAAATTTCCAGACAGATACCAGGTACCAAAGTTTAATCAGGATCAGATTAACGATCTTAACAGTCCCATTTCCCCTAAAGAACTAGAAGAAGTCATTAATAGTCTCCCAACCAAAAAAATCCCAGGACAAGATGGGTTTAGTGCAGAGTTCTATCAGATCTTCAAAGAAGACCTAATTCCAACTCTCCTCAAACTATTCCACAAAATAGAAACAGAAGGTACTCTACCCAATTCATTCCATGAAGCCACAATTACTCTGATACCTAAAGCACACAAAGATCCAACAAAGAAAGAGAACTTCAGACCAATTTCCCTTATGAATATCAATGCAAAAATACTCAATAAAATCCTCGCAAACCAAATCCAAGAACACATCAAAATCATCCATCATGACCAAGTAGGCTTCATCCCAGGGATACACAGATGGTTTAATATACGGAAATCCATCAACATAGTCCACTATATAAACAAACTCAAAGAAAAAAAATCACATGATCATCTCGTTAGAATCTGAGAAAGCATTTGACAAAAATCCAACACCCCTTCATGATAAAAGTCATGGAAAGAGCAGGAATTCAAGGGCCATACCTAAACATGATAAAACCAATCTACAGCAAACCAGTAGTCAACATCAAAGTAAATGGAGAGAAGCTGGAAGCAATCCCACTAAAATCAGGGACTAGACAAGGCTGCCCATTTTCTCCCTACCTATTCAACATTGTACTTGAAGTCCTAGCCAGAGCAATTTGACAACAGAAGGACATCAAAGCTGAACAAATATACCCCAGCTGTCCACATTATGGCCATCAACCACAGTCCATGCAAGTGAGGCTCTCGGGGACCAACCATCTCCTCCCATGTCCCCCAAGCCCTGTGAGCTGCCTTGTTGTGCTCAGACTATGTATCTACCTCCAATTTGTATCCTGAAATCGAAAGCAGTATTAAGAGGTAAAAACTGGGACCAGAGGTATCAACCAAAACTAAGAATGTAGGAAAAGCCATAGAGGAGCCTACTATTTTAAATCAAGCTAAAAATAATGGCTTATTTAAGGATCTTATACAGAGATATGGTGTAGGTAGAAACATTGCTCCCAACTGTCATAGGTTATTAAGTTAACATCCCAATACCAGGTATGGGGTGGCTCTCTATGAGCTGTTTGCCAGGGAGTCTCCAGAGAGCCCAAATCAATATAGGCTATCATTGGTGCTAGAGAGATGACTCAGTGGTTAAGAGCACAGACTGTTCTTCCAGAGATTCTGAGTTCAATTCCTAGCAACCACGTGGTGGTTCAAAACCATATATGGTGGGATCTGATGCCCTCTTCTGGTGTATCTGAAGACAGCAACAATGTACTCATATAAAATCAATCTTTATATATATATGTGTGTATGTGTGTGTGGGGGGGGGAGAGAGAGAGAGAGAGAGAGAGGCTATTATCACTGCTCTTGGATCTCCACAAGAACTACACAATATACACTGTAAGACAATATACACAGAGATCAATCAACACAAAGAAATAAGGTTAGAACTGAGCTGGGAGCCCCGTCCCTGCTGACCAGTGCTCATAGTTCCAGAAGGTTATTGCAGGTTATGTATGCTATTGCAGGCAAAAACAACAATATTACCCAGCTGTGGACCTATGTGCTACAATACAGACCTGCCAGACAAGATCTATGCCCACTGTATAATAGTGGTTCAACTGTTCTGGGAATAACCAACCATTTCCTGGTTGGACATGAGACTGACTTCGTGGGAGGTAAAACAGCCCTAGTTCTATAAATCTGGTCCCAGGTACACAAAGAGACCCCATGAACACAGACAGTGTGGGCGCTTAGTTAGCTCCTACAGGAGCAAGTATCAACAGAATGTGGATAGAAATCAAGATTTCATGTGTAGCTAAAGGTTCGGCCGCTATTTTGAAAAGGTAATCTGTCTTCCTTTAAACCACTTTCATACTTTGACTACAAAAAAATATATACATTTTCCCTCAATTTAGATGTTCTTCTCTTCCTTTGATTTTTCTATCACCAACACCACACAGTTTTATTGATGTGATGTTACATTTCTTGAATCAGGTACTGCTACTCTGTGTGGATGTCTGAAGAGGTTTTCAAAATTGCAGTCAGATAAAATTGTTAGCATAGAGCCCCTATGGTTGACTCTGATGGCTTTATAAGAGAAGAGATAGAAGTCAACGTTTACACACACACACACACACTTCCTGGCTCTTGTTGTGTGGTGTCCTTTGTGACCTTGGAACTCTGTCAGAAACAAAGTCATCCCCAAAGTCCAAGGTGCTCGCTCTGTCTTGGACTCTGACTCCCTTAAGCCTTGAACCAAGTGGAACCTCCTTTATTTATGTTAGCCTGCCTCAGGAATTTCATTATGCTAAGGACAGAATAAATCAGATAAGACTGTCTCTCATACCTATTCCTTGTCAGGTGCTGTGTGGGCCCCCTTGAACATCCTCAATAAACTTAGAATTGTGTTGAAGACACCCCACATTAAGCTTGAGCTGTCTGGGACCCCTGATGACAAGAAAGAAAAACCTGCCGGGGGCAGAGGGGGGGTGAGTACCATGTGTCAAGCGAGGCAATGGCCTCTTGTGGGCCCTGGTATGAGTGCTGAGAGACCCCAAGGCCTGCTGCTTTGGTGCAAGCAACTTGTGATGTCATTGCTGCAATTACTCTTAGTAGTTACGATTTTCTTTATCCATGTACTATTCCTTCTCTTTTTTCCTACCTTGATTAAAGCGGTATTTAGTGACCTGGCAAGATCAAGTAGAAGCCCGTTTGATATCCAAAAATTAGATGTTGCCGGTAATACTAAAGTGAAGCCCGTTCATGAATTCAAGAGAAATGTATGTTACAGTCACTCGCTCTAGGTAGAAATGAAAGTAACCTAGAGCCATAGGCAGAAATGAGTAATTCTGTTTCCCCAGTCTTTGTCTCAGTTCTGTATAATAAAAATAGGATATTTTTGTTATGAAATTAAGGATGGAATAATATATTGATATTTCTCAGAGTTAGCAATAAGTTCCTTGGGTTTAGGGACGGTGGTGGCAGCCCCCTAGGAATTCTCCATACAGATTAGGTGAGGGTGTTTTTGTAGGCAGGCAGATGGGATCCAAAAATTATAAAGACTGCAGGGTCAGCAGCATGACCTCATGTTTGCCCTTTTATGAAGCCGTAGTGTCTCACATATGTCTGAAAGATACTGACTTTATAACCACAATACTACTGCCCCCAACCTCACCAGAGACTGGTGGTCAGGAGATCCAAAAAAAAAAGTGTGCTTGCTGTAAAATGTCCATGTCTGAGATTGCACCGTTTCCTTTTTTCTGTTCTAAATCTGTACTACCCTTTCTTGTGTCACAAGAAAATGTCACAGGAAAATAGAGAAGCATTTACCCACCCCACTACGAGTTTTGTAACCCAATTTCTTGCATGATTTCAATAAAAGACTGAGTCAGGTCTAGGTGAGCACCCTGACTCCCGATTTCAAGGGCTCACATGTCAATACACCCGCCTGTCAGCATTGAATCTCAGTTCTGTGTGTTTTCTTATTTGCCTACCAGGTATCCCCAGTCTTTGACAGCCCCCGACTTCTGTTGAGGCTGGACCCGGGCAGAATCGGCCTGTGTTTTCCATGGGGCTGTGTAGAATCTACAGATCAACTTGGGAAGGACTGACACCTTGGAAATACCGAGTCTTCTTACCTAGCAACACCGTGTATTTAGGTCTCCAGTTTTTCTCAGGAATATAGAGAGTTCTCACATGCTTTGCCAGACTATTTCGCATGTTGATGTCAAGATGTTTTATATTTCACTTATACTTATATATTGGAACGCTCTATTAGTAATGGAAATATAACTTTTTTTTTTCTTCTCTTTTTAAACAGGGTTTCTCTACATAGTCCTGGCTGTCCTGGGGCCCTGTGTAGACCAGGCTGAACTTGAACTCACAGAAAAACTCCTACCTCTGCCTCCCCAGTGCTGAGATTAAAGGTGTGAGCTACCACACCTGGCATCATAGCTAATTTTCATGTATTGACCTATACTATGTAATGCACTTAAACTTACTTCTAGTGGCTTGTAGATTCCATCAGATTTTTCTACAAAAGCAATTATGCCATTTTCAAATGTTTCCTCTTTTCAGTCTGAGGACTTTTCCCTTCCCACACCACTCACCTTATTGTATTTTCTAGGCCTCTAGTCTAAGGCCGAATACAATTTATTTATGTAGATGTTTATTTTTTCCAGATCTTAAGGATATAAATTGTTATAAACTTTTAACTTTTCTGAAAGAACATTTTTAATAATTTATCTATTTATTTTATGTATATGAGTACACTGTAGCTGTACAGATGGTTGTGAACCTTCATGTGGTTGTTGGGAATTGAATTTAGGACCTTTGTTCACTCCAGTCAGCCCGATCACTCTGTAGTGTCTGTAGTGATGTCCCCTCTTTCCTCCATGATGTTAATAATTTTTCCTGTTGCCTCTCTTACCTGAACAGTCTTTCTCCAGAACTGTCAATGTTACAGATGTCCACAGAGAACCAACTTTTACTTCCAGTGATTTTTTTTTCTTAGTTGTTTGGTCCATTTATTTCCTCATTTTCGTTTTTCTGCTCCCTTTGATTTCAATGTATGTTTTCCTAGTTCCTTAACGTGGAAACTGAGATATCAATTTGAATCTTCTCTTTTTCTCTGAGTAATAAAATCTAAGAACTGTCTTATTAGCCTGCCACAAACATTGATATGTTAGGTCAAACATTTCTCAAGATAGGTAAGACATCATAGTCCACTATTAATATTTTCAAATAAGCAACTACACTTTGAATATTTTTAAATTATTGTATATTTGCCTAGTTTGTTACCATGGTTCCCAACTTTCTACCTGACATTGTTTTCTTTCCAGTTAAAGGAATTTGCTTAACCTTTCTAGAGCATGGGACTAGCTGTTGTTGACCTCTGTCAGCTTTTGTTTGTCTCAGACAGTCTTCCTTTCAGCTGGGCATGGTGAAAAGGATCAGATGTCCAAGGCCATCCTTGGCGACATGGATATTATATATCCTCAGCTATACAGTAAATATGCAGCCAGACACTCAAGGCCATCCTTGACAACATGGTAAATGTGTAGCCAGACTGTCCTACATGAAATCCAATCTCAAAAAAGAAAACCAAAAAAAATCTTTATTTTGCACTATGTAATGAAGAAATACTTACTAGTTGTTGAATTCTAGTTTAAAGGAATTTTAGGAATGATGTTTTACTCTATCCTGCCTGCTTCATTTCACACAAAATGAAAATGGGCCATTATTCTTACTTTTGTCTTCTGTAAACAAAACATCTTTCCTCTGGCTCTTTTACTATTTCTCTCTCGAATCACTTGTTGTGTATCTTATGGCTGATGTGCTAATCATTTTCTTCTTGTCTCTTATGGTAGGAGTTTGTTGGGCATCTTGGATTTATGCTTTTATAATTTGTATCTAAAATTTAAAATGTTTCATTCATGCATGTGTCAAATGCTTTGCATACCTCTCCTATATACCCCGTTCTTCCTTCCAACAGGGATTCCAGTAACATGTTGCGCAGGTTAGGGCTTCCATCCCATGATAAAGCACTATGACCAAAATCAACTTGGAGATGAAAGCGTTTATTTCAGTTTACAGCTCTCAGTTACAATCCATCACTCAGGAAAGTCGGGGCAGCTATGTGAGGCAGGAACTGCAGCAGAGACCATGGAAGACTTCTACTTATTGGCTTGCTCAATTCGCTCTCTTCTATCCCTGGACCACCTGCCCAGGAGTGGCACCACCCACTTCACAACTGTGCACTCCTATATTAATCACTAATCAAGAGAATGTTCCCACAGGTTTGACTCCAGACCAACGTAATGGAGGAAATTTTCAACTGAGGCTCCCTTTTTCCAAACCACTTGTATCAAGTGGACAAAAAGCTCACCAGCACAGGTGTGCCCACTCACCCCAAGCTGTCCCACAGCTCATTAATGCTTTATTTTCTTTTTGTTCCTCAGAGATTTTTACCTCTGTGTCTTTTTTAGACTAAGTTCTATGTCTTCAAAATATGTTTTGGTAATAATAATGTTTTCTATCTGATGTTAGATTTGTCAAGTCCATGTTTTACCTCAGAGATTATAATTCTATTTCTAGAAGCTCAATTTGGGCCTTTTTCTATTTTGTGTGTCGCTACTTAATATAATAAGCCTTCCCTTCAGCTACTTGAACATATGGGGTACAATTCCAACAACTTTAATGTGCTTAAGAGCTAACTTCAACACCTGTGTTAGTTCTAGATTCATTTCAATTAATTTTTTTCTTCATTGTGCTTCATATTTTCTCACTTCTTTGATTTATGAATTTAAAATTTAATCAACTCTTTATCAAAGTATAGTCACCTCAGTGTCATTTTAATAGAGAAATTGGAAAAATCAGCCAGCAGTGGACTAGATAAGCAAGAAACAGAAATACAAATATGCTTAAATCGGCAGACGAGGAAGAATGAGATCATCCCACGTTGACCTAATGGTAGATGACAAAACAACGTCCATGACAGTAAGAAATAAACATACAAAGGGCTTGAATAAGTGTGTGCATGTTCTACTGATGTGTGCATGAGATACTTGTGTGCATTTTTTGTGCTTAGATGCAAAAAGAAATACTCTTAAAACATTATTATTACAAAAGCCTATTTTGAAGACATAGAACTTAGTGGGCCACTGAGATGGTTCAACAGGAAAAGGAGTCTGCTGTTAAGGCTGAGGATCTGAGTTCGATCCCAGAAACCCAAGAGGTGGAGAAAGAACATTGATTCATACAAGTTGTTCTCTGACCTCCACACACAAATGAGTCAAATGCACTAAAAAGACTTTACACATCAAAAGTAAGGAAGGGATAGTCCCTTCAGGAGCAGAACAAGGGTTGGAAATCTTTGCTGTCTCACTGAGTGTTGGCATTTTTTTTCACCATGAGCATGGGACACATACCTCACTGTGGGCATGGAGCACATCTCACTGTGAGCATCGAGCACTGTCTCACTGTGAGCATGGAGCACTATCTTACTGTGAGCATGGAGCATGTATCTCACTGTGAACGTGGAGCATGTGTCTTGTGGGACAAAAGTGGAGTCCAGTGTCACGCGAGGCTCCAGCCACTGGGCAAGGCGGGCGTGGGAAGTTTGCACAAATTCCATGGCACTGCCAGGCTGCAGAAAGCCGCAAAACCCCCGCTCTGGGGGTGACAAAGGCTCAGTCTGGGGTCCTTGCAGGCCTGCAGGAGTCAGGCTCCAACTCTTGGGCACCACAGACGCCGATGGGTACCGCAGAAGAGCCAGTTCTGGGGTCTCTGGACCACATGGAGATCAGGGACAACAGGTTCTCACTCTCAGACATCCCAGATGGCACTGTAAGTCAAGGAACAGAGTGGGGACCTCGGGTGGACTCTGGCCCAGGGGCGAAAGGGAAAAGGACAGGGAGGAGAGACCTCCAGCTGGTTTCTGGGGGGACCAAGGTGTCTGGCTTGCTCAGGCAGGCAGCTTGGATTGGTGGAGACTGTGGCTGAGAATGGAGGAAGGCCTGCTGGTGGGAGGTTAGACTCACAGCTCTTTAAAGGGAAACCTGCTCCATTACCACAGCATGGCGGATCCCAATGAGAAGAGGTGGTCCATGGTTTTAATGCATTTATTGTAGAAAGGTAGAGAGAGGGAGAGAATAGGGAAATAGAGGCCAGCCGTGAGCACATGGAGAATGGGGGAAAGGAATGGGAAGAAGGAGAGCAAGAGGGCAAGAGAGGAGCAAGAGGGAGGAGGGGCAAAGAGCCCCTTTTATAGTGGGCCAGTGAGTCCAGACAGAATACCAGGAGCTTGGGGCATTGCCTACATGACAGATGGCCATACACCTCTCTGCAAAGGGGCTGTGGGAGGCTGTAGCTATGACAGGAGCCAGGGGCCCAGGAGGCATGGCTGAACACCTGCTATTCCTTAGGGTCACTGGGGTTCCAGGCCTGTGCTTGACCGGGAACCAGGCTGTCTATGCACAGCTCACTGCCCCACAGTATCTCACTGTGAGCATGGAGCACATCTCACTGTGAGCATGGAGCACATCTCACTGTGAGCATGGAGCACACACCATTTTAACTTTGATTCTAACTTGTTCTGCTTTGATAAAGTTAGTCATGTCTTTTTAGAAATGTCATTCTGGGCCAAGTCTATTTCTGGAACTCCTTAATAAAGTGAAGTAAATAATAAATATAAAGCCGGGCAGTGGTGGCGCATGCCTTTAATCCCAGCACTTGGGAGGCAGAGGGAGGCAGATCTCTGAGTTCGAGGCCAGCCTGGTCTACAGAATGAGTTCCAGGACAGCCAGGGTTACACAGAGAAACCCTGTCTCGAAAAGCCAAATAATAATAATAATAATAATAATAATAATAAATGTAATAATTACCCAATAGAAGGGACAGATCTCAACTGATGCTGAGACAATTGGAAGAATATGCTGCAGATATGAAAGTACCTTAATTCATCAATTTGGGGGGGGGGGGATGGAGAAGAACATAAGCCAAAAACTCATGACCTCATGAAGGGCTGTGTGCAGCGAGAAGGAGCAGGGGCTTTGGCTGGGCTCGTTTCCTGCTGCACAAATGTCTAATGGAGGCCAGGAATGAACTGAGCTTCTCCAACACGGGCTCTGTCCAGGGGCATCATGTTTACATTATTCGTTTCCACAACATCTTCTGAGTGATGATAAATGTTCCGCATGCACACGATGTCCCAGACATCATCCTCAAAGCTCAGTCCTTCCTTCTGCCCTATGCTGAGAGACAGCGAGAGTCGTTATCACCAACATTGTCTATTGTTCCCCGTGTCACTGTGAGGATACTGAATTACAGAGAAGGTACAGACTGTCCACACCAAAAGAAAGGTGGGACAGAATAGGCCCCTTAGCAATCTGGTCCCAGAGTCTTCAACACTATGCCACTGCTAAGTCATCTACAGAGGCACTTTTTCACTCTCCTGGAACCAAATTGTGCCTCTTGCAGAAAACTAGTTCAATCCAATATGAGACAAAGACTTCTAAGAAAGTACCAAGCCCGGTATAAAAGAGCCTCCCGCACAAGGCAGTGAATTCCCTGGCATGGAGTCTTTCACAGATAAGCAGCCTATTTCAACCCGCAACCCCTACATCTGCCTTCCTCTCCTACGTCACTGTTTCCACGCCCATTCCACTTCAGCCAATCACAGTCTACCTGAGCTTGTGCTTCTGTCCGTGTTCCTCTAGCAGCTACAACCTCCGCGAAAGCTGAGAGTTTCGTATGATCGTTCACAGCTGCATTCCTATGATCTAATCTGTGACACGCGATAAATATGAGTTGAATGAATCCCCCAGTCAGTGAGAGGCTGGACTCTGACCTCTATAGTCTGAGCCAGCTCTAGGTATGACTGGTAAGCTTGGCAGTAGAGACTTTTTCCTCCCTCTTCCTCCTCCTCTTCTCCAAACCTACTGAAGAAATTCACTTACCCAATGAGCTTCCCACAAGCCTGGGATGTGAGTGTGTGTCCCTTGTCACACACTTGACAGACTAATAACACAACTTGAGAAACTTGGAGCTGCCTTCAGCCTGCCTGCTGTCTGCTGGCAAGTTACCCAGCCATGACTGGCTATTAAATCTTAATCACAGCCTTCACCTGCAATCAGGAGCTTTGATTAGCTCTATTCACAAGCCTGTCAGGTCAGAAATGAGGAAGCAGGAGGAGCAGAAAAATCAGAGAAAACGGTCATTGAGAACATCTTGACTTATCCAGAGTGACCATTGCATATGTCCTCAGCCTCCAAGTGACTGCACAGTGGGACTCTCTTCTTCTGCAGCCAGACTTCTCTCTATGTTGTTAGCCACTACTGGTCCCCGCTTCCACAGGGAAACCTTTGCCAACGGAGGATCCAACACAAAAAAAGTCAGAGAGTGAACCTAACCAGGCAAAAGGGAATCCCCTACTGTTCTGTCATAGGGGCAGCCTAGGGCAGATCTAGGTCTGATGCCCCCTTAAACAGGCACACCCCCCACACAAACACTGCTGCATGAATCTAAGCAAACCTGGCACTCTGGGAGACAGCGGTGTACTTAAGTGTCAATGAGGAGGCTGCAGCTGAAATTCCATTCAACCCTGTACAGTCGGACCCAACACCACCTGGCATGCATTTGCTCTGTGTCATGACTGAGAAAAACAACCCCTGGAAGAATAAATCCTTCACGATATATGAACTTGGTTGATTTCCATCAAGTTCAATAACATCCACAAAGACTCTCCGTCGTAATAAAATCAGAGAAGCCCCCCTCATCCAAAAAGGGTGGGCTTCCAAGATACCCTAAGGGATGTGAAAAGCCACAGAGGGTACTGAACCCCGAATGTACAATCTATACCTATGGTAAATTTTAATTTGTAAATTCAGAATAATAAAAGATTAACAGCTAATGATAAAATAGAAGAATTACAGCATTATACTATAGCAAAATGTGTTATCCACATATTAATTTCAAAATGAAAAGAAGTTAAACATAAAAATTTTTTATGCCCCAGTTTTTTTATATGCCCCAGTACAGGGGAATGCCAGGACCAAAAAGGGGGAGTGGGTGGGTAGGGGACTGGGGGGGTGGGTATGGGGGACTTTTGGGATAGCATTGGAAATGTAAACAAGGAAAATACCTAATTAAAAAAAAAAAAGAAAACAAAACAAAGGAAAAAAAACATGAGTTTTGAAAGCTCTGAAACTTTAACTTCCATTTAATATTTTTGGACCAAATCAGAGAACTTAAACTATGGGAAAGGAAACCATGAATGTAGGGGGTAATTGCATAATCTTTAGGGCATGAAAACTGACCATTGAACTGCAAGGCAAAGTAATGACTTAACCAAGGTCCCAGCCAGAAGGGGCTGAGGAGCAGCCGAACGCTTATCTGCAGAGATTTCCGAAAGCTCCGTCAGAAAGTAGCTTTGGAAGAAAGCCTAGAGAAGAAAGAGCTGAGGAGATGGCTCAGTGGGTGAGACACTTGACATTCAAGGATCTTTGTGTGGCTCCTGAGCACCCACAGAAAGTGTCAGCCATGGTCTCAGCACTGGGAGACAGAGGACAAAAAGGTTCCAGGGACCCATGAGCCAGCCAGCCCAGCTAGACAGTGAGCTCTCAGTTCAGTGGAGTGAGAGAACCTGTCTCAAAACAATAAGGTAGAAAATGACAGAGGAAGATACCCAATGTCAACTTCTGTCTACACACACACATGCACACACACACATGCATACACACATGCACGCACACACATACACTGACACACACATGAACACACATACACACACACACACATGCACACACGCAATTGCACACAGATGCATACACAAACACACACGTGGAGAGAGAGAGAGAGTAAGAAGAATATCAACAAGAAGATTGGTCATGAGTCTAAAATGTCCCTCTAAACTTCTCAAATATTCATTCCCACACTTCCATTTTCCACTAAGATGTGTTGGACATGACTCAGTTCCAGCCTGCCATCTGCCTCTTTGCTTTCCACAGAGGTCACAGTGGGGTGGGAACAGGGAGATCCCACATGCCCCGATGGTTGGTGAAGGTGTGCATAATGCACATTGGTCCTGGCAGGCTATGTCACAAATGTTCAAGAGCCTCAAAGCTTTGGTGATGGACTCCACGATTGCCTCCCTGTGGGAAAGATGATGATCTCCACTGCCAGTCCCTGACATGGGATGTTTTCACGGGCTAAGGCCAAATGAGACTGTTGGGGCAGGACACCCTCACACCTGGATTAACCCAAAAGATACCCGTTAGGACCTAAGGCTTATTGTGCCCACAAACACCCGCCCTGAGCATCAGGTTTTAACTACATCTTGCTTGTGTTCAATTTCCCAGCTCAAGGTCAAAGAAGCTGTCACTGGGCTGCCCGGGACCCAGCCTGCTGCTTTCTCTGCTGCTGTCTACAGGATCTATCTTTAATCTGAATGACCAAAGAAAAGGCAAACAAGCTCCTGTCTGCTTACATTTATTAATCGGCTCTTCAGCTATAACACTGTCCTCTCTGGTTGAACAAATGTTAAGGGCCCTTCTCGTTCCATTTGAAATCAAGGTAATGCTTGCTCAGATAACACAAGCACTGTCCAGAGCAACCTACCAGAGCGTTATGCAAGGCCCAGGCACAGTGCCTGAGGACACCCAAGGGTTTATGAGCCTGTCTTCAGAGAGCTGCAAATGCTCTGATTTTTCTCGTATGCGTGCATGACATCATTTATGTTACTGTAAATACGCCCTTGGGGTGAGCTCCTCGTGAGCAGCCACCTCCCCAGGTTTTGGTCACATTTGCATTTCTGTCTGTAGTCATGCTAGAGGCAGGCTATCTGTTCATGAGAGGAGGGAGACACCCATAAGTGAGGCACCTATCGCTAAATGAAAACAACGTGGTTGTTGAACCGACTCGCTGTACAAAATGCGGGTTTGTCACGGTTTACACAGCAGAACGTGGTGAGAAGAATGGATTAGCCACACAGCCCGTGGGTGTAAAGGCACAGAAACCATATTATTATTAAACTCAGGTGGTGAATCGCCGCTTAGTTCCAGCAATATAATGTTATCATCCACAACCAACTGGTGCCAAGTACTCATTGTTTAAACCGATCTTTGTGTTAGCTCTATGAATCTTATCGTAATGAGCTGTTTTGTAAGAGGCATAAGTGTAAGAATGTTATCTCTGGTTTTATATCTGCACACACATAGGTCACATGATAAAGGTTTCTGAAATGTCTTAAATAAAAATATGACAAATTGTGTATTGTCCTTTTGTTCAGATTTGACAAATAATGAAGTCTAATATCTTCTCATTTGTCTGAGTTGGGATGAGCTATGTCAATAAACCTGGGCCTGCGTGTCACGGTGTGCTAACCAGTCAACATTAGGAACAAGATATCCACTCAAAACTGGGGACAGGATCCCTACCCAACACTGGGAACAAGATGGATACCCACTCAACACTGGGAACAGGATACCTACCCAACACTAGGAACAAGATATCCACTCAACACTGGGGACAGGATACCTACCCAACACTGGGAACAAGATATCCACTCAGTGTTGGACAGGATACCCACTCAACACTGGGAACAGGATGTCCACTCAATATTGGGTTGAGTGTCAAAGCTGATGATGTCATAGATATGGCGAGAGAGTGTGGAAAGGCTTGTTATCTAGGTGCTGATGCTTTCTAGGGTGAACTGGATATCTCCCAAACAGATCTTAGAACAGCTTAAGAGGGCAAGAAAATAAGACCACTGTTTTACTAAAGCTGGGAGGGCCTGGGGTCAGGGTTAATCTGTGCTGATTTGACCTTGTATCAGTGCCAAAGGAAGACAGGCTGGACTTGCTAGTCAGCTTCCCTAGCTGTATAGGAGCAAATTACCCATCGGATTATTGTCACTCAGTAACAATACATAATATATTTTTTAAATATTTTGTATTTATTTGCTGAGGGGCATACCGTGGGTCTTAGTATTCTATTGCTATGAAGAGAAACTATGCCCATGGCAACTCTTATGAATAAAAGCATTTAATTGGGGCTGGTTTACCGTTCAGAGGTTTGGTCCATCATCATCATGGTAGGGAGCATGGCAGCGTGCAGGCAGATGTGATGTTGGAGAGGTAGGTGAGAGTTGTATATCTGGATCAGGGGGCAGCAGGAAGAGAGAGAGACTGGGCCTGGCATGAGTTTCTAAAACCTCAAAGCCCACCCCCAATGACACACCTCCTCCAACAAGGCCACACCTCCTAATAGTGCCATTTCCTTGTGACCAAGCATTCAAATCTATGACCCTATGGGGGCCATTCCTAGTCAAACCACCATACCATGACATAAGTGTGGTAGTCAGAGGACAACTTGCAGGAGGTTGATTCTATCTCACAATTTTTTTTTAAGATTTACTGAATTTATTTTATGCATATGTGTAATGTATATGTGTGCTGTGTGGTATGCAGGCACCAGCAGAGGCCAGAAGAAGATGCTGTATCCCCTAAAGTATAATTAAAAGCAGATGTGGGACTTTTAATGTGTGTGCCAGGAGCCAAACCTAGGGCCTCGATAAAAGCAGCTAAGATAAGCAGCTCTCTCTCTGTCCCTACCCAACAATTCATAACTAGCAACAGTTTGGATTTGTATACTATGTTTTATTATCTTCAAAAATTTATGTGGGTTTTAGCAGTAGGCTTGGTTTAAAGGAATTCAATTTAAGTAAGCAATCTGGGAGAGTTGGTCAACTTTTCACACACACATACACACACACACACAACAACAACAACAACCACCTGTATTTTTATTTAACACTATCTTCTGCAGATTTTAAATCCAGTTTTCTGTCACAGCCCTGTAGATACCTACACCCTATCGGGACTCTAACACCTTATGATCAATTTCCAATCCTATCAACAGAAACCTGAATGATAACAGAATTATTTTCACCGAAATTAACTAGAGCAGATGCCAGTTTAGTTACTGTGTAACGAAGCATTGCTAATCCAAGAGCAAATCAGGAATGCATGAGGGGCACTGTCTCCATTCTCTACTAGGAAGACAACAGCCATCAAAGCCATATGGTAGATATAGAATTCAACAGCCTAACAGTGCTTCACGATTTGAAAGTTCCTTTACACTATTTATTATCTGCCCTCCAGTGCAGGGTGTAAACTGAGTGGGTAAAGAGCCCCTTCCCCTTCACTCACTGTCTTGGGAGCAACACATAATTAATGACAGACCACAGGCATGGATAGATGTATGAGTGAATGAATGAATGAATGAATTAGCAAGCAGTAGATGATACTAGAGAGGTTATGAAGAGCTAAGACTTGAACCCAAATAATTGTTTGGTATTAAAACCAAGTTCTTTACCATTACCCTCACCAACATAAGAGGTAAACCTATTGTCAGAGGGAACTCGCTGCCGCTGCTGACATCATAAAGAGATGCCTGGCCTTGGTTCTGTAGAGATCATCCTGAGTGGGTTTACTAGACTAGCTAGGGCAAAATATCCTTTCCAGTGCTGCTCACACGCAGAAATGGCTCTTGTGCAAGGGGCTACCCATCGTCCAAGTCTCGCGTAAGCATCAATAATTAGAGCATCTTCAACAAGAGTGTCCAGTTGGACTGATTACAAATAACTGCTTCTTACTCAAAAAGCATTTCCACTGCATAAAGTATTCATATTTGTAATTCTTAATGAAAAATACATTTCACA
The DNA here is from genome assembly GCF_978045245.1 of Mus caroli. Classification (NCBI taxonomy): domain Eukaryota; kingdom Metazoa; phylum Chordata; class Mammalia; order Rodentia; family Muridae; genus Mus; species Mus caroli. Next base: position 117,879,764 of record NW_028227267.1, read on the forward strand.
AAATCTGACTCTCAATGTAATGTGGATATAGAAGCATACATAGCTCTCTCAATGGTCAGAAAAGCATTTTTAACAGCTACTGTAAGAGAGTGGGGAGTTAATTAGAAAGAGTATAGAAGGCAAAAACAAGTTAGGAACATACTAAAATGTTTTCTTTTTTACTTCTTTGTAATTTTCAAGTGGCTTGATTTTTTTACATACATATACCATATTTCCATAACTCTTAAATTTAAAACCATCTCCTCTGTATACCAAGAATACAATGTGTACTAGTTGAGAATACACTTGCTAAGATCTCCTTTACCAGGTTTCCCTTGGTCCTACCTTAATATTTATTCACATATTTATATTTACAAAAGTATATATTTTACAATTGCTTTAGATTTAAATTAGTTTATGTACTTTTACCCATATTTATGCATATCTCAGTAACAACTCCTATCAGTAGGATCTCTAAAACCAAAATAAATTTTAAAACTACTGTCCAAAATAAATAAAACAAATATTAGAGATGATGTGAAGAAATTGGAACCCTTTTACACTCAGAGCAGGAACGTAAAATGGTCTGACCTCTGAGGAAAACTGTGATAATTTCTCAAAATACTAAAAAATAAAATAAAATAAAAATAAAATAAAATAAAATAAAATCTTGCCAGGCTAGGGCCTGGCAAGATGTCTCAGTAAATAAAAGCACATGCCTGACATCCAGATTTGACCCCCAAAACTCACAGTGGGGGGAAGAAACAACTCCCACAAGTTGTCCTCTGACCTCCCCAAGTGCACACACACACACACACGCGCATGCACATGCTTACACATACATAAACATACATACATACATACGCATGCACACACATACACAGACACACAGAGAGAGACATTCATATGCTTTCTCTTCCTGGAGCTCGAATGGTGAAAACAGATTCAAACAGATCAATATTTTAGAAAAAAGTGCAGTGAGACATGCTCAAGGACTGGGCAGGCATGGCCTATGACCATCAGCTGACCAAGCTAGGCCTGCGCCCTTGCGGCAACAGGGGAGACTGGGTGAACCACGGGGTTGGTTTGTTTTCCCATTGGTGTCCTTCACCATTTGTTTAACTGTGACTCAGTGAGGTCCAGAAATCCGCAGCGTTTTAGTGAAGTGAAACAAAACCGGATTAACAAACCAGCTCGGTGCCTTTGCTGACACACTGGTAGAATGTCTCCGGTCTTTTCTGCAAATTCCTAGTTTCACATTACTATCATTTGCCATGAGTTAAACAAAGCAACTTTGTTAAATGTGCATAAAAGCATTTGCAGTTGAGATAATAAATAAGTGACTGTTTCCATTAGCGAGCACAACGCCCTGCTTCTAGACTTTCAGCTGATGGCTGCTGGATGAATAAATACATCGAAACTATGACAGTGACAGTTCTGAGCTAGCTAAGAAACAATTGCTTGGGGATCAGAAGCGACGAGGCTGAAGAGATGGCTCAGTGGGTCAGAGCAGTTGCCACACCGTCAGGTTTGGATCCCGGCATCCGTGTAAAAAGCTGGAGGTGACTGTGTACAACTCTAACCCCAGCACTGTGGGGAGTGAAGACAGGACCGCTGGGGCTTGCTGGCCACCAGTGAGAAAGGAGAGCACGCCCAGTTCCATAGCTGGTCACATGACCGTTTTCAACCACGTGGCAAAGGAACGCCTCAATGAGGAACGCTTTGAAATATTGGCTCACCAACCAAAGAGCACACTCGGGCTGGTCTGAGGCCCCAGCACTTAAATAACAGAGGGTTGCCACTTCTGGTCTCAATCAATCAGAGAGAATGCACCTAATTCTGCAGAGACTTTATTTCTCTCTGATTGAGAGATATTTCAAAGCATTCTGTGAGAGAGTCAGCATTTACTCCCGTGGCCCTTAGTGGTGATGTGTCGTGACTGCCATCCTGGGACGCAGAGAGCTACATGGCCTAATCTAGCTCTGGGCTCTATTAGACAATGTCATATTAGGAAACCTGACTCAGTCCCCAACCTGTTGCCTCAGTTGCTTTCTGTTTCTGTGATGAAACACCGTAACCAACCTGGGGAGGAAAGGGTTTGTTGGACTTGCTGGTCCATCATCAGGAGAAGTTAAGGCAGGAACCTGGAGATAGGTCCAGAAGCAGAGTCTGTGGAATGGCACTGCTTACTGGTCTGCTCCCGGTAGCTTGCTCTGTTTGCTTCCTTAAAGAACCCAGAACCAACCACCTGCCCAGAACAGCACCACTCGTAATGAGCTAAATACTCCCACATCTATCAGTAATCAATAAAACACCTTACAGGCTTGCCTATGGGCCATTCTGATGAGGGTGCGACCTCAATTGAGGGTTCCCCTCCCCAGATGACTCTAGCTTGTGACAAGTTGAACAAAACCTGACCAACACGCCCACTCTGTGTTAAAACTCAGCTCTGTAATGCCCAGCTGGCATCCGTTCCAGGTTGAACAGCAGTTGTGAGTCATAAGGATAGAGTCCAAGAAGAGGGCCCTGCTTCAGAAATCTAACCTGAAACTCTTAGGAAAGCAGAAGCAAAATGTATCTCACGGAGAACCCACGTCCTTACCGTGATGCACAGCTCATCCAAATAACTGGACAGAGAGAGAGAGTTTCTGCAGCTGTGACAGGTTGAACAATGATGTCACCTCATCTCAAGCAATTCACATTTTAAACAGCGTCAGTAAGTCCAAAGATGGAAGAACACACTAGCAATAAGGCAGCCATTTGTTCATAAATACGCCTCGATTTCCTTAAAGTGGGGCCCACAAAGGACTCAGCTCAGAGGTAATCGAACTGCGCTGCTCTTGGTGCCTCAGTTTTTTTCAGCAAATTGGCCACTTTCTTTCTTAATCTCCCCCTGGGACTCAGAAGGCATTAAACACAATGACGATGCTTGTTGGAGACCATAATCCTATTTCAGGAAGATTCTCTTGGAGGTTAATATGGTTGTATACATATTTTTTTCCTTTAAAGATAGCAGGAAATACTTAATTTTTCAGCCACTGGGCCAAAAGAATATTAGAGCCCCATCTGGTGGATTTGTTGTTTATTCAGTAAGCAAAATCCTGTTTTCACCACGGCATTATTATACAGCATGCTATTAGCACTCTCAGATTATGACAGTAAGTCTCTGTCTCTTAAGACTGGGTTTGGGAGTTAGTTCCTCCTGCTTAAATCTCTGGATTCGTCTTGCAGCGTCTACCCATAGCCCCTTTTATTCCTCCAGGAAACAAATAGCATTCAGTCATCTAAAGCGTGAATCATACCACTATGTTTGATGCATAGAAAATAACATTTGAAAATGTGTATGTTAGCACCAGCAGGTGTGGTGGTGTAGTACATGACTGTAATTCTAGCACCTAGGAGGTAGAGGCAGAAGGGTCAAGTGTTCAAGACCACCCTCAGCCATTTTGTATGCTTAAGGCCAGCCTGATTCTGTATGCTTAAGGCCAGACCTTATCTCAAAAGACTGGGAATGGCTAGCTGACCAGATGGCTCGGTCCATAAAGACCTTACTACCAAGCCTGATAACCTGAGTTCAATTTCTGGGACCCACATAATGGAAGGAGAGAACAATATCAGACAAGTTATCCTGTAATCTCTATGTGCACACCAAGGCAGCCCCCACTCTTAATAACATATTTAACAACAACCAAAAAAAAACCTTTTATCTTTAAAAGAATATTCTAGGGCTGGAGAGATGGCTCAGTGGTTAAGAGCAATGACTGCTCTTCCAAAGGTTCTGAGTTCAATTCCCAGCAACCACATGGTGACTCACAACCATCTGTAATGGGATCCAATGCCCTCTTCTTGTGTGCCTAAAGACAGCTACAGTGTACTCATATACATAAAATAAATAATTCTTTAAAAAAAATAAATAAATATGCTACCAAAGTAGACATGTTAGATAAACCACTGGTATAATCAAATTTTATTAAACAGACCTTATAGGTGTACATAAGATTTACTAGTCAAGTTTCAGAAATTAAGTGCTAACAGTATTCACGTTCTCAACACTGGACACAAGGTAAGTCAGCTGAGGTGCAAAAGCTGACAAGTGGTGTCGCGTCCATTCTTCTTAAAGCAGTTTTACTCAGGCAGCTTCTTTCTTAAAATCCCCCAGCCTCTCTGGTTACAAGTGTTTTTCTCCACTCCAGCCACAACCACGCCCCCACCAATCATCACAGGTCACATCACCTCACCAGGCAGGCTTGCTCAGCCAATCAGGGATTAAGGGCGGGCCATCCACCAAACATGGGCTTGTTTACTGCCTGGAGCAGATTTCCATCCGGCTGGCATGTTTACAGCCTGGAATGGCTTCCCACAATTCCCCCGTTTATATTTTTTTGAATAAGCTCCGTGGGTGAAGATAGAGGTCTGATCCCCAGTGTGCAGAAATAGGGGCCATGTACAGGATTGACTCTTAGGCTCACAGGTTTTTACCCAGAGCAACCCTGACCTGCTCCCCTGCCGTTTTTCCTGGGGGAAGGACACTAGGACACTCAACCCTCATGCAATCAGACATACCTCCCAGAGATTGTCAAACAGCTTCCAGACTAACCTCTGTGCAGTGCTTAGCCGAACAACCCTACGGAGCAATGGCTTCATTGTTCATTCTTCATGACAGCAAGCCAAATCTGAGGTGGCTGCCCTGCTTCCACTGTGGCAAAAGCTTGCACCACCATGGCAGCAGTGTGGACCTGGGCATTCTGCAACTGACACATACACCATACACCCAACATGCATGCCAAAACAAGGGCCACAGCGAGGGCACCTATCCCAGTCCATTCTTTCCCGATGCCAAGCCAGGATCCACTCGGGTAGAATTCACGGTGACAATCGCAGAACGAAGCTCATTCATCTTGCCATCAAATTTTACAGTCCAATTTCTTAACACCGGCAGTACCCCCCATCTGGGTTCTGCACCCATTAGGGGCAGACACATGCTCATCACCAGCAAGATCAGCTTCTTCATTTTGACAGCGTCACACTAGCCACTCTAGAACCCACACTGGCTCTGCGCGATTCTGTGGAAACATGCAAACAGACCCTCTCCCCCAGGCTAACACGGGATCCAGACCATTCCATGATCCTGTAAGCACATCCTTCCATTTAGCATACCCCAGTTTACTGGGGCTGGTATTAGCATGTCGTTCAGCAGCAGAGCGACCTTCCTTATCCAATTGCAAAAAATTTAAGATAAAAAGAGCTAATGAGATTCTTATCTTTGGGGGTATGGCCATAGCCTATTCCCCCCCTTTTATTAATAATTCTTTTAAGGTTCTATGTGCTCGTTCAATGATTCCCTGGCCTTGAGGATTATATGGCAGGCCATGTTTAACTTGTACTTCCATCTGTTGATAAAAGGACACCAGGGTTTTGGCAGTATATGCAGGGCCATACTGCCAAAGGTTGTTTTAAGTTTTTGGGGCTTACCCCAAGCGGCCCAGGCCTCCAAACAATGCTGTATAACATGAGAGGCCTTTTCCCCTGCCATGGGAGATGCATAAACTATTCCTGAACATGTGTCAATGGATACATGCATGTATTTCTGTTTGCCAAATTCTGAAAAAATGTGTCACATCCATCTGCCACACCTGTAGAGGGAGCAATCCTCTAGGATTCACTCCATAAGAAGGTGGGTGTTGAAACTCAAGGCAACATCCACAGATAGTGACTACATCCCGAGCTTGTGCTCTAGAGATTCCAAATTTTCTCTGCAGAGTTTTAGCATTAACATGAAATTTAGAATGAAATTGTGAGGCTAACTCCATAGGGGATGCTAAAAATATGAACTCGAGTACAATTATCCACAATATCATTTCCCCTACTTAAGGGTCCTAGAAGCCCACTATGGGCACAGATATGTCCAATATATAATGGTTGGCGTCTTTCCCACAGCAACTTCTGTAATTGTAAGGCCAAGGCTTGGATGGTACTACGAGCTTTTATTTGGCCTGCCACTTCTAGGGATAAAACTAAATTAACTACATTTTATGAATCTGAAATTAGATTAAAAGGAAAATCACAATCCTTGATGACCTCAATAACTATTTGTAATTCCACCATCTGCGGAGTACAGGGATAATACTGCCTGACCACAGGATCTTTCCCCTCTATCATATATACTCCACATCCGGTTTTTGATCCATCAGTAAACACGTTAACTGCATCCTTAATGGGTGTTTTCCTCACCACTTGAGGAAAAATGACTGGATGTTCCTTAAAAAAGGTCATTAATGGATGTTTGGGATAATGATTATCAAATGGGCCCTCATTAATACAAGCTAAAATAGCCCACTCATCAATAGTTGCTGTTAGGACCTTTTGCTGATACCTATCATAAGGGATTACAATAGAGCTGGGTTTTATAACAAAAAAATTGTAAACAATGCTGAATTCCCAACAAGGCTAAAGAAGCCACTGTTGTAGGGTAATGATCTAATGTCCTCCCAGCAGATATTTTGGAATGGATCCATAACAATGGGCCTTCTTGCCACAATAATCCTGTGGGTTGCATCTCAGTAGGTAATATTATCAAAATGATGGGTAACCCTTCTCTACAACGCTGAAGCTGGGCTTTAATCAATTCTTCTTCCACTAGGGTATGGGCCTTTCTAGCCTCAGGTGTTAATTCCCTTTTGGAACTTAACTCTGAGTCTCCTTCTAAAATTTGATACAGAGGTTTTAATTTAACATTCGGGATCTTCAAATAGGGCCGAATCCAATTGATATCGCCTAACAATTTCTGAAAATCATTTAAAGTATGCAAGGAATCAACCCTCAACTGTATCTTTTGAGGCCAAACGGCCGTAGGGGCGATCCTTGCTCCTAAATAGGACACTATTTTATCTTGTTGCACTTTCTCTGGTGCAATATGCAAACCCCATTGCCTCAAACTCTTCACCATCTTTCCATAGGCTTCCTGCAAATACTTTTCATCCTTTGCTGCAAGGATGTCATCCATGTAATGAACACAGCGAAGTTTGGGATGTTGTTTCCTAATTGGTTCCAATGCTTTTCCTACATAACGCTGGCACATGGTAGGACTATTAGCCATTCCTTGAGGCAGCACCACCCACTCAAATCTTTGATCAGGCTCTTCATGATTACAGGAGGGCAAAGTAAAAGCAAATCTAATACTATCTTTCAAATCCAAGGGAATGGAAAAGAAACCACCTTTAATATCAATAACTATTAGAGGCCACTTTTCTGGCAGGGCAGATAAGAGAGGTAGACCTTTCTGAATGGAGCCCATCACCTGCATCTGTGCATTAATAGCTCACAGATCATGTAATAACCTCCATTTGCCAGATTTCTTTCTGATAACAAAAATTGGGGTATTCCATGGAGATACAGAAGGTTGAATATGACCCAAAAGATATTGTTCTTCAACTAATTCCTTAGCAGCTTGTAATTTTTCTGAGGATAATGCCCACTGAGGTACCCACACCGGCTCCTCAGTTTTCCAGGTTATGGGAATGCATTCCCCAGTGGCCCCTAGGAAAAACCCATTCCTTCCAGAGGCTTTCTTTTAATTGGGAGAATCGGGGACTTACTTCCTTGCAACCCTTTTCCCAACCCGAAGGATGGGTGCCATCCCATATCTTTCATCATCTTCTGGGAGGCATCAGAATATTCATTAGTAAGTCTTAATTGTAGATCCTTCAACAAATCCCTGCCCCATAAGGTAATGGGCAGCTCAAGCACATATGGCTTAAACATCCCATCATGCCCTTCCTTATCTTTCCAAGGGAGCATCCTGGCACTTACGTCTGGACTCTTTGCATAGCCCAGGCCTTGTAATATTTGTTCTGACTCCTGAATCGGCCATCCTTTTGGCCAGTCCTTAAACCAAAAGGCAATTAAAAAAAAAATTTGCATCCTTTGCTCTTAGCAGCTCATCGAGCGCTGAAAAAAATTGGGTGTGACTGTGACGACCCCATACCTAGTCATTCACGCCCTCAGAAAAATTACTCAAATGGCTAGAAAAAGAAAGTAACCCATAGACTGTCCCTATTATCCTCTTACTTTCACTACCCTCTTATTTTCCCTTTCTCTCTTACTTTCACTTTCTCTCTTATGTTCACTTTCTTGTCTCCAGAGCAGGAGAGCCTTATTGTCTCCAGAGCCTTATTGTCTCTTTACCGAGAGCCTTATTGTCTCTTTACTGAGAGCCTAATCCCATTCCCGGTACTCATCCTCTCGACAGACCCTGACTGCAGAAAGTTCTGAACCTCTTCGGTGGGGGAATCGGGTCCCGGATTTCTTCAGCACCACTTGTTGCGTCCAACTTGACCAGCAAGCAAAAACGCAACCACCGGTTCTTCTTAAAGCAGTTTTACTCAGGCAGCTTCTTTCTTAAAATCCCCCAGCCTCTCTGGTTACAAGTGTTTTTCTCCACTCCAGCCACAACCACGCCCCCACCAATCATCACAGGTCACATCACCTCACCAGGCAGGCTTGCTCAGCCAATCAGGGATTAAGGGCGGGCCATCCACCAAACATGGGCTTGTTTACTGCCTGGAGCAGATTTCCATCCGGCTGGCCTGTTTACAGCCTGGAATGGCTTCCCACAAGGTGGCAGATGGTTCGAACAAAGTGTTGCTGAGAAAGAGAAAACACTGCTCCATTACAAAGTAAAGCAAGTCTGAGCTGCACCGAGCTCCTGATAACCTGGGGACGGATGGGGTGGGAAAATTAACTCCAGACTTTTTTAATGTATGAGAACCAACTCACTGAAGTTGAGGTTAGCCAAGTGCCAACATTTTCAGTAGCGTACCTCAGACATCAATCCTAACTGTACTCTTAGTGATACAGGATAGGCCAGACAGAACTGCAGGTTGATACCATGTGACTGCTCCAAACCAACCAGGACCAGTGCAGCAGACCCAGAGGACTGCTAACCAACCTCGCTTCATTTTGTGGCATGTCCATTATCATAGGACTTGCACCATTGCCTGCTCACAAGTACCTGATACCAGACCCTGTTAGAGCAGCCCTTGCTCTCCCCACCCCCACTCCTCCTGCTTCTTGTCATCAATAACCCCTTCCCTATCAAAGCTTACATATAAGTTCAACTACGCATGTCTTGAGAAACCCATCTGCACCACTGGGTCCTTTCTGTAATAAGTTCTTCCTTTACTTAATCTGCCTCATGTCATCTTGTCCTGGAATTCTTTTCTGTGGCACAAATCAAGATCTAGGTTTCCCCATCAGAGATCTCTGAAAAGACATGATCGGGCTACCTGGCTGTTAACATCTGCTGCTGCTGCTACTGACAATCTGAAGTAATGGGTCTGAGATGGAAATTGAACAGATAGAAGAGATATGAAACTTGCATATCATAATGTAACGTGGGCTACATGGATACTTGGCATCACTAGTAAGAAATAGTGAAAAGGGTGAGTCGCCAGCAACCTTCCCAGTACCTATTCCCAACCTCATTCCCAATATCGGCATTATTCGGTATGGCCATCTGCCTAGCTCAGCTCAGTCAATGAGGGGCCAGCTGCCCAGCTCAGCCAATGAGGGGCCAACTGCCCAGCTCAGCCAATGGGGGCGGGGGTGGGCAGCTGCCCAGCTCAGCCAATGAGATGCAGATGGAAATCCCTGAGTCAGGCTTCCAGGATGAAAAGGTAGCACTTCAGGGGAAGGGTTTGGCCCCTTCTGGTCACCTTGATCGACTTCTTTCCAGGTATCTCAATGCCCTGAGACACGAGGGCAGCCATCTTTCAGTCACAAAGATGAAAAGCAGATGGAACATGAGTCAGACAAAGGAGAAAGACTCTGGCTTTATGGTAAGAACTCAGAGACTGGCTCTGGGTTTGTTACCAGGGAAAATGAACTCCTTATTTAAGACGTTGTGCTTACTCGTGGCAAAGGTAATCTAATCAGAACTAATGAAATGTCTATCATTGTAACAAGAGTCGATTCAGGTGGACATTCTGAGGAAAAAATAAGAACAGGGAGAAAGACGGGAATTTGAGAGCGAAATAACTAGGTTGGAATCATTTATTTATTTATTTATTTATTTATTTTGGAATCATTTATAATCTAGTGGAAATGACATACTCAGAGATGATTTCAACATATATGTTTAGTATTAGGAAAAGAGAGAGAGAGAGAGAGAGAGAGAGAGAGAGAATTCTGTAAACACTTAGATACTGCTCTATTGCTGTGAAGAGACACCATAACCATGGCAGTTCTTATAAATGAAAGCATTTAGTTGCAGGCTGGCTTTACTGTTTCAGAGAGCTAGTCTATGATCATCATGGCCGGAAGAATACAGGCATGGTACTAGAGCAGTACCTGAGGAATTTATATCCTGGTCGATAGGCAGCAGTGAGAGAGAGACAGAGACAGGAAGACAGAGAGACAAAGACTTGGTGTAGGCTTTTGAAACCTCAAAGCCTACTTCCAATGACATACTTCCTCCAAAAAGGCCACACCTTCTGATCCTTATGAAACAGTTTCACTCTCTATCGACTAAGCATCCAAACATATGAGCCTGTGGAGGCCATTCTTATTCAAACCACCATACACACCAAGAGGAAATAGACAGAGGTAACGGATAAAAGAAAATAATGCCTAGAGGCATTGCACATGCCTATTTTGACAAAAGTGACCTGATTTTTAAGACAAAATCTGTGTACTTGATGTGGCTTGTCGGTAGCCGTGGTAAAAGCAGCGTTGGTAAGCAGTTGATAACAGTGCAAGGCAGCTGTTGAGTTGCAGTAGATGGTGGAGTAGAGGCTGGAGCTGAGTGGCCCAGCACTTGTCCAACATAAGTCAGGGCTTGGGCTCAATCCCCACAGTATGGATACCCAGTGGAGGGTGGGAACCTGCTCTGTTGATAGCTCAAGAAATAATCCAAAATTGACAAATGGGACTCTGTGAAATTAAAAGGCTGCTTCACAACAAAGGAAATGATCTCCAGAGTAAGGCAGCCTGCAGCACAGGAGGAAGGTCTTTGTCAGCTACACATTAAGAGGCTATGGAAAAATTACAAAAAAAAAAAAAAAAAAAAAAAAAAACCGCCAAAAATCTACATCTTGCAATCAGTAATCAGGAGACGGTTGTTAAAAGAAGAAACCCAAGTATCCAATAAATACTTTGAAAAGTGTTCAACATTCTTAGCCAATGGGGAAGTGTACATTAAAACTGCCTCAAGGTTCCATATCACTCAGGTCAGAGTGGCAATCACCAAGAAAACAAGGGACAACAAATTTTGGCCAGGATGTGGGGATTGGAAGGTTGGAATCATTACTTACAGCAGAGACTGTAAACCTGTGTGGCTACTATTTAAATCAGCATGGCCTTCTACCATATGGCCCAACTATGCCCCTCTTCCATATATACCCAAAGGACTCTAAGTTAATACCACAGACGTTCTTGGACACCTGGGCTTGTTGCTATTGTATTCAAGTCAGCCAAGAAATGGAGCCAGCTTAGATGGCCATCAACAGATTAATGGATGATAAAGTGATAGAGAAAATATCTTTAGTTCCCAGATTAAGTGGCATACTTTGTTCTGATAATCAGATCAGCTCTGTTACTGGGCACAATGGAATTTTATGCAGCCAGGAAAAAAAATAAAATCATAATATTTGCAGGAAAATATGTTCTGGTAGAAATCATTTTTATTAAATTATTTTATTTACATTCCTAATATTGCTTCCCCTTACTGGTTCCCTCTCCCCAAATTCTTCACCCCATCCCTGCAGCCATCCAGCGGCTAGAGGATGAACACAGTTCACCTGAATGGAGGGCTGGAAATGAAAAGGGTAGGAGGTGAGAGAAGCATGAAGCCAAGGCAAGGTTCTGATCAGGGCTCAAAGTACATTTCTGCAGCTCCAGCTTGTAAGCACTTCAGCAAACAAAGCTCTTCTTGAGAAAGTTTCTCTACAGACTAAACATAGATAGGAGTTCCTCTTGGCTGTACACACTACTCTCTAACCTTGGCTACACTGACCGTTCCCATAGCCTTGGCTATACACACTGCTCTCATGGCAGTACTCTGGCTCTCCACAGTTCCCCTCTTTTTTATTTTACTTAATAAAGGATGCTCCAGGTGAATATACCTGTCTTAGGTTGGTGTCTACATTGTTCCTTCTTACCTGTCGTGGAAGCATACACAGCACTGATGTATGTTCTGTCTTAGGTTGAAAGAGCTCAAGAACACTCTCACCCGTCACTGGTCATATTCAGTCAAACTGGAGAGGAGGGGGGTTTTAGATGGAGGCCATGTATCTGGCTCTTCAGATGTAAAAATTGTGACAACGTGTACCAAAGGACACTTGGCAGCAGTAACTAGAGGAGCAATACTACACCAAGTCTGACAGCAACAGCGATGCTGTGTTGTAGGAGTGCAGGACAAGAAGGAAACCAACCCTGCAACTGTCCTAGCAGATCTCTAGCTGTTTGAGATGCATCAAAATGTAGAGGCTCTGTTTTTCTAAATTAATAACTTCTTGGTGTAACTTTAATAAACCCAAAGATAAATTGGCATGATTCCACACCTTACAAGTGGGATTGCACACTCTCCCAACTATATATAGTAATCATTAAACATTTTTGGCATAATGCAGATCCATTGATAACTAACATGACACCTAAATATAATTTGTATTTTAAACCCCTGAATTTCTTTCCCCAAGAAATTAACCACAAGTAAGGCATCTAATTTCTGTTACATCATATCATCTGTATCTTCCTGGGTATGCAATGCCATGGAAACATTTATGGATAAATCATATACAAAATGAACTGTTTGAACACTTTGAGATAAGGTAATAGCAGCTGTAGTAGCAGTGGCCATTAAAGTAATAACCTGCTATAATTAACCAATCATGCATTTAGGCCTGGTCAATGCCTTTGTTAACTCCTCAATTACCTATAAACCCTTGTCATCAAACCAATCTTCAGTAATATTTACAGGAACCATCACAAAAGCAGGTTGATGTAAAATCATTACAGAATGCTTAGAACAGGCTTTTAAAACATAATTAGTCAAATTACAGCCAACACAGGACACATCAAAAGTATTATTCTCAGAATGTAGACTAATGCTAATATTTCCTACTGATAGGACATGAGGCATCCAAACAAATGCTGCAATAGGCCCTTTCATCCAAGCTGGACTTGCTTTTTCAGGCTGACCACTCAGATCATGTAAGGCAGCATCCAACTTCCATACATGTTCTTGCTAATAACCTGTGTGAGTCTACCAGAGTCTAGCAGACAACGCTGATGAGAGGAGGATAGGTGGATAAGGAGAAGGAGAGACAGTAGCATAATTAGTCATACTAGCCACTCCTCTATATTCCAACCAGTCCAAAATCTTGAGGTCAGTCCCATGAGGCTGATAAAGCACAGGCTTATCCCACACACATGTTTTCCAGGGAATTGTGACATTTGTGCACTCCCTCATACCACAGTGAGGAAAATGCTGCAGTACAGTCTTAGCATGAGTCAAGATCTTTTCCCTGCAATGCAGTAGGAGATACTCTCAGACATCCAGTAGAGTTCTGCTTTGAAAAGCCTGTGGAGACACCAGTTCCCAATCCTTGGTAATTAATTTCCCTACTGATAGTGAAATTTCCTCCAGCAGCCATATCCATCAACTTAGTGTTGTTTATCATTACCACAACTTCTGGCCCTTCCCATATCTTTGGATGTAAAATGGGGGTGGGGAGGACCAGGGACATCGTCCCTATACAGCTTCCCTACCATCGTTTTCAGGGAAATATGCAAGCTCACGATCAGCCTCATTCTTTGTCCCAGCATCAGCATGTCTCATTAACCACTCTGGCAGCTAGCACGCTCCTTCAGCATCCTGCAGAAAAAAAACCACAAACATGACCTCTTCCCCACACTCAGGGAGTTCCTTGGCAACTGAATTTTAAGATTTTAAAATAAAAGGCATGATTTAAATAATTTTGTGGTGTATGGGAATATAATTCCCCCTTTTTTATTTTTTAAAGATATTATTTTAAAGTTACAGGGGCCTGTTCCACAATATCTTGTCCTTGAGGATTGTAAGGAATACCAGTAATATGACTAATATTAAATTGTTAACAAACCATCTTAGGGGTCGGGGATTTAGCTCAGTGGTAAAGCACTTGCCTAGCAAGCATGCAAGGCCCTGGGTTCGGTCCTCAGCTCTGAAAAAAAAAATCTTAAATGCCTGACTGCAATAGCCAGTTCCATTATCAGTTTCTATCTTATTTGGAACACCCAGTATAGAAAAACAACATAGGCAATGACTAATTCCATTTTTAGTTGCTTCTCTTGTTAAAGCAGTTGCAACTAGAGAGCCTGAAAGGGTATAAGTAGTCACATGTACATTTTTTTTAATTTTCAAGATCAGAAATATGAGTAACATCCATTTGCCATAATTGATTAGGTACATGTCCTCAAGGATTAACACCTGTAGTGGTTATTCCTGAATGTCAACTTGACTATATTTGGAATGAACTACAATCCAGAATTGGAAGGCTCACCAGTGACCTTAATCTGGAGGCTGGAAGATAGAAGTTTCTGACCTGGATCTTGGTATGAAGATCTTGAGGCATAGTGGCTATGGATTCCAGAAGATTAAGACAGGGAGATCTCCGAGTTCAAGGTCATCTGGGATTAAAGGTGTGGTGGCACACACCTTTAATCTGGGCTACACCTTCTCCTGGAGACCATATAAAGACATTGGAAGAAGGGAGTCTCGCTCTCACTCTTCCTGCTTGCTGTGTGGGACTGAACAACTGCTAGATCCTTGGACTCCCATTCACATCTACTACTGAACCATTGTTGGGAATTGGACTGCAGACTGTAAGTCATCAATAAATTCCTCTACTATATAGAGACTATAAGTTCTGTGGCTCTAGAGAACCCTGACTAATACAACACCATTATGTGATACATGAGTCACTGAGGGCACTGACAATAAGTCTTCAGAATTTGATGTGCACATTCTTGAGAAATACCAAACTGTTGTCTTAAGCTATTACTATTTTGATGACATAAAGAATGAGATTGTTTGGCTAATTGTTCCTATGTAAAGTCTGTAATCTGCCTTGTATGGAAACCTCCTGTGGCATTGCCCTCACTAAGGGATCCAGGCAATCCAGTATGAGCTCTTAGATGTCCTATAAAGTAAGGACCAGTACATTTTCTTAAATTAAGCTGTATTTACATAAATAATTGCAAATTTTGAGAATTAGCAGTATCTAAAAAAGAGACAATTTCAAGCAATTCTAAACCATGAGCTATATATCGGCTATCAGTATACAAATTAAAAGCTTGATTTTTCAACATTTCAAAAACAGTGACTACAGCAAGTAATTCAATTATTTGGGAAGCAGGAGGAAACTCAAGAGAATGAACATGTGATCCAATTACATATGCTGCCTTCCCTTTAGATGAACTATCTATAAATACAGTAGGCATATTCTCTGTGGGCTGCATGCATAAATTTACAGGAAATACAAAAGTATGCATAGAGGCAAATTTTAACAACTTGCCTTTTGGATAATGATCATCAAATTTGCCTGAAAAGTTTGCATGCAATAGGCCAAATATCAGTATTTTGCAATAACCAATTTAATTGCTGTTTGAAAATAAGGAATCAATATTTCTTCAAGTTCTTTCCCAAAATACTTTGGTGATTCTATCCTACAATTCTGTATTAACATAGTAGCAGCATCGTAATAGGGTGTTTAAACGAGATGAAGAAAGATGAATCCACATTAATGGTCCCTTTTGCCAAAGGGCTGCTGTGAAATAGTCAACAATTGATCATAGTCTATACAATGTATCTGTTGTTGGCTAGTAGCTTCCTCTACTTTTCTGAAAAGCTATTTGTCCCTCATCAGTTAATTGTCCAGGGGAATTAGGATTTGCATTCCCCTTGAGAAATATCAGAGTTTTAAGTTCTCATATGGCAAGCTTAAGGGAGGTCTTATTCGATTAACATCTCCTACCAGCTTTTGAAAATCATTTAAAGCAAGTAAACTATCTTTTATTAATTGAATTTTCTGTGCCACAGTTTGGTTAGGATACAAGTGGTGTCTCGAATATTGAAAAGGATACTGTCTTCAAGTCTTTTCTGGAGCAACAACTACTCCCCAAAATTTTAAAGCTTGTTGTATAAGAAGAGCAAAGGCTTGTAGTAAAACTACTTCAGCGGGATCAGCTAATAAAATACCATCCATATAATGAATAATGTGCACTAAAGGATTCGAAGTCCTAACCCTTTGTGTTGAAGCAGAAATAAATTTTTGACATAATGTAGGGCTATTGGCCATTCCTTGAGGTAAAACTTTCCAATGATATAGCTTCGTGGGTTCTTTAAAATTACAAGCAGACACACTAAATGCAAATCTATTACAACCATCAAGATGCAAAGGAATAGTATAAAAACCACCTTTTAAATCTATAATAATTTTATATGTTTTTTTTTTTTTTTTTTTTTTGGAATGGCAGCTGGAGCAGGTAAGCCAGGTTACATTACTTATGTAATGCCCTCATAAGTCCCTAGTTTCATTCATCTTTTGTAAATCTTAAATTTGGAACTTTGTTTTGGATTATTGGAATAACCAATTCCATGGAGGTGAGTAAGTATCTGAGTGGGGCCAAGTTGATGGCCAATCCTGTCCTCTAATAATTGTTACATCTGCCTTGTAAGGTCTATGTTTCTCTAATTTAGAGTTGAGAGAGAAACCTTCTGTGACAGGCATTCTTCCTTGTGTTCAAGGTGTTCCTAGGCAATAGCTAATGCCTGAGAGGTCTCTTTATGTTTTTTATTATCAATAGCATCTTTTATGAGTGCCCAGAGGCAGAAGGTGGTAGAATCTGCCTGGTGGTTCTCAGAACTTCTCCAACCTTTTCCCAGGTTTCTTTATCCAAAGTTCCACCTTCTGGGAACCATGAACAGCATGATTCTATTTGAACTAAAAAAAAATTCTAATTTCTGTTTTTTAAACCCTGCTCCTCTCACCTGAAGCAGATCTTTTAGGCCACAGACAAATGCCTGTTTAGTATCTCCCTGACCCATTTCGCTGTCATCCCTAGGTGAAGTCCCCTCGA
The DNA here is from genome assembly GCF_978045245.1 of Mus caroli. Lineage (NCBI taxonomy): Eukaryota > Metazoa > Chordata > Mammalia > Rodentia > Muridae > Mus > Mus caroli. The sequence continues at coordinate 117,896,861 of NW_028227267.1, forward strand.
ATGCAACTCCTGCAACAACAGCCTCCAAAAGATAATATTTATAACTAGTGCTAGCATCCAAATAAGAAAAGAAGTCGTTAATGCCATTTGTTGCTTACTTACCCTGCAGGATACTTTTACTTTTTCTGTTTTCTGTGGAGCCCTCCAACCAAGACAGCATTTCTCAGCAGGTCCCCCATTTTCAGGTCCCTCATTCAGGTGCCACATGTAGCCCACCTGAATGGAGGGCTGGAAATGAAAAGGGTAGGAGGTGAGAGAAGCATGAAGCTAAGGCAAGGTTCTGATCAAGGCTCAAAGTACATTTCTGCAGCTCCAGCTTATAAGCATTTCAGCAAACAAAGCTCTTCTTGAGAAAGTTTCTCTACAGACTAAACATAGATGGGAGTTCCTCTTAGCTACACAGACTGCTCTCTGACCTTGGCTACACACACTGCTCTCATGGCCTTGACTGCTTTCATGGCAGTACTTTGGCTCTCCACACATTCCCCCTCCCCTTTGCTTCCTAGAGGGTGGCCTCCCACCAACCCTCCCACCTCCACCTCACTCCCGTCAGCATTCCCCTTCCCTGGGGCATCAAGTCTCTATAGGATAAGGCATATCTTCTCCCACTGGGCCAGACAAGGCAGTCCTCTGCTGCATATGTGCCAGGGGCCACAGACCAGCCCATGTTATGCTCCTTGTTTGGTGGCTTAGTCTCTGGGAGCTGAGGGGTCAGAGTTAGTTGATGCTGTTGTTCTTCCTATGGGGTTGAAATCCCCTTCAGCTCCTTCAATCCTTCCTCTAAGTTTTCCATAGGAGTCCACAACCCCAGTCCAATGGTTAGCTGTAAGTATCTGCATCTATATCTCAGTCAGCTGCTGGTAGAGCCTCTCAGAGGACAGTCATGCTAGGCTCCTGCCTGCAACCACAACGTGGCATCAGTAATGGTGTCAGGATTTGGTACCCGCCTATGGGATGGATCCCCAGTTGGGCAGGTCACTGGGTGGACTTTCCTTAAGTCTGCTTCATTTTTGTCCCTGCATTTCCTTAAGACAGGGACAATTCTGGATCAAAAATCATGTCCATCTCCTGAAGATGATCTCTTCAGGTTCCATCTCCCCACTATTGGGCATTTCAGTTAAGGTCATCCCCGCTGAGTCATGGGAACTACTCACATCCTAGGTCTCTCAGACTTTCTAGAGGTTCCCCCCACACCACAGCCCCCGCTGCTGCATATTTCCATTCATTCTCCCTCTTGGCTTCTCTCCTGTCTCCCCCTATACCTGACCCTGCCTCCCTCTTTTTCCCTCCCCCTCCCCTTTCCCACTCAAGCCCCTCCCTCCCTCCGTCCCTTCTTCCCTCCCTCCCATGATAACTTTGTTCCCCCATCTAAGTAGAATTGAAGTCTACATTGGGCCTTTAGTTTCCTATGGTCTGTGAGTTGTATCATGAGTAGTCTGTACCTTTTGGCTAATATCCACTTATCAGTGAGTACATACTATGCATGTCCTTTTGGAAGTGGGTTACCTCACTCAGGATGATATTTTCTGGTTCCATCCATTTGCCTGCAAAATTCAGGATGCCCTTGTTTTTAATAGCTGAATAGTATCGCACTGTGTAAATGAACCACATTTTTTTTATCCATTCTGCTGTCGTGGGACATCTGATTTTTGTTGTTGTTTTGTTTTGTTTTGTTTTCTAGCTTCTGGCTATTGCAAATAAGGCTGCTATGAACATAGTGGAACCCATGTTCTTATAGTATGGTGGGATATCTTTTGGGTATATACCCAGAAGTGGTATATTTGGGTCTTCAGTAGAGCTATTTCTAATCTTCTGAGGAACCTCCAGACTGATTTCTAAAATGGTTGTGGAATTTGCAATCCCACCAGCAATGAAGGAGTGTTTCTCTTTCTCCACATCCTCACCAGCATGTCCTGTCAGTTGAGTTTTTTATCTTGGCCATTCTGATTGGTATGAGGTAGAATCCCAGGGTCATTTTGACTTGCATTCCCCTAATGTATAAGGATACTGAACATTTTTTAAGTGCTTCTCAGCCATTCAAGAATCCTTACCTGAGAATTCTCTGTTTAGCTCTGTACCCATTTTTTAAATTGGTTATTTGGTTTTGGAGTCTAACTTCTTGAGTTCTATGTATATTTTGGATATTAGCCCTCTATCACATCTAAAGCTAGTGAAGATGTTTTCCCAAGCTGTAGTTGCCATTTTGTCCTATTGACAGTGTCCTTTGCCTTACAGAAGATTTTCAGTTTCATGAAGTCCTATTTGTCAGTTGTTGATCTTATAATCTGAGCCATTGGTGTTCTGTTCAGGAAATTTTCCCCTGTGCCAGTGCATTCAAGGCCATTTCCCATTTTCTCTTCTATTAGATTCAGTGTATCTGTTTTTATGTTGAGGTCCTTGATCCACTTGGACTTGAGCTCTGTACAAGGTGATAAATGTGCATCAATTTGCATTCTTCTCATGCAGACTGCCAGTTAGACCAGCACCATTTGTTGAAGATGCTTTCTTTTTTCCACTGGATGGTTTTGGCTTCTTGGTCAAAAATCAAGTGTCCATAAGTGTGTGGGCCTATTTCTGGGTCTTCAGTTCTATTCCATTGATCAACCTGTCTATCTCTAAACCAAAACCATGTGGTTTTTTATCACTATTGCTCTGTAGTACAGCTTGAGGTCGGAGATGGTGATTCCCCTAGAAGTTTATTCTTGAGAACTGTTTTTGCTATCCTGGGTTTTGTGTTTTTCTATATGAAGTTGAGAATTGCTCTTTCCATGTCTGTGAAGAATCGTGTAGGAATTTTGATGGGATTGCATTGAATATGTAGATTACTTTTGGGTGTATTTGCTTCCTTTTGTTCTAGAGCTTTCATATGTGCTGTTAGGTTGCTAATATAAGATCTCTCCTATGTCTTTATGAAGACATTTATTGCTATTAATTTTCCTCTTAACTCTACTTTCATTGTGTCCTATAGTTTAGGTATGCTATGTCTTTATTTTCATTGAATTCCAGAAAGCCTTTAATTTCTTCATTTCTTCCCTGACCAAGTTATCATTGAGTAAAGAGTTGTTCAGGTTCCATAAATATGTGAGATTTCTGTCATTTTTGTTGATATTGAAGTCCAGCCTTAGTCTGTCATGATCTGATAGAATGCATGGGATTATTTCAATCTTCTTGTATCTTTTGAGGATTGTTTTGTATCCGATTATATGGTCAATTTTAGAGAAGGATCCATGAAGTGCTGAGAAAAAGGTATATTCTTTTATTTGGGGGTGAAATGTTCTGTAGATATCTGTTAAATCCATTTGGTTAATAACTTCTTAGGAGTTACAGAGACAAAATTTGGAGCTGTGACGAAAGGATGGACCATCTAGTGATTGCCATATGCAGGGATCCATCCCATAATCAGCTTCCAAACGCTGACACCATTGCATACACTAGCAAGATTTTGCTGAAAGGACCCAGATATAGCTCTCTTTTGTGAGACTATGCCGGGGCCTAGCAAACACAGAAGTGGATGATCACAGTCAGATATTGGATGGATCACACGGCCCCCAATGGAGGAGCTAGAGAAATTACCCAAGGAGCTAAAGGGAACTGCAACCCTATAGGTGGAACAACAATATGAACTAACCAGTACCCCGGAGCTCTTGTCTCTAGCTGCATATGTATCAAAAGATGGCCTAGTCAGCCATCACTGGAAAGAGAGGCCCATTGGACTTGCAAACTTTATATGCCCCAGTACAGGGGAACCCCAGGGCCAAAAAGCGGGAGTGGGTGGGTAGGAGATGGGGGGGTGGGGATGGGGGACTTTTGGGATAGCATTGAAAATGTAAACGAGGAAAATACCTAATAAAAAAATAAATTTAAAAAAAAAACTTCTGTTAGGTGTCTCTGTTTAACTTCTATTTCAATGACCTGTCCATTGGTGAGGTAAAATGTATGTTTTGAGCCTTAAGAAAGTTTCTTTTACAAATGTGGGTGCCTCAGAATCACGACTTCATCTTGGTGAATTTCCCTTTGATTAATATGAAGTGTCCTTCTCCATTTCTTTTGATGACTTTTAGTTGAGAGTTTATTTTATTGGATATAATAACGGTGACTCCAGCTTGTTTCTTGGGACTACATGCTTGGAAAACTTTTTTTCCAGTCCTTTAATTTGAGGTAGTGTCTGTCTTTGTTGCTGAAGTGTGTTTCTTGTATGCAACAGAATGATGGATCCTGTTTACAAATCTAGTCTGTTAGCCTGCATCATTTTATTGGGGAATTGAGTCCACTGAGACTTGAGAGATATTAAAGACCAATGATTGTTCCAGTTATTTTTGTTGTTGGAGGTGTTATTGTGTGTGTGTGATTCTCTTCTTTTGGGTTTGTTGTGAGATGATTCATTTCTTGTGTTTTCTTGATTGTAGTTACCCTCCTTGTATTGGAGTTTTTCTTCTAGGATCCTCTGTAGAGCTGGATTAGTAAAACAATATTGTTTAAATTTAGTTTCATCATGGAACATCTTGGTTTCTCCATCTATGGTGACTGAGAGTTTTGCTGGGTATAGTAGCCTGGGCTGGCATTTGTATTTTCTTAGGGTCTGCATGACATCTGTCCAGTATCTTCTGGTGTTTAGAATCTCTGTTGAGAAGTCTGGTGTAATTCTGATAGGTACCTTTATTTGTTACTTGGCCTTTTGCCCTTACAGATTTTAATATTCTTTCTTTGTTCTGTGCATCTAGTGTTTTGATTATTGTGTGATGGGAGGATTTTCTTTCCTAGTCCAAGCTATTTGGTGTTCTGTAGGTTTCTTCTGTGCCTGAGATTCTCTGTTTTATCTCTTGTATTCTGGTGGTGATGCTTGCATCTGTAGCTCCTGATCTCTTTCCTAGGTTTTCCATCTCCAGAGTTGCCTCCATGTGTGATTTCTTTATTGTTTTTATTTAAATTTGTAGGTCTTGGACCATTTTTTAAATATTTTTATTAGGTATTTTCCTCATTTACATTTCCAATGCTATCCCAAAAGTCCCCCCATCCTCTCCCCACACACACACTCCCCTACCCACCCACTCCCACTTTTTGGCCCTGGCATTCCCCTGTACTGGGGCATATAAAGTTTTCAAGTCCAATGGGCCTCTCTTTCCAGTGATGGCCAACTAAGCCATCTTTTGATACATATGCAGCTAGAATCAAGAGCTCCGGGGTACTGGTTAGTTCATATTGTTGTTCTGCCTATAGGGCTGCAGATCGCTTTAGCTCCTTGGGTACTTTCTCTAGCTCCTCCATTGGGGGCCCTGTGATCCATTCAATAGCTGACTGTGAGCATCCACTTCTGTGTTTGCTAGGCCCCGGCATAGTCTCACAAGAGACAGCTATATCTGGGTCCTTTCAGCACAATCTTGTTAGTGTATGCAATGGTATCAGCTTTTGGAAGCTGATTTCGGGATGGGGTCTTGGACCTTGTTTCATTCCTTCACCTGCTTGATTGTATTTTTCCTGAATTTCTTTAAGAGACTTATTTGTTTCTCTTTAAGGGCTTCTACCTGTTTGCCTTTTTTTCCCTGTATGTCTTTAAGGGAGTTATTTATATCTTCCTTAAAGGCCTCTATCATCTTCATGAGATGAGATTTTAGGTCATAATCTTGCTTTTCAAGTGTGCTAAGGTATCCAGGACTTGCTATGGTGAAAGAACTAGGTTCTGATGGTGCCAAATTACATTGGCTTCTGTTGCTCATGTTCTTGCCATCTGGTTATCTGTGCTGTTAACTGGCCTGGGTGTATTTAACTGGAGCAGATCTCATTGGAGACAGGTAGATCTCTGTGACCTGGGTTAGAGTGGGCCTCCTGGGAGGCAGACAATGCTGTCCCAAGTGGGGCCGGGGGGCTCCTGTGCCTCTGGTTACAGCAGGCCTTCTGTGTCCCTGGTTAGGGAAGACTTCCTGGGAGACAAGCAGGCTTTGGGGTTTGGGGGCAGGATCTTCCCCAGTTGCAGATAGATGTACAGACCAGAAGGACTATGGGGAAGGACCAGGTTAGATCCCACATCTTCTGGTGTGGGTATTGAGGCGGGGGTCTCATCTGTTCCCTGATTATCGCAGACCTCCTGTGAGAGTAGAGGCTGTGGAGTATGGGAAAATGGTGGGCACATCCATCTTCCCTTGGTGGAGGTACAGACTGGAAGCTAGAAATTATTTTTAAGCAAAATAAGCCAGTCTCAGAAAATTAATACTGCACATTTTCTCTCATATACAAAACCTACATTTAAAACTATGTACGTGGGTGGGTTTAAGTCACAAAGCCAGAAGTGTAATCATGAGATGGGTGGAAGAGATCTTATAAGAGGAGGAAGCAAAGCTAAGAGAGTGATGAAATGAAGATAATAGGAAATCAGAAGTTAGGGCTAACAAGGGGAAAAGGAAACAGCTGGAGGGGGAGGGGCAGTGGGGGAGAGCAGTGGGAACCAGCTGGAGGGGAAGAGGTCACAGAGGAGAGTGGTGAGAACTAGCTGGGGGAGGAGTCCTGGGGGAAAGCAGTGAGAACCAGATGGAGGGGGAAGGATCATGTGGGAGAATGGTGGGAACCAGCTCGGGGAGAGGGCATGGGGGAGAGCAGTAGAGGAAGTAAGGAGAACAACAGATAATGAATGGTACCTGTGTGAAGTGCAGATTTCTGGTTTCTTTGGAGACTTAGGTCACAATGTTTTGCTGAAGCAGACACAGGTGAGAGGGTGGGTGATGTTTAAACCCCTCAGACAGTGGGAGGAAGCTATCACACTGGTTCTCCTTGCTTTGCTTTGCTAGTCTTTGCTGTTGATGCTCATGTACTGGTTTGCCTTGCATCGAGTTGCTGATCGTCACTTGTCATGACTTCATAGAGAGTAACTCACCGAAGAGCTCCTCCTGATATTCCAGCAGCATCTTGGCACTTCCTCGGACTCCGACTAGTTGGGGAGCCTCTTGGTTTCTTCTGGAATGGTTACGTCTTCGCCATTGCTGATTCGTGAGTGGTGATTGCCGAGTGGACAGGACTGCAGCTGCTGATTCATGTTGGTGGCTTGCGAGAGGACTGGACTGCTGACAGTGAAGACCAGAATCACCCCAGAGAACTATTTCTAACCAGGTCCACATCCCCCTTTGCCCTATTAACCTTGCTTCTCCACTACCTCTGGTGGGTAGAGGGCAAGAAGGGAGGTTTAGCATTTAAGAATTCTTATTAAAGTAGGTTTTGAAAAATCAAAACCAACACCGTGTATAAAGATGCCACAAAGATAACTATTGCTCTGTATGCTAACCTAAAAGACTAATTAAAGCAAATACTTGGGTACACAGAAGGTACACAGCGCACACATAGAAGATGGTCAGTAGCTAGAGGGGAGAACTTGGGGTGTCCTGTTGAGGTGCTGGGGAATGGGGAAGAAAGCACAGTGACAGAGAAAACCTCTCCCTGCCAAGGCCCTGGAAGCTAACCTCAGCTGGGAGTTCCCAAGGTATACCTTCCTCCAGACATCATGCTCTGGAACACGTGTGCAACGCATCAAACCTGTGCCTGAGGCAAAAGGACTGTTTTTATTACTTTTGTTTATTTTATGTCTTTAAGTGTTTTGACTCTGTGTGTGTGTGTGTATGTGTGTGTGTGTGTGTGTGTGTGTGTGTGTCTATAGATATGCATCATATGTGTTCCTGGTGAACAAAGAGGTCAGAGAAGTTTAACCCTTATAAATGGAGTTATGTGTAGTTATGAGCTAATATGTGGGTGCTGGGAATTGAATCCAGGTCCTCTGAAAAAGCAACAAGTACTCTTTACCATTGAGTCATCTCTCTGGCCCACCCCACCCTGAACTACTTTTTTTTTAAATTTATTTATTATTATATCTAAGTACACTGTAGCTGTCTTCAGACACACCAGAAGAGGGCGTCCGATCTCTTTACGGATGGTTGTGAGCCACCATGTGGTTGCTGGGATTTGAACTCAGGACCTTCGGAAGAGCAGTCAGTGCTCTTAACCTCTGAGCCATCTCTCCAGCCCCCACCCCCACCCCCAACTACTTTTAAAAGTAGAATCTCCCTGCTGCTGCTGCTGCTGCTGCTGCTGCTGCTGCTGCTGCTGCTGCTGCTGCTGCTGCTGCTGCTGCTACCATTTGAGACAGGGTCTCATTGGGTAGTCTGGACATATCAAGAACTCATAACATAGCCCACGCTGGCTTCTAACCTGCAATCCTCCTGCCTCAGCCTGATAGGCATGCATGATATCGTACCTGGCTCAAATGTGCACAGTTTTGCTAAAGCCAAGCATGCCATGCATAAGCAACAGACACAGGACCTATGTCCTCTTCATGGGTGGTTAATACTAATAAATGTTGAGATATTTTATCAAACAGGTGACTTGGCAGGACAGAGACCTTCAATGGGAAGAGAGAGAATCAAGAATATTTCCCCAAAACCCTAGAAGAACATTCCAGAATTCTCATGTTTCTCTCCTCCTGCTCTACAAGCAGCATAAAATTAACAGGAACTAGTGAGAAAGGCATCCCAGAGCGAGCTGATCCAGCCTCCCTCTGGTCATCTTGGCCTCTTCAGGATCCAGTCCTTCCTTAGTCAACTGAGCTGACATTTTCTTCCTCCTCACTGTCTACAAAGGAGTATTATGTTGAGTGTAATTTTTAAATGCCCATGATTGGTCCAGCTAGGCTCTAGGGCCAGCAGCAGCCCTGGCCTCACTCAGCTCCCATGCTAGCTCTCCTGGACTCTGCTTGCTGCTTGTCCCATGCTACAAACAACCATCTGGCCCTGGTTCCCTTCCCACAGTTGGCTAGCTAAGCCCACCAAACCCATTTTTCCTGAAAACGCCTGGAGCTACCACCCACGTTTCCACAAGCCCTTCACCCCTGTGGACTGCCAACTACCTCCCCGGTCTCACTCAGTTCCCTTTAGCCCCACGAAAGCAAACACTAGAGAGTTTTATATTTACACCAGCCAGATTTGTTTTGGTAAATCTCCAACCGCAATATGCCCATGCAAAGAACATACAACCCAGCTATAATATTTATAAGCTGCATGCCTAGGTTAAGCAGATAAACCACTACACTACTCTATTCCCCAGCTGTGAGATCCCTAGCTACTTGTGGCTCCACCAGGCCACGTGGGTCGGCTCCATTTTTTTTTTTATTTGACCAGTTAAGTTGGGGAGCAGGTTCATGTGGAATCCCCTAAGTACTCGATCCACTCCTCGTGGGGGCAGGAGGCAGTGGGGCAGGATTAGCATCAGAATACAAACAGCCCAAAGCAATCCACAACAGTGTTAAACAAAAGGTTTTTTTGGTTTAGTTTGGTTTGGTTTACTCTGTATCTTTTTTTTTTTTTGGTTTGGTTTTCCGAGACAGGGTTTCTCTGTGTGGTCCTGGCTGTCCTGGAACTCAATCTGTAGACCACGATAGCCTCGAACTCAGAAATCCGCCTGCCTCTCGAGTGCTGGGATTAAAGGCGTGCGCCCAAGCCCGGCTCTTGTCACTTCTCAGAAGAGAGGAAACACTTGAACAGAGACACAGTGTCTGTAACCTCTGCTGGCTGTTCTTCCTCACAACATCCTGTGCTGTGGAGTGGGGCTTTTGTGCCTCTATTGCTCCTCAGCCCCTGCCCTTTTCCTTGCTCAGCCTTGAGATGCTAGAACTGGCCCTATGGACATTTCTCCTTCTCTAGTTAGCTTGATGTTTGTCTGCAGAGGACACTGGAGGAAACTTGGAGAGCCAAAGCAGGAAGAAGGAACTCTCTTCCTCCTTCTGGTAATGAAGGTCAAAGCCAGGGGGCTTCACGCATCAGTGAGCTACAACTCACAACCCTCTTTCCTCCATTTGTAGTGTTATCCCCTTTATTTCCTGCAGAGGGCACTGCAGCACACACCCCAGAGGCTTCACAGATGCACCACTGAAATTCCCTAGCAGGGTATTCCTTCCTACAAGGGTTTTTTGTTTTGCTTTGTTTGGTTTGGTTTTTTTGTGAGTTTTTGTTGTTGTTTTGTTTTGTTTTGTTTTGTTTTGTTTTGTTTTGTTTTGTTTTGTTTTGTTTTGTTTTGTTTTGTTTTTAACTGCAAAGAACATGACCAGCTGCATCTTCAGCATGTTCATCTCCAGCGTCTCCTCGTCCCTAGCAACAAGCACATCCTGTGCCTCCCAAGTCCTCTCCATAGGTTACACCCACAACCCTGAGCTTCAAGATTCTTCTCCTCCTCACAGTCTCTCAGTCAGAGACAAGTAGGTGCTCTGGGAAACGGCTGCTCCTGGAATCCCTGGCGTCTTCTTCATTTCTATTAATACTTATCTTACCTGAACTTTGAACTCCTCCAGGGTGAGTGTGGTGCAAAACCCTCGTGTCCTACTTTCTGCATTGCTATTCTCAAACTCTGAAAATGACTTCTCATCCCTGCCCAGACCATGGACGGCATCTCTGCACATCTGTATGTTCCTTCCTTCTATCTTGCCTGTATCACACCATGCCCAATGGCAGCCAACCATGACAGTTCTGCAAAAACAGTTGTGGCGTATCTGCAGGTGAGTGGCATCAGAAGTCAACATTCCTGCCCACTGGACTCACAGTAACCAAGGAAAGCAAGTGAAGTCCAGGCTGGAATGAAACTTCAAACAGAGAGGGTCAACCCATCATCCACTCCCCCACCTCCCCATCCCCCCCAACCTCCCCATCCCACCCCCATCCACCTCCTGCTGAAGGCAATGCAGGGCCGTTGGTCTGCACAGGGTCCTCTTGTGCTACAGCAGAAGGACCCCTCGGGAGACAGACGAAGCACTGGGCTATCCCTGTGCAGTGTGATACATACACTTAAGTGGGATGAAGGAGCACGTATTGTGGGCTGTGTCAGGACTTCAGCAGTCATTGCCTTATGACCCAACTTCCCTTCTACTTGTCTGCCCTTGTCGTTTAAATCATGTAGTTATTTTCTGAACAATCTCCCTTTTCTGCTTAGACTAAAACTCATCATGTCTGGTATTGTACATTGGACTTCTTTATAGTCTCAGCACTCAGCAAAGTAAGTCCAATCTATGACACATAACTTGAATGAATTTGTCCAAGAGCTAGCAGCTGCTTACAACCCTCACTTACAGAAAGACTGACAGGGCTTGAGCTACACCTCCGAAGACATATAAACATAGCACAAAGCTACAGTAATTAAAACAAGATGGTTCTCATTTAATTTAATTTAATAGATTTAAAAGCTCAGAAATCTTCGAATTATAACTGGATTTTGTTATATAAAAACAATGGCAGATGAAACCCTTAGTGAATAAGTGAGAAATAGTTAAACCCTTCAAAATAAAATGATGGGGAAAAAAAAAAACAAAAACAGGAAATCCGGGTCCATACATCCTCAGCCTGTACCTCAGAATTAATTTAAGATAGAGTAGGTTCAAATGGTTTCTTTTTTAAAAGATTTATTTATATATACAGTGTTCTTCCTGCATGCCAGAAGAGGTAGCACCAGATCTCACAGACAGTTATGAGCTACCATGTAGATTCTGGGACTAGAACTCAAGACCTTTGGATAAGCAACCAATGCTTATAACCTCCGAGCCATCTCTCCAGCCCTGTTCAAATGGAGTTTTAAAATTCCATTTTCTGGAAATTCACATTCTTGTGCAGAAGCCGCTGAAAATGACAGGTAAAATAAGTCTAAATATCTTAACCACATCATTAAAGGACTCGCAGAGCTAAGGACAAGTGACAGCCGCAAACCCAAGCGCCCAGAGCATATCTCAGTTTCCCCTCAAAGTATTTTCCAAGACAGGAAAACTTGGGTGCTTTTTTGAGTGAGCCTGGACCAGGAAAAAGGAAGCAGTTAAAGAAATAAAGCCTGGGCTGGTGAGATGGCTCAGTGGGTAAGAGCACCTGACTGCTCTTCCGAAGGTCCAGAGTTCTAATCCCAGCAACCACATGGTGGCTCACAACCATCCGTAACGAGATCTGGCGCCCTCTTCTGGAGTGTCTGAAGACAGCTACAGTGTACTTACATGTAATAAATAAATAAATAAATAAATAAATCTTTAAAAAAAAAAAAAAGAAAGAAAGAAATAAAGCCTAAGAAGGTTCTAGAACCGACTTGAGATAGGCAATCTCAGGCGCTTAAGGAATCCCACGCTAAATAAATTAAAGGAAAGCCAAAACTAGGAATATTGTCAAGAAACTGCAGCAAATGAAGCTGCAGGGAAAACTTTTCGCAGCTGAGAGCAGGACACAAAGGCAGATTGCTTGCAAGGAAACCGTAAGGGGACAGAAAATCAACTAGTCCCCAGCAGCAGTGTGGTTCTTCTGTGTTCAGCACGCCTCTCATACAGCCATCTGATCGACCTGCCTCCACCAACCTGCAAACACTGAAGACATGAAAGCAGGTACTACTTGGAGACACTGGTCTACTTCTATCTCAATTGCAAACTGCTATCTCCAGCAATGGGGTGCCTAGTTCCCTATTAACTCAGGCCAGCTGTCTTAGTTAGGGTTTCCATTGCTGTGAAGAGACACCATAACCAAGGCAACTCTTATAAGGACAACAACATCTAATTGGCCCTGGCTTACAGTTTCGGAGGTTTAGTTCATTATCCTCAAGGCAGGAGCATGGCAGCATCCAGGCAGGCGTGGCACAGGAAGAGCTGGGAGTTCTACATCTTGTTCCAAAGGCAAACAGGAGACTGGCTCTTCCTCACTGGCTGGAGATTCATAACCCACCCCCACAGTGACACACTTCCTACAGCACTCCCTGTGGGCCAAGCATATTCAAACTACCACACCAGCCCACAACAGATAAAATCCTCACACTAGCTCCAAAGCTGTTCCGGCCCATTATCCACTCCCTGGCCCCACTGCTCCAACTCTCAGGCTGTTACAGCTTGCAGGCTCCCTCCTATTGTAACATGTCTCTTTAAAACCGGCAAGACTTTCCCTGCCTGTTGCTTTACCCCCAACCCCTGCTAATGTGATTGCATTACATCACATTTACAGATCCCTGTCTCTTCAGCCGGGTCAGTAAAGCAGATGCTTCTGATGGGTGCCCCATTGCCTGAATCCCCTCCTGGCTTTTGACCAGCATTCCAGCCTTCCTGAATGTAGGGCGGTAAGCTGTGCACAGACAGCCTGGTCCCCGGTGATGACTTCCACCTATGAGGGACAGCAGGTGTTCGGCCACAACCCCTGGGACCCTAGCCACTGTCACAACTAAAGCCTCCCACAACCCCCACCCCCTCAGAGAGGTGTGTGTCCATCAGTCATGTAGGCAATGTCCCAAACTCCTGGTATTCTGTCTGGACTCCACCCCTACAGTTACCTGGCAACAGCCAGGATAGCCCAGCCCACTATAAAAGAGGCTGTTTGCCCCCTCCTCCCTCTCTTACTATTTTGCCCCTGCCTCTCTCACTCTTGCCCTCTTGCTCCCCCTCTCTCCACATAGCCATGGCCGGCCTCTACTTCCCTACTCTGTCCCTCTCTCTGCCTTTCTACATTAAATGCCTTAAAACCATGGACTGCCTCTTCTCATTGGAACCCGCCCTCCTGGAGCAATGGAGCAGGTCTTCCTCTAACTAGCCTTGTATCTAACCTCCTGCCTGGAGGCCTCTCTGCCTTCTCAGGCACTGTCTCCACCAAGCCTACCCGACCACTGCGCCTGCCTAGGACTTCCCTTTCCACGGGACCCAGCCAAAGCTCTCTCCTCCTGCCATTTTCCCTTCAGCCCTGGGCCAGAGTCCCCCCCCACAGGCCCACACTCTGTTCTCAGCTCTTCCACAGCATTCAGTGGTGTCTGCGGTACCCAAGAGTGAGAACCTGCCCGTCTCGGCCTCCATGCGGCCCTGGACCCCTTAGCCATCTCAGGCAGGTCCACAGGGACCTCAGGCTGTGCCTTTCCCACCCACGGAATGAGGTCCTTCAGCTTCTCACAGCCCAACGGCAGCTGCGAGGGGTCCACGCAGTCAGATTTCCTGCATCCTGCTTCGCCCAGTGGCCCGAGCCCCAAGTGGACTTGGGACCCGTTTTTATCCCACATGTGAACCTTCTAATGACATCCTAACTTCAGCCAAGAAACAGTTGCAGATGAGATTACATCTCCCTTATCCTCTACAAAGGACTATTAGATCCAAAGGAAACTCCCTGGCAAAGCGGACAAAAATGACTGCACGTAAACCTCTTAGCATACCTGGCTTCCCCGTTATCAGAAAGGTACCTGTGAAAAACCAAATAAACCAAGATCTATCAACAAGTAGATTCGTTAGCTGAAATAGTTTACTATGTGATGGGCACTCAATCCGCTCTGAGCAGAACAAAAAGATAGCTTTAAGAAAAAAATGTATTCGTTCTATGCTAACCAATCAGATGGAATTAGAGAGACCCTGGCCATGATACAAATGTTATTCTCTCCAAATAAAAAAATACTAAAGTGTCCCACCAGAGCACTGCCAGCCCCATACTAGAGATAAAAATAGCGGTTACCTATCAAGGATGTGGTTGAACCAACCTGATTCCATCTTAAGATTAAAAATCATCTTATTACAAGGTCAATATAACTTCATTCCTGCTATCTGTAAAAGCTGGATTTGGCCATGTCTTGACCTATTTTCTGGAACTTGTTATATCTCATAGCCTATACCCTGACCTCTACCCTAATAAGGTGTTCTGCAAATAATTTTGAGGTATTCTGCCAAGTTCATATAAAACCCCTGCCTTGCGGTTTGGGGTCTCATATAAACCCATCTTCTCCTTTGCTCAATGTTATTTCCTCAAACCCCACTTTACGAAGATAGTCCCTGCCTAACAGAAAATAAATCTTGCTTAATTCAACTAAAAAAAAAATGGATAATGAGCTTTATTCTCATTTAGTGGGATTAACTCTAAGAGTGAAGGGGGAAAAGTGAGAATAAAATCACAAGCACGGTTTGTAGGGCTTAGGAACAGCATCTGGGTGGTGGTTGAAGCTTACAAAGTCTTGAGGTTATAATCCTCCATTCGGGCTAATGGAATTGGAAGGTACGTGTGTCTAACCGCTACTATGTCTTTGCTGCCTTCACTGAGCTTTAGTTATTTAGAGAACTTGAGTAATATAGAAAGCTGTGGTATCCTGTAAAGTACACTATAAAAGGATCAGGAGAGTGAGATGCCTGGCCTCTCCGTGAACTGTATTTATCTTTTCAATTTTATTTTGATACCAAAGGGTCTTCAATTCAAAAATTACACATTTTTAAAGCTCAAACTCAACAGAGATAAAAATTATAAAATCCTAATCTTAAAAAAGTTACTAAATTGCTGTACATTGTTGAAGATAGTTAAGACATACAAGTGTATGGTCAGGCTCTTTATAAATAAATTATTTATTTATTTATTTATTTTGGTTTTTCAAGTCAGGGTTTCTCTGTGTAGCCCTGGCTGTCCTGGAACTCACTTTGTAGACCAGGCTGGCCTCGAACTCAGAAATCCTCCTGCCTCTGCCTCTGCCTCCCGAATACTGGAATTAAAGGCGTGCGCCACCACGCCTGGCTCTAAATAATTAAATTCTTTAATGTGTTCAGAACTGTGTTTGTAGTCATACTGGATAGAAATATAATTCATTTACAGAGACCAGCTTGGAGGGAGAGACCAATCTAGGTTTTCTGTATAGGCTGTCAAGTTAAACCTGAAGCACGTAACTGAAAACAAGCTTCGAGTTTTAGCGGTATCATTAGAACCACAGCTTGTTTTGATCTGTATTGAAATCTTTGTTGTAGACAAAGCAGTTAACAAGTGTCTGCAAGCTGCTCAAACAGACTCATGTTTTGAGCCATAGCAAAAATAAAACCTGTAGGTTATCAACATGAGCATGAACGTTCATCTGTAACGGGACAGGAAGAAAACTTAGGGGAAGAAAGACTTGAGGACCCAAAAAATGAACGGAAGCACACACCCTACCTCTCTGTCCTCAGTCTCCCTTCTGGGTAGATGTAGATTGGACTGTTACCTCTTTTTGTCTTTAAATTTCATGTAAGTTTTAGGGTGTTGAAACTGGGATCCTCTTGCCACAGCCCAAAAAAACGAGCTCTAGGAACCCCCTCGACGCCCCCCTCCCCCCAGCTCCCACATCCACCTGATAAGTACTCCTACCATTCCATGGGATGCTAAAGTTAAATTCTCCCTCCTATCCCTGAGGTTGGGCTCTTTCCTCTCCTTTCTATTGGGTGTTCTTTCTGCCAGGAGCACGAAACGGGTCTGGAAGTTTCAAATATACGCCGAAGATAAAGACCCCCCTACGCACCTTACCTTCTCTGCCCACGTCTATATCTCTGCTGATTCCCACTCAGATGGCAGATACCATCCAAAAATCAACCTCAGCCCCACAACGCCAAAACCAGCTCCACTCCCTAGCCTCTGTGGTCCTACAAACCCAGCAAGCCCTGAACTTGCTGAGCGCTGAAAGGGGAGCAGCTTTGCCTCTTCATCAATGAAAAAGGCTGCTAGCATGTGAACCAGTGCAGTCAAGCGGAAAAGAGGATTAAAGGCTTATCGGAGCTGCCTCGAAATCTGAAGCTTCCAGGGGGGACCTATGCATGGCTCTCCTTTGTGTCTTCCTTGGGCCCCTGGCTCATCCATCTCCTTGGCCCACCGATATCTGCATTTCTTGTAACAAACGGTTCCCAGTCTCTTCAGGTTCTCTCGGGAGACAATTGGTGAAATTACCCAATGGTCAGTAAACCGGACAATGCTTCTGACGAAATTTCCCTGATTCTCCTGACATCAGGCCACCTGATGACCCGCCCAATTCAGCTTTCCTAAGGCGACTCCCATGATCTTCCTCACTCAGCTGAAAGCAACCACATGACAACCATCATGCCTAATATCAACAAAAGTCTGGAATGTTAGGTCCAAAACGGCCCCAAAATGGCAGTGCTACTAAGGATGTCAGAAACTGCAATCCCAGATACTCTAACTCCCAGGCTGCTGTGGCTCTCAGCCTTTCTCCTGAAGCAACCTGACTCCTTAAAACTGGCAAGACTATCCACACCGTTTGTAATTTTCTCTGCCTGCCCCCCACTCCCATTCTCACCCTCACCCCCACCCCCAGGAACAGCCTGGGCCGTTTGAATCTCCGCAAACCTTTCTTTCTTCCCCTGGAGTTTTCCAGTTTGATGGTCTCATTGCGCCCTCACCCACACTAGCTTCTTCCTCCCCCAAGAATCACCAAAGGCACACATGGGAAGTAACCGGGGAGCTCTTGAGCAATTTCCTCCCTCCTCCCCCCCCCCCCCCCGAGCCTGCTGAGCCTTCTGAATAAAACCCACACCACTTTTCCTTTTGTGTGAGCTTCTTCAGATCTTTGAGTAAGACACCAAGAAGCCAGGATACAGCCTGTCTAAAGAGCAGCCGCCAGCAAAACGATTACTTTCTCCTTTTTCCACTTCCTTCTGAGACCTGGACCCAAGGGATGGCTCTACCCAAATACTGGGTGGGTCTTCCCTCCTCAGTAAAAGTTCTCTGATCATGGCCCCACGAGGTGTACCTCACTAATGCCCTAGGTGGGTGTGTGTGTGTTTTCCCACTGGCTGTTTCTGAATTAAACCAAATTGACAAGCAAAATCATAGACCTTCACAGACCTTCTCTTGACTGAAAAAAAAAAAAAAAAAAAGAAAATACAGATTTCTGTGGAGGGAAAGATCTGAACATTGAGCCAGATTGAAATACCCACAGCACAGGAAGCTCAGCATAAAGAGAAGATTAACACTTAAGTAGCATGTACTTTTATTTTGAGAGGATAAGGTTAGAAAATATAATTTTCTTAATCTATTTCAGTCAGTGTAGAGAACGAATTCTGGCAGCCAGAGCCGAGAGCTAGGCAGCTTTTGCCTTAGTCCAGTTTCACTCTCCGGAAGGCCAGTTGCTTGAAGGTCATAGTAAAAGAACGTAAAAGTAGGACTGTACCAATGGTCAGTGACACAACACAGCTTTTCCTCATCAAACCACACAAACTGAAGCAGGACCAGTCAGAGGGTGTGGTTAACAACAGTGGTAGGAAGGAGAACAATCTGTTGGAAATTAAAACACAACAGGCTCTTTGGGAGACAGTTCTGCGGTTCCTCACAGAGCCAGCAGGCTGATCTCACCGCCTCCTCCTTAACATTTACCCAAAGGGACCAAAAATTTATGTCCACACAAAACCTCACACACGTTCCGTGATGATGGTACTGTGTATATAGCTATCCAGACTGGGAAACAATCAAGATGCCAGGCATGGTGACACATGACTTTTAACCCAGTGCTTGGGAGACAGAGATAAGGTCCCTGTGAGTTCCAGGCCAGCCTGGTCTACACAGTGAGTTTCAGGACACCCAGAGCTATACAGTGAGACTCTGTCTGAAAAGGGGGCAAGTGGGACTCAGCGGGCAAAAGATAAACAGAGATGTAGCAGGAAAGGAGGGCCTGGGCTGCCTCTGTGTAAACACTGGGGGGCCCTGCAGCCCCAAAAGCATCTCCTGCAGGAGGACCTAATTGAGGACTGCCTGAAAAACCAGCATCTCCTATAGGAGAACCTGATTGAAGACTGCCTGAGAGACCAGGAATTGCTGGTGAAGGCAATGTCAGCCAATCAGGAACTGCTGTTTAGAAGAGATGCTTTCTTGGGACCAATGGTGTGTGGGTGGAGGGTATGAAAGGAGCTTGTTGCAGTGCTCAGAGAGCTTGCTTTGGCTGTTTCTCACCTGCTCCCGGGAGTCTGTGTTGTTGGCTCTGCACCACCTCACCTCCAACCTCCAAGGGCAGGTAGGGTCCATCAGCAAGTAGTCCAGGACCAAAGACTTTGCTTCTTAACCAGGCTTACTAAGAAAGGCCCTGAGGTTGCTTTGCCTATGAGGCATCACAACCGTTCTGGTCTTTAAAAAAGATGCCCGTTACCAGCACTGTTAAGCACCACTGACTGGACAGGAAAGAAGGCAGCCAGCTTCCAGTGTCCTTGACCACGCCACTGAGGCATCTGCGTGGACGTGGTCTCCTAAGGAACCTCCTCTTGTCAGAGAAACTGGGTTGGCTTTACTGGGTGCACAGTCCAGGTTGCCATTGTGGGGTTCAGAGTGGACTAAACCAGAGGTCACAAATGTCCCCACTCTGAGCAAGCGTCACCTGTTGTGTCCATAACAACCTTGTCTGAGACATCTTAAGACATCTCATAGCCTCTCTGTAAGAGTTCAAATTTGCTTTCCTGTGCTGTGAGAAACACCATGACCAAGAGCACCATGAACAGCATGACCAATAGCAACATGGGATGTGGGCCTGTGGGTGTTGAAGGGAGCCGGTGTCCTGCCAGAGTTCCTGTGCTCTGGGCGGGCAGACTTGGGAAGACTGCCGGATGCTTTCCATGTGGCCCCAGGCATCTGGCTGTGTGAAGCCACTGACCCCACACGGCGGGGGGTGGACAAGGGGCATCCCCCAATACCAGGTTCTCAGTCTCTGGCATCCCATGCTCGACGGCAGAGGAGCTGAGAACAGAATAGGGGCCTGGGAGCAACACTCTCGGCCCCAGAGATAGCGGAAGAGGGCAGAGGGAGAGAGGTTCCCATGCAGGCGAGAGTCCTTAGTCTGGGCCTTGATAAGCAGAGACAATCTATGGTTTTAGAGCTTTATTGTAGAAAGGCAAAAGGGAAGAGAAAAGGTAGAAAGAGAGAGAGAGAAACTGGCCATGGCCAAGAGGAGAGAAGGGAAAGAGAGAAAGAGAGAAAGAAAGGTGAAGGCTTAGAGAGAGAGAGGTAAAATCTTAGTAAGAGAGAGAGAGAGTAAGAGGGAGAGAGCAAGGTGGGGCCAAGCAGCCCCTCTTATAGTGGGCTTGTTATCTTGCTGTTGCTAGGTAACTGGGAGGAGTCTAGCTTGAAGATCAGAAGCTTGGGACATTGTGTACATGACTGCTAGCCATGAGCCTCTCTTCTGGGGGCTGTGGGGGCTATGGGGACAGTAACTTCGACAGGAGTCAGGAGTCCAGGAGACATGAGGGAATGTCCCATGTAGGTGGGAATTACCACCCATCGGGTTCTAGGGGGTGGGGGGGGTTCAGACCTCAACTCGACTGGAGACCAGACTGTCTGTGCATAGCCCATTGCCCCACAGTGGGGAACAGAGGGTTAAGTTCCTCTCACAGGTCATCATCCTTCATTCAAGAAGCCAGGACAGGAGCTTAAGACAAGAACTAAAGTAGAAAACACATAGGAATGGTGCTTAATGGCTGCTCACTCTGGTTTTCTCAGCTACCCTTCTTATATATCCCAGGCCTACCTGTCAACCACCCAGAGGTGGCACTTCCTACAACCGAGGTCCACCTGTCACCCACCCAGTGATGGCGCTGCCCACAGTTGGATGGGCCTTCCCACATCAATTAGCAGTCAAGAAAATGCTCATAGCCAATCCAACTGAAGCAATCCCTGCAGTATGGTTCCTTCTTCCCCAGTGTGTCAAGCTGACACATGAGGCAAGCTATGGCAGTAGGCAATCTCCATTTTTGGTCAGTTATGTTGAAGCTCTTAACTCTGCGAGTGAGTAACTCAAGTCAGATCCTGATGGAAAGGGTTTCTTTTTCTCCCCATGCCCCTGATTTTTTTCAGCTTTTTATTCTAACTTAACATCCCTAGAGAAAGGGCTCAGTGGTGAAGGGCATTGTTGCTTTTGCAGAGGGTGAAGGTACATTTCCCAGCATCCACAGGGCAGCTCCTAACCCACCCTAACTCCAATTCCAAGGGACTCGATGCCTCTTCTGGCACCTGGTTTGCACATGGTGCACACACATACATGCAGGCAAACATCCATACTGTAATAGGACCCCAGACCTTAGCACAACTGACTCCACTAAAACCCAGCATGTAGACAGTACTATCAGCCAAAACCAAAACAAAAACTTAATCCATCAAAGTCCATAGCTCTGGGGAAGTCACTAACTGTATTAACCTTGCTTTTTGGCTTCTGTAGTTCTGCTTCTGGCTAACTGTTCTTGTCAACTGAAGAATCTCAACCCAGAACATGTGTTTTTGTTTTTGTTTTTTTTCGGGGGGGGGGGCTGTTGGTTTGTTTTTGTTTTTGTTTTTTATGCTTAAAAGCTCACCCTGGGAATAGCTGTGGGTTACACTGGGAAGACTTTTTATTGACTTAAACCTATATCCAACAAGTCTTCTCTAATGGATATCCCACAACAATACATGTAAAAAAATAACAATAATAACATTTAAAACCACCAACTGGGGCTGGAGAGATGGCTTAGTGATTAACAGCACTTGGTGCTCCTCCAAAGTATCCAGGTTTGATTCCAAGCACCTACGTGATAGCTCACAACTGCCTGTAACTCCAGTTCCAGGGGATCCAAGACACTCTTCTGGCCTCTGAGGACACAGGACATGCTCATGGTTCCCAGATATGCATGCAGGCCAAACACTCATATACATAAAACAAAATAAAATAAAATAAAATAACTACCTAATGCCAAAATGACATATGACCCAAAAGCCCCAGGCTAACCTTCTTACTCCAAATCGCCCCTTAGGGCTGACAACCCATATGTTTTCTGCTTTGTCTTGTCTTCCTCAAATTGCTGACTAAACTTCATCAACAGGAGGGAGGAGGCGGAGGCCCATATGACTGGAGCATCCCTTTCCAGAGAATCAGAGCCTTGAAAACAAGGGTTTGTACCACCCCCTCCCACAGCTGGCCCTGTGCCCAGTCAGAGCCTCGCACACCATGCCTGAATTGGCTGCAAATGATGTAGGAGATAAACGTAGCAACCCACAGGCCTTGAAGATCGCAGCTTCACAGAATTCATACAGCCCTCAGTAGCTTAAAACTGAAGCAGGAACTAAGACGCTCTGCCTAGGAGAAGCATGCTACATGGCTTAAGTGGATGGCCCTAGTTACAGTCGCTACTGCTAAGATGACACGCCGTGACCAAAGCAATGTGGGGAGGAAAGGGTTTATTTGGCTTACACTTCCACATCGGTCTCCATTGTGGAGCAGTGAAGCATGCCACCAGACAGAAAACCTGGTAAGGCCGGTTTTCAGGATTCAGGAATCCTCATCATTGAGAATGATACTTAAATCTACTCCCAACCAGGCTCCTGTTCTGGATCGTGTGACCACGACACCCCATTGAGTAACTTAGGGACAACACCTGAAGCCCTTCCTCATGTAGATGAGGCATCCCTAGCATCTCAGACCAAGCCCATAGAGCCCATCTGCCTCTAGATTCCAACCCACACCCAAATGTTGATAAGGTCCTATCCACAAGGAATGAAGTGCATGAGTTATTTCACCAAAGATCGTCTGAGAGTGCGTAGCTTATCAAGCTGTAACACTCCAGAGAAATGTATTCTCTCCCGAAGCTGACATGGCTGGACGCTGCTCGAGCAGCTGCAGCCACTTCCTGCCCAGTGGCCCCGACTTTGGCTCCTAGCCTCCCTACTACCTCCCACCTCCTGTAGCCCCAGAAGAGGCCCAGCAGTCAGCCCTGCTCCCGCTACCCCTTGGAGACCTGCAACTCTTTGGCCTCTTTGGCTGGGCCAGAGCCCCACAAATCCATATGGATAACACTCAATATGTAGACCAGCTGAAGGAAACCAGGACAGGAACTAGAATTAGGCAGGATCCTAGAGGCAGGAGCTGATTCAGAGCCGGTGGAGGAGTACTGCCTTGCTTATCGTGGCTTGCTAAGCCTGCTTTCTTCCCAGGACCTCCAGCCCAGGGATGGCGTCGCCTACAATGGGCTGGGCCCTCCAGCACTGATCACTAATGCAGCCGGATTTGTGGCAACATTTTCTTAATTGCGGTTCCCTCCCTTCAGATGACCCTAGTTTGGGTCAAGTTGACATAAAACTAGCCAGAATAGAGAACAGGGATGAAGGTTGCTGCCACCTGAAAGACATGATGTCTTTGCTCTACACACGTTCGGTGATGATGGTACTGTGTATATAGCTATCCAGACTGGGAAACAATCAAGATGCCAGGCATGGTGACACATGACTTTTAACCCAGTGCTTGGGAGACAGAGACAAAAATTCGCAAATCACTCATAAATATGAAAATGTTTCACAAAATATCAGGCATCCTGCAAATACCGAGAGTTTCCTCTTCCATCCTATTCAGGGTGGATGATAATCATTTACAACACTAGTGTGCTGGTATTTCTCAAATACCCACCTTACCAATGATTTAAAAACCGGTAAGTTGCCAGGGTCAGCAGTCCATAATCAGTGTGGAAGCTCTAACCCATAGCTTTGCTCTGTTATGCAGAGCCTGCCTGTCTACCTGTCTACCCGAGCTTGTCTGACCCCTCAGAGAATTAAGACCTCTATCCTGTTGACAAAACACCCTCAAGGATGGAGCAGAAGGCCAAGCTCCAAGTTCAACAGCATCTATCCAATACTTGCTTTGTGTCCATGTGCACCTGTGTGCACACACACATGTAGAGGCCAGAGTTGACCCTAAGCATCTCCTACAGACACTTCCCACCTCATTATTTTTGAGAAAGGGTCTCTCATTGATTGGTCTAGACCGGCTGGCTAGCAAGCTTGGCCGATCCCCGTGTCCACATATCCCAGCACTGGGGCTACAGGCTCATGCTACTACAGCCGATCTGTTATGTGAATGCTGGAAACTAAGCTCCCATCCTCATGACTGAGCCATCTTCCTGGCCAAATGATTTTATTTTTAATTGCCGGAGGCTGGAAAGATGGCTCAGCAGTTATGAATACTGGCTGTTCTTCTGGATGACCCAGGTTCGATTCCCAGCACCTTCATGGTGGCTCACCACCATCTGTAACTCTAGGTTCCCAGGAATCCACTGTCCTCTTCTGCGCTCCATGGGAACCAGACATGAGGTACATAGATTTACACCAGGCAAAACACACATACACATAAAAATAAAGTAAAATCTAAAAAAATAAAAAAGAAACTAAGAACCACTAGTTGGTGTCAGGGGCTGCCGGGGCTGATAACCCCTAGGATGCACACGGTAGAAGGTGACCCTTGACGTCCATATCCAC
>NW_028227267.1:117928356-118180856 GCF_978045245.1 Mus caroli
GGCTGTATGGTTTCACATGCCACTAGTGATGTAAGAGCATCCCAGTAGCGCCAGAGCCTAACCACCTGTCTATGACCACTCTAGGAAGTGTGTGTTGGTTGTCCTGTTAACTTACTGGAATGCCTGAAGATTGGCATATTCTCATGCGCTTAGTCTGATGATGAAGCAGCTCTTCAAATCATCTGGCCATTTTTATTGGATGCTTTAAAATCCCCATATTGTTGAATCATGAGTGTTCTTTATATACCCAAGATGCAAGTCCTTTGCCAGAAATGGGTTATAAATATATCCTCCCAGTCTGTCGCTTGCCTATTTGTGTTATTGATAAAACCTTTCGAAGAGCAAATGATTTTTGTCTGTCAAATTTATCAACTCCTTTCAAAAATCTGTGATTTTTGTGCCTCATTTAAGAAAACTATGACAAAGAACTGGGCACAGTGGGGCATAAACAGTCTTCTAGAGTCTGAGACAGGAGCATTTCCAGTTTGAGGCCATCTTGAGCTATGGAGTGAAATCCTGTCTCCAAAAGAGAAAATCTATAAATTGCAAGTAAAACTGATGAGAGAGAGAGAGAGAGAGAACTCTACCAAGGCCATAAACATTTTCTTTGGTCTTCTAAAACTTCAATAGTCTTAGGGCAATAGTCTTAGGTCAATGGGCAGGAACCCATTAGTTTTAAACTGTCTCCATACTTTTGAGTTTCTGTATGAGTGTGGTGATTTGAATACACTTGGCCCATGGGAAGTGGCACTATTAGGAGGGTGGCCTGGTTGGAAGAAGTGTGACCTGGTTAGAAGAAGTGTGTCACTGTGTAGGTATGCTCTGTGGCTTCCTAGTGCTCAATCAAGCTCCACCCAATGCAGAAGAAGACAGTGTCCTCCTGGTTGCATTCAGATCAAGATGTAGAAATCTCACCTCCTTCTCCAATGCCGCATCTAGCTGGATGCTGCCACACTTTCCACCATAATGATAACGGACTCAACCTCTGAAACTGTAAGCTGGCCCCACTTAAATAACTAAATTAAATTAAATTAAATTGAGTTGCCTTAGTCACAGTGTCTCTTCACAGCAATGAAACCCTAAAAGAAAAGTTGGTCCCAGGGATGGGGTGTTGTTGTGATGGGCCTGACCTTGCTTTTGTTTGGAGGGATGTAGATTTTGGACCTTTGGATTAGGACAGCAATGGAAGGCTTTTAAGTGGGGCTTACTGGGCCATCCTAGGAGAAGCATGGAAGACAGAGGGGCTAAGGGTGATTTGAATAGTGGGGGCCTGGCTCAAGAGGTTTCAGAGGAATCAGATTTTGGTTACGTTGCCTAGGAGTTGTTCTTGTGATATTTTGGTGAAGACTGTGGTTGCTTTTGCCCTTGTCTGAAAAGTCTGCCTGGGGGTAAGGTAAAGAGATTTAGATTAAGTGCATTGACAAAGGAAGTCTCAAAAAAAAAAAGTCTAGTTTAGACTTTGTCCAGTGGTTCACTCTCATGAGGAACTTTTTGATCAAGCATAGCAAGTACAGGAAGGAAAAATACAAAATGTAAGATTCAAAGATTAAAGGCACACCAGGGGCTGGAACGAGCAGGGCACGAGCAAGCTGGGCCAGAGAGAGCAACCATCCATAATGAGATCAGACGCCCTCTTCTGGAATGTCTGAAGACAGCTCCAATGTAAAATAAATAGATAAATAAATAAATAAATATTTTTAAAAAATAAATTAAAAAAATTGAAAAAAAAAAAACAAAAATGCACACCAGGAAGTGGAATGGAGCTAAATCCTGTGTTCAAGATTATTAAATGGAATTAATGGAGTGGTGACTTTGGGGCAAGATTCTATCCAGCTAAACTCATTGTTCATGTGTTTTCAGTTGGACAAAGGATGGTTATATCATGTTAGGTGTTATTATGACCTGGCTATTGTTTTTACGTGGACATAAAGGAGATATGATTGTGTGTCAATTGGACAAGGGGTGGATTGTGATGGTTATTTTCAGTTATCAACTTATCTAGAATGAACTACAACCCAGAATTTATAAGATTTTGTGAAAAGCTAAAGAAAGGCCTAGGTCCAGGTATGCTGGTACATGCCTTTAATCCCAGAAGACAAGCAAGCAGATCTCTGAGTTCAATGTTAGACTGGTACAGAGTAAGCTCCAAATAGAGAAAAGTCTACGTTTAGGCATCGGGGTGCACACCTTTACAGAGGATAGAGGCATGCAGATCTCTGAGTTCCAGGTCACTCTACAGAACAAGTTCCAGGACAGTCAAACTTAGCGGGTGAAGAAGTTGGAAAACAGAAAGCTGATGATGCAATAAACAATGAGGCCATGTTCCAGCCAGAGCAAGCGCCAGAACTCAGCAGCTTCATCCATATGGCTCTGGCTTTAGAGTCAAGAATAGAAGGGACATCTTTTGAGTATATGCCCAGGCGTGGTATAGCAGGGTGTTGAGGTGGAACTATTCAAATTTATTTCCAAAGGGGTTGTACAAGTTTGGACTCCCACCAGCAATGGAGGAGTGTACCCTTTGCTCCACATATTTGCCAGTATGTGCTATCACTTGAGTTTTTCATCTTAGCCATTCCAATAAGTGTAATATAGAATCCTGTAGTTGTTTGATTTGCATTTCCCTGATGACTACGGATGTTGAACATTTCTTTAAGTGCTTCTTGGCCATCCAAGATTCCTCTGTTGAGAGTTCTCTGTTTAGTTATGTGCCCCATTTTTTAATTGGGTTACTTGGGTTGTTGGTGTTCTGAGTTCTTTATAAGTTTTTAATATTAGCCCTGTGTCACATGTAGGCTTGGTGAAGATCCTTTCCCAATCTGTAGGCTGCTGTTTTAACTTATTGACAGTGTCCTTTGACTTACAAAAGCATTGCAGTTCCGTGAGGTCCCATTTGTCAATTGTTGATCTTAGAGCCTTAGACATTGTGTTCTGTTAGGAGCTTGTTTCCTGTACCAATGCACTGTACAGTACTTGTATTCCCCACTTTGTCTTCTATGAGACTTAGTGTATCTGGTTTCTTACTGAGGTCCTTGATCCACTTGGACTTGAGTTTTGTGCAGGGTGATAAATATGGATCTATATTCATTCTGCACACAGACATCTAGTTAGTCCAGTGCCTTTTGTTGAAGATGCTTTCATTTTTCCATTGTATGATTTGGGCTTCTTTATCAAAAATCAAGTGTCCATGGATGTGTGGGTTTATTTCTGGGTCTTTGATTCAATTCCTTTGATCAATGTATCTGTGCCTGTACCAATACTGTATGGTTTTTATCACTCTTGCTCTGGAGTACAGCTTGAGGTTCATAGAAACTTTATTCGTAATAGCCAAAAATTGGAAACAACCCAGATGTCCCTCAACTGAAGAACGGATAAAGAAAATGTGGTACAACTACACAATGGAATACTATTTAGCTGTGAAAAAACAGGACATCGTGAATTTTTTCCAGGGAAATGGATGGACCTTGGGAATATCATTCTGAGTGAAATAACCCAGTCCTAAAAGGACATGTATGGTATGTACTCACTTACAAGTGAATATTAGCTACAAAATACAGGTACCATGTTACACTCCACAGACCCAAAGAAACTAAACAAGAAGGAAGGCCCAAGAAAGATGTTTAAATCTCACTTAGAAGGGGGAATAGGGGCTGGAGAGATGGCTCAGCGGTTAAGAGCACTGACTGCTCTTCTGAAGGTCCTGAGTTCAAATCCCAGCAACCACATGGTGGCTTCATAACCATCTGTAATGAGATCTGATGCCCTCTTCTGGTGAGTCTGAAGACAGCTACAGTATACTTACATATAATAAATAAATAAATCTTAAAAAAAAAAAAAAAAGAAGGGGGAATAAAATAGTCATGAGAGGCAGATGGAAGGAGGGAACTGGGATGGAAGAGGGATGGGGAGGGGAATGGGGATTCAGGATCAGGTGTGGAGAAGGCCAGGGGAAATGAAAATGAATGGAAATCTGCAACTGAAGATGGGCAAGGAAGTAGAGGGCATCTCCAGGATGAAATAGAGACCTGGGATAAGGGAGGTGCCCATGAATCAGTAGGGTTGACCTTAGCTGTGACTCACAACATTGGAATATGGGACCTGAAGAGGCCACCTCCTGTAGCCAGACAGGAACTCCAGTGGGGCAATAGAGACACCAGCCCACCAACAAAACTTTCAGCCCAAAATGTATCCTGTCTACAAGTAATGCAGAAATGAGGGAGGGAGCAGAGACTTAAGGAAGAAAAACCAATAACTGGCCCAACTTTGAGACCCATCCCTTGGGCAAGCACCAATCCTTGACACTATTAATGATGCTCTGTTATGCTTGCAGATAGGAGCATGTTGTCCTCTGAGAACTCCACAGGAAGACCAACAGAGTCAACTAACCTGGACCGTTGGGGCTCTCAGAGACTGAACCTCCAACCAAAGAATATACACAAGCTGGACCTAGGCCCCTCTGCTCATATGTAACAGATGTACAGCTTGACCTTCATGTGGGTCCTGAACAACTGGAATGGGGGCTATCCCAAAAGCTGTTGCCTATATGTGGGATATGTTCTACTAACTAGGCTGCCTTGTCTGGCCTCAGTGGGAAAGGAAACAAAGCGCCTAGCCTCACAGAGACTTGAAGTGCCAAGGGGGCTCTCACCCACTCAGAGAAGAAGGGGGAAAGATTGTAGGAGGGGATGACCAGGAGGGGCAGTGGGTGGGATGTAAAATGAATAAGTAAAAAATAAAATTAAATTAAATTTCAAAAATTCAATATCATACTCTAAAAATACCACATATATTAAAATGTTGCTTTAACATAAAAAAAAACAAAAACAAACAAACAAAAAAAGAATAGAAGGGACTACTGGGACAATTGATACTGGTTAGCTGGAGCTAAGAAATTAGAGGTGATTAAGAAGAGATCAGCATCACTGAGGTGAAATCTTCTGGGAAGTGTTTTCTGCGAGCACAAAGACACTATGTTCCAGAGATAGCCGAGGTTGTACCTAGTGCTGCAGCTGAACTTCATAATCTGTAAGAGT
Organism: Mus caroli; assembly: GCF_978045245.1. Lineage (NCBI taxonomy): Eukaryota > Metazoa > Chordata > Mammalia > Rodentia > Muridae > Mus > Mus caroli. Next base: position 117,933,387 of record NW_028227267.1, read on the forward strand.
CACCCAAGTGGTACTGGTTTTGAAGGCATAAAGCAGTCATGAAGAGTGGATGAGGCTCGGCACTGTGAGAGGCCATGGAAGGCCATTAGTGAAGGTACAGCCTCAGTTGCAGTTGACAGCCCAGGACTAAAGGGGTCATGCAAAGGAACTGAGGCTTGGTACCACAAAGAGAGCCTATGAGAGGCTATGGATGAAGCCTAGTTGCAGCAAAAGGCCTCAGTGTATATGCCACTGTCATAGGATGATCACCAAGAACAACAGAAGTAACGGAAAGAAGACAACCAGAGCCTGGAGTGCTACAGAGGGCAGAGATAGAGAAGTGACCCAAGCCCTTCAGAGGAGCCCAGAAGATCATGTGTGGATCCCAGACATTGGAACAAGAAGCTGTAAAGTTGAAGGTGCCTTAGATGCCCCAAAATGTTAGAGATGTCAAAGCCATAGGGTTTGCCAAGTGTTGCGGTAAATCTCTCCACCCCAAATATGCCCCGGCAATGAAAATACAACACAGTTAATATGATTACGTGCTGTGTGCCTAGATTGGGCAGATCTACTGCTACACTACCATCTTCCACATCTTATGAGACCCCTTAGAACTTGCAGTTTCTCCAGGCCATGTGCTTCTGCTTCGCTTTTCTTAGTCCTCCTCCTCTGCGTCCTCTTCCTCTTCCATTTTCTCCTTCTTCTCCCCCACCTTCCGATCCACCTTCTCTTTTATCTGCCCAATCATCAGCTCTCCTTTATTTTACAAATTAAGGTGGGAAGCAGGATTACAGGAAATCACCTGAGTGCTTACTCATTCCTTGTTCACAACCACTCACAGGAAAATGGAATTAACATCAAATATAATTATCCCCAGGGCTATACACAACAGCCAAGGACAGCTGTTAACAGGGAGGAACAGAACCAGCCCAGGAGAAAGAAATTTGTTGCAGTCAACAAAGATGAAAGGAGTTGGAGATCTGAAGACCGCTTTGAGGTCAGGCTTGGAGATGCAGAGTTTGGAGTTTGCCCAGCTGGCTTTTGGTTTTGCTTTGGTCCAGTATTTCCTCAATGTGACATTTTGGAATGGTAATGTGTATCCTGTGATATTAGAAGTATGTGATTTGTTTTATTTTTATTTCTATTTTATAGGGGATTACAGTTAAGAGACTGCATGAATCTCAGAAGAGACTTTGGACTTTTAAATATCATTTAGATTATGGTAGACTACAGAGACTTTTGAAGTTGGACTAAATGTATTTTGCATTATGCTATGGCTAGGTATGGCCCCCATAGACTTGTATGTTTGAACAAGCCTATGGGGGCCAGGGAATGGAATGTGGTGGTTTGAATATGCTTGGCCCATGGGAAGTGGCACTATGAGGGGATGCAGCCTTCTTGGAGTAGGTGTGGCCTTAGAGGAAGTATGTCACTGTATAGGTGGGCTTTGAGGTTATATATATGTTCAAGCTGTGCTCAGTATTGAAGACAGTCTTCTTCTATCTGCCTTCTAATCAAAATGTACAACTCTCTGCTCCTTCTCCAGTACCACATCTGCCCGGATGCTACCATGCTTTCCACCATGATGACAATGACTGAACCTCTGAAACTGTAAGCCAGCCCCAATTAAATTTTGTCTTTGTAGGAGTTGCTTTGGTCATGGTGTCACTTCACAGCAATGAAACCCAAACTAAGACAATAAAGAACCACAACCTAAACTAAGTAAAATAAAGATAAATCAAAACCAAAAGTAAGAGCACACCACACAGTCATGTTCCAGCCCATCACCAACAGTCAGGTCTCAGCTATTTTAAACAGTTCCTGTGTGGCACAGGAGTTGAGGGTTTTGTTTGATTGAGCTTGGGTTTTGTGCATGTGACACCACAGTCTGCTTAACTACAGGAATGTACTCTGAGACATTCTCCCCTCTGCGACTTGTTATGCAAACATCCTGAGGGTCTATTGGCCCACAGCTCACTGGCCCTGGTCAATCGCTCAGTGTGGCCTCCTGATGCACCTAGGAAACACAGCAAATATATGAGGTGTATTGCTCTAAGTTCCATTTTCATCTTATAAGACCATTCCCATATTCTGTTCATAGTTGATGAAGTCACTCTCTGTCCCGTGACTGAGTGTGCATGCATGTCCTAACACCCTCCTATGGAAAAACTAAATTCCCTCTCCCAATAACTTGTTTTTATGGCTTCATCAAAACTCTATTCCTCACTGGACTTGGGTTCTCCACTTCTGGAGGACCCTGCAGACACCACCATCAGTCTGTTGTAACCCTGGAATTACTGATATTAGAGAGACTTCAGTGTTGTACAGTTTGCCTCTGAGTTCCCCACCAGAGGCTCCCATCCTCCTTCCCCCCCCCTTCTTCTCCCCACTCCACCCCCCTACATGATATGCAGACAGCTGGTTTCTGTGCTGCATCCTCCCCTGGGCTCCTTCCCCGTCCTCCTTCCCCTCCCCTATTGTTATGGCTCAGTGATTAAAAGCATGCACTGCTCCTGGAAAGAACCTGAGTTCAGTTACCAGCATCCACACGAGGCAGCCTGCAACTGTCTGAAACACAAGCTCCAGGGATATCTGATGCCTCCAGCCTCCAAGGTAACATGAGTAATTGATTTTTTTCCCCTTTTTGCTCCAGCCCAAAGATTTATTTATTATGCATAAGTACACTGTAGATGTTTTCGGACACACCAGAAGAGGTGTCAGATCTCATTACAGATGGTTGTGAGCCACCATGTGGTTGCTGGGAATTGAATTCAGGACCTCTGGAAGAGCAGTCTGTGCTCTTAACTGGTGAGCCATCAGGGTTAGGGTTAGGTTAAACCAACCTTGCATTCCTAAGTTAAACCCCTTGTCTGGATGTACCATCCCCCCCCTTTTTTTAATCATTAGATTTGAATTGCTAATTCTGTTCCTTTGCTTTCAGAGTATTTGTGCAAAATCGTGGAAAACCATGCATTATAGTTCTCTTCTAACTCCTTGGGATTCTTCTTAAGAGAAGATGCAGCTGAGCATCACCACCGGTCCTGCTGGTGAATTTGTTTACACTGTGCACTGTTTCTCCCTTACACTCCTGATAAAAATCAATGGCAAAACTGAAGTTCAGGCCGTGTTGAGCTACCGTGTGAGTGCTGGAAGTAGAACTTGGATCCTCTGGAAAAGCAGAGGTGTTCCTCCCCATCCCGGCTTTTGTGATTTAACTGTTTCTGTGAGTGTGCTCATTGACCTGGCTGGATTTAAGTGTATGAGGGCGAAATGGCTCAGTGGGTAAAGGCTCCTCTCTCTGCCTTAAAATATGGGGATTGTGGATTCTAACAAACTGACTCCCGGATTCAAAATGCTGAACACTTCAGCCAGCCACCTCCGAGTTCAAAGCCACAGGAGCCTAGCAAAGTGAGGAAAGATTCCAGCTTCACTGTGGACATAAGTGGTTGGTTTGGAAAACAGCTGCTTCCAAAAGGCAGTGCAGCCCTAGAGGCAGTGTAACCCTAGAGGCAGTGCAGCCCTAGAGGCAGCGCCGCCCGGGCTTGTTACGTCACTAGCTAAACAAGCAGCTCTCTGGGCATGTCTGGTGTTCTCACTGCTCAGACATATGTAACGCCACCAGGCCTGTTATTTGTCTCAGAGACCATCTCAAATTTATAATGGCAAAGGCAAAAAAAAAAAAAAAAAAATCACGAACTTTAGATTTGTTTGTCTGTCTTTTAACCAAACACCCCAACAATTATTCATTCGGTGGGAAATTTTTAAGTAAAAAAAAAAAAAAACCTTTGGCAATAAAATAGAAATTTGCAGAGGCTAAACAAATAGAAAGATTCTCTCTCTTACCATGTTTATACTCACTCCCACCCTTCCATCTGCCTAGACAGGAGAGAACTGGAGTCTTGGAAGTGCCCCAGCTTTGGCAAAGACTCTAGTAGCCACCGTCTCCATGGGTAAGACGATGTTACTGTGTTCTCATGACACCAAAACACATCATGAAGAATCTAAGGCACGAAGGAATCGGTGTGAATACCAAGTCTCGAGACTGTTCTCTGCAGGCAAATGCCATCTGGAAGCTCTCTGTGTTAGCGCCTCACATCAAGGTCTCCACTGGGCGACACACTCCCTTCTCAGCCTCACCTCCTTTGCTGGTCCCCTTTCTCCTGTTTGGTCTCTGTCTTTCTTCTTCTTCCTTCTGCTTTGAAGGTAATAGGAGGTCTCTGGATCTCACTCTTGTTCAAATCCTGACTTTGTCAGTACGTATGGATCCCCTATCATATTACCAATACTGTGTTAGTATCAGCAGTCCCACTTGACTATGGGGGTGACCCTGACCACCTAACTTCTCTAGTCTGTGTCTTGATTTTCCTCCTCTTGCTGAATGATGCTAATAATTATTTCTACTGCTTACATGAATGTGAATGAGGACCAGGTACAGAGGTTCATGCCTTTAATTCCAGCACTTGGAGGCTGGAGAGATGGCTCAGTGGCTAAGAGCACTGACTCTTCTTCCAGAGGTTCTAAGTTCAATTCCCAGCAACCACATGTTGGCTCACAACCATCTGTAATAGGATCTGACACCCTCTTCTGGTGTATCTGAAGACAGCTATAATTGTACTCCTGCATAAAATAAATAAATAAAACATTCAGCCAGTGGTTCGGGGAGACATACCTTCCACCTTAGACCATGGCCAAGTTCATCCGTAACTTCTCGGAGAAGGCACCGTCGATGGTGGCCGCTGCCATGACTTACTCGAAGCCTCGACTGGCCACATTTTGGCACTACGCCAAGGTTGAGCTGGTTCCCCCAACCCCTGGTGAAATCCCTACAGCTATTCAGAGTGTGAAAAAAAATCATTCAAAGTGCTAAAACTGGTAACTTCAAACACCTTACAGTTAAGGAAGCTGTGCTGAATGGTTTGGTGGCCACTGAGGTGTGGATGTGGTTTTATATCGGAGAGATCATAGGCAAACGTGGCATCGTTGGCTATGAGGTTTGAAGACCAGTCTTCAACTTCTGATTTGAGTTCTTATTTGAATGTTCTTGGACCATGTGTAACGGGACTGCTGTCTGAATAAAATACTAGGTGTAGCCGGGCGTGGTGGCGCACGCCTTTAATCCCAGCACTCGGGAGGCAGAGGCAGGCGGATTTCTGAGTTCGAGGCCAGCCTGGTCTACAAAGTGAGTTCCAGGACAGCCGGGCTATACAGAGAAACCCTGTCTCGAAAAACCAAAAAAAAAAAAAAAAAAAAAAAAAAAAAATACTAGGTGTTGAAAATAAATAAATAAATAAATAAATAAATCTTTAATTGCAGCACTTGGGATAAATAAATAAATAAATCTTTAATTGCAGCACTTGGGAGACAGAGGCAACTGAATCTCTGTGAGTTCAAGACCAGCCAGGGCTACACAGTGGGACCTTATCTCACAGTAAAGGACACTAATGAGATGCAACACTGTGTATCAAAGTATACATTTGTCCCAGTTTTTAAATCTGTAAAAAGGTCAACAAGGTGACAGATATAAACTCATAGATATACACGTAAAAGCATGTTCACACACATACACGCACGCAGAGAATGTATGGAGTATAAAACAAGAAGTGGCCATCTGCCACAGCAAACATATTTGACTGATATTTGACTTAGTGCTTGCCCGCGGACTTCTTCTGGTTTTATATGTTTTATATGCATGTGAGTGTCCATTGGAAACAAAATCACAGAGGCGTGGGAATGAATGACTCAGTAGGTAAAGTATGCTTGTTGCTGCCCTCTGACTTCCATAAGTACCCTATTCCCACCCCTATCCCCTACACACACCTTACATTCAAACAAGTATGCTGCTAATATCTGTGACAAACATTAACGGCGGTGATAAATTATTAGCTCAAAATTTGCAGACTGATTTCCACTTTACTAATTAATAAAACCTACAACCATAGGGAACTAGAGCCATAACAGACATATCTACTATGGGGTGTGTGTGCGTGTATGTGCATGTGCCTGTATATATGTGTGACCCACACATCAACCTCAGGTGTCATTCCGTAAGTGCCGGCCACCTTGATTTTGAAGACAGCCTCTCGATGGCCTGGAGTGTGCCACATAGGCAGGCTGGCTGGCCAGTGAGCCCTAGAGCCCTCGGGATCTGCCTGTCTCTGCCTCCAGCACTAGAATAACAAGCATGTGCTGCCATGGCCAGTGTCTGCATGTGTGTGCTCTGAAGATCAAGCTCTCATGTTTCAGGGCAAGCGTGTAACAGACAGCTCCATCCCTCTACAAGTGGCAAATTACAAAACAAAGTCAGGAGTCTCGTGCTGTCGCTATCTCTGTTTTAAATGTGGCCTCTAAGTGTGTGAGCTCTATGTGTCCCCACCATTCACTTCCTTGTAGTTTAACTCTCCATGAGGACAACATGAGAGAGTGAGGGCTGCAGAGACGGCTCAGTGAACAGGGCACTGTCTGTGGAGAGATGGCTCAGTGGTCAGGGCACTGTCTGTGGAGAGATGGCTCAGTGGTCAGGGAGGGCAGGCACTGTCTGTGGAGAGATGGCTCAGTGGTCAGGGAGGGCACTGTCTGTGGAGAGATGGCTCAGTGGTCAGGGCACTGTCTGTGGAGAGACGGCTCAGTGGTCAGGGCACTGTCTGTGGAGAGATGGCTCAGTGGTCAGGGCACTGTCTGTGGAGAGATGGCTCAGTGGTCAGGGCACTGTCTGTTCCTCCAGCCAGTGGCTCACAATCATCTGTAATTCAGTCAACAAACAGTGGCTCACAATCATCTGTAATTCAGTCAACAAACAGTGGCTCACAATCATCTGTAATTCAGTCAACAAACAGTGGCTCACAATCATCTGTAATTCAGTTCCGGGTCCAATGCCCTTTTCCAGACCCCATCAGCACCAGACACGCACATGGCATGCACACACACATATACTTGGGAAAAACACTCATACACATAAAATAAATAAATCTAAAAAAGGTTAAATTACTATCATGTCAAAAATACAGCAGACTGATGGCGTAAAATCAGGGCTATTCATGAGCTGTGACTCAGTGACGCTTTGTCACCTAGGAGTATTTTATGCATGTTTAGTCTCAGACAGGCTTATGTTATATAATAGACCATCTTTAACATGACAATAGTCCTACTGGCTAACAAAAACTCAGAAACAGAATCACAACAGTCCACTCAAAACACTAACCTTTAAAAACCTGCCGGGCTGGATGCCCCTCACCGCCCAGATAGATCAATTCTAGACTTTTATTAATGAGACAGTCAGGGAGAGATCACTACTTCCCATCGCCGATAGATGGTCCGATCTGCCTTTCAATCAAGCACATTTCAAATGTATTCATAGAATACGTTTCACGCCTCCTCTGTCATGTTCATTATGCTTCTGATTCTGTGCTGCTGCAAATGCATAGCTGATGCTGGCTCTGCTGTAAACTGCCTTAAAATAACAAAATTCTGAAACCAGATCAATGCTTTCTGGGGCCCTGTGTGTGTCCATTTAACAAAAAAGTCACTTTGTGCAGAAATGACTCACTCTTGTACTGTTCTTCTGGCTATGATAGGCTGGGCGGGGCAACGCTACAGAGCTGGTTCTCTCGACGTTCATGCGTTCTGGGAATGGAGCCATAGCACCATGCCTGCACAACACACATTTTTGCACACTGGGCTATCTCACTGCCCCCACCCCACCCCACGAGACATCTCATTCCCCCCACTAAGCTATCTACTGCCCCCCTTACTGAGTTATCTATCTCACTGTTTCCCCCACTGAGCTATCTCACTGTCCCCACTGAGACATCTCACTATCCCCACTGAGTCATCTCACTGCCCCCCACTGAGCTATCTCACTGTCCCCCCACTTGGCATTTATAATTGGACCGGGTTTTAGGCATCCCCAGTTTTATTACACTGATTATTTCAGTGCAAATCAGGACAAAGTATTGACCTCTCTCAGGTTGTTTAATTAAACTATGATTATTTTAAATGAACAACCGATAGTCTCTCTACAATGTGCCATTCTTCTAGGTAAGGAGGACAGCGTTGATCATCAACAGCAGACAGCACGTGGGACTTGCTAGTGGCGTTCAGAGAGGGCAGCTTTCTCGGGCAATGCTAACCCAAGGTCGGGTTCACTAATTAGCCACTGAGGTAGCTTTGCTACACTATCGATTCCAGGCCTTTTCCTTCAACAGACACCCAATTAAATTGTCTTGGTCAAAACAGAAGTAATTGAGACTCCCAGAACAGCTGTAAAGATCAGGTGGTGTAGGGAGAATCCCTTTAGCTCAGACAATAAACCCTGCAGCTCAGCACTCGGCCTCGGGTCCTGCTGCCCCATCCCCCCATCCTCCCACCCCCCCATCCCCCCATCCCCCAATCCCCACCACCACCACCCCACCCCTGCCCCCCCCCTCCCCCTCAGAAGGAAATGTCTCCAGACTTCCAGGCTGGTCTTACTCACAGGCTTCACTCCATATGCAAAAATTGCTAAGAGACTAAGTGTTCTTGTGAAGAAAAAAAAAAAAGGAGGTAAGTGAGGTGACAAATATGCTAACTAACTTGGAATCATCATCTCATAACATGCAGTTTGTCCTGTACATTGTAAGAAAGCTTGGGGGAAATACGCTAGATTAAAAGGGGCATTCATAGTACTGATATTTGACAAAGCAACTTAGATACGCTTTTCTCGAACGAGTCCTAAGGCGTGCCACTTGTTCGTGAACAGTGTGTGTGCATTAGAACAATCCAGTCTGACACTCCCTGAGTTCTGTATCTCATATATACCGGTAGGTCGGTATTTGTGATTTGTAGCTCAAAGCTTTGTGCATCACAGGTTATGCACGCGGCGTCCACGAGAGGGCAATATAGCCTCGCTTTTAAGTCATGCGTCGTCAGCGCAAGCGCGGCAAGAGTGCTTGCATGCTAGGGGAAATCATTATCAACTTCCTTTCCACGGTGAAGTCAGTGACCCTTCTGTCACTTGGCAAAGCAAGCCAGGCAGCGAGCCTCGAAAGGCCGTTCTTTAAGTTAATGATTTATTGATTTTGCTGCCTGGTTTTGCTTTCACTGAGCCGGAGAGAAGGGGGGTGTCTTTTTAAACGTTCGTAGCTTGTTTGCTAGAATTCTAAACAGAAAGCTTAGCCTTCCTAGTGTGTTGGAATGCTCCATGTATGCAGTGGCTTTGTGGATGCTGACTGAGCACCTGCCCCCAGCTGTTTAGTTCAATGAGAAGAAAGCAGGAAGACAGGAGACAAGATCAAGCGACCCAGCTGCCCTGGGGTTGCATTAGGCCCAGCCCTTGATCAGAGCCTGGCCTCAACTTCTCAGCTTGGGTTTGCACAAACCACAAGTAAGGCCAGCTGAGAGCTCAGAGCTGCTCAGAGAATGAGTCAGCCCCCAGAATTCCATATGCAAATAAGAACAGAGCCGTTCCCCCAGACGCCTGGATGAGTGCCTGGAGGATCAGAATGCTTGGCAGTTCCCACTGAAGGTTTGAAGCCACCGGCTGACTTCTGCACATGAGATCTGACTCCTAGCATCGTTTGCACCCTGGAGACCAGAAAAGACCATAATGCAATGTGCTATGTGTCCATGTCAAGAGGTCTCTGGGAAATTTTACCTGCATCTGGTTTTGTGCCTTTTTGCCCCATGATAGAAATTGTTCTGTTTCAGAACAAGTGAGACATCAAAATAAGAAAAGGGGTGGATCTCACTGCAGATGCTTCAGTCTCTAAGAGAAGAAATGTTTCCCTGTGGTTAGCAAAAGAGCAGAACGCAGACTACCTCTGTTCAGAGCCTGAAGCACGAAGTTCTCCAGGGAGAAGAGGGGACCACACAGCCAACCCCAGGACCTTCTTACCTCCTGGAATGGCCACTCTTCTGGATAGCTTTATGTCAACTTGACACACGCCAGAGTCATCTGAGAGGAGGGAACTTCAATTAAGAAAATGCCTCCACACTGTAATTGGTAGGGGTGGCCCTAGCCTACAGTGGGTGATGCCATCTCTGGGCTGGTGGCCATGGGTTCTATAAGAAAGTAGACTGAGCAAGACAGACGAGGCAAACCATGCAGAGCAAACCCATAAGCAGCACCCATCCAAGGCCTCTGCATCAGCTCCTGCCTCCAGGTCCTTCTCCTAAGTCCTGTGCTGGCCTCCAACTCAGAAATCCGCCTGCCTCTGCCTCCCAAGTGCTGGGATTAAAGGCATACGTCACCACGGCCAGCCTGTCCTGATTTTCTACAGTGATCTGGAAGTGTTAAGCTAAATAAGTCCTTTCTTCCCCAACTTGCTTTTGGTCATGATATTTCATCACAGCAATAGAAACCCTAACTAAAGCAAGTTGGTATCGAGATAGTGAAAGACTCTAAGACTCCCAAAGGGAGACACTCACTCAAGCCTTGGGACAGCCGCGCACCCAAGAAGACACTGAGACCGAACTTAAGGTGTAGAGAGTAAGATTTAATACAGCAACGACAAGAAAGCACATAAAAAGCACATAGACCAGAGGCTCTGGGGTCGAAACTCATACACCAGGCATGGTGCAGAGGAGATTCGGCACCCAGCCCAAATTTTCACAGGCTTTTATAAGAAAAGGGCAAGGGGGGAACAGGGTGGAGAAAGTACAAATTTACGTCACTAAGGGGTCTTGCCAAGGGGCTTTACGTAACCAAGGGGTCGTGTCCTATATTTTGGCAATGTACTCGATCTATTGGAACATTCTGGGGTAGTACCAGGAGGCCCCTATCTCAAAAATGTTCTTGGAACAGTCTTCAGTTAGGAGGGGTAGGACTAGGTTTTGTTCCAGGAGACCCTTATCTAAAAAATGTTCCTGGAACAATTTTCAATTGGGAGGGGGTACCTTGGGGTAAAAAGTTCAGGAGTGCTCCGGGAACAGTCTCTGGATGGGAGGGGTAAGAGAGTTCAGGAAAAGTTCAGTTTTTCCTCTTTCATTCCCCCCTTCTTCTAGTAAAAAGCTCTAATCTTAGAGCGGGGTTTTGGCCTCCTGGAGGACCCGATATTGTTGCCTTAGTACCATAACCTGCACTGCATTTATTCTTTCTCTAACAAAAGCTACTAACTTATTGAATATGCAGGGGCCAAAAATAAGCAAAAGCATAAGTGTAATTAAGGGTCCTGCTATGGTGGAGAGGAGGGTGGTGAGCCAAGGGGACTTATTAAACCAGCTTTCGAACCATCCTTGTTGGCTTTCTCTTTCTCTTTTACGCATATCTAGGCGTTCTCTAAGTTTGGCCATAGAGTCTTTGATTACTCCTGAATGATCAACATAAAAACAACATTCTTCTTTTAGGGCAGCACAAAGTCCTCCTTCTTTAAGGAATAATAAGTCTAATCCCCTCCTATTTTGCAGCACTACTTCAGACAGTGAAGTTAAAGATTCTTCTAATTTAGTTATAGACTGTTCTATGGTTCTAAGATCAATATCCATAGCTGTACGTAATTCTTCATAGTATTGGGGGGTCTGAATTAAGGCAGCGGTCCCTGTACCTACTCCCGCTGCTACTCCTAATCCTAAAAGTACTGCCAGTGTTAAGGTAATGGGTTCTCTTTTCCAGCGGGCCCGATGATCAAACTTGTCTAAAAAGGAGCTATCATCATGATACAGGAGTCTAGGAATAAGTTGAACTAAAATGCAGAAATCTTTGGAACTATTAAAAACAGACATAGATACGCAAGGAGTGAGACCGGTATTGCAAGCCCATACTGTATCTATGGGGGGCACCAGGTACTGACCACTTTTGCTAGGCTGGATGTTCTGGGTCTGATTACAAAGGTGCCGTTTATCCTGAGGCACCTGGCCCAAACAGAGCCCACTTCCTGAAACTGCTGCCAGAGTCAGCTTTCTGTTTTCTCCCCAAAGGCATTGAGAATGATCTGAAGTAGTATTATAAGTCCTGATCTGAGCAATTCCTTCATAATAAGGGGGCCTAGAGGCATAGCATAACCAACATGATTGAGTCATATTAGGATTAGTCCTATTTAACACCAAAAAAGCTCCTTGGACTAGACTGACCAGACGGCTCTCTGTGTCTAGGGGCGGTGGGGAAACTAAGGTCGGTCTCATGAGGGAAGTATTAGTCCTTAGGGAAGGTCTCACTGTGTTGGGCTGTGGAGTTAGTGGAGCTGGTACAGCCGGGACTTGCGGGGGAGCCGGTGCAACTGGGGGACCCTGTTCCGTAAGGACTTTGTTGGGCCCTATGGGTGTTATTGCCAGGTCTCTCACTGTTAGCCTGATCGTGAAGATGAACCCAGGGTCTCTTGGTGGACTGGATACACGCCAACCCCACTTATTTCCTTTAAGCCAACTTAAACGATTTTGTTTCCCTTTTTCAGTGAATTTTATAAGTAGGGGGTTGCAGTATTTACCTTTGCATGGTCCTGGGGGGCTGTTTTCAGTAGCACACCCATAAGCTCCTACGGCGGCCTCATCTGAATCCAGGACATAATGGAGGTCGCCATCGTTTGGATATTTATGGGGATCTCTTTCTCCTTGATATGGCTTATCATAACCACTACCTCGCTTAACCGTGATTAGGTCCCAGGCAGAGGAAGGCTTCCAGTAGGCTTCCCCTGTTGTTTCACATGTCCATTTACCACAAAAATAATCTGATGCCCCTCCACATTCTTGTTGAAGCTTTTTGCTTTGACCCTGACCAGGGCAAACATAGAACTGTGCAGCTCTAAGATTAGCTTGGTAGAACTGCCCTGAACACCCATACGTGTTCCCTATTCCACCTGGAACACACCGCTGTTCAGGGGGTGGGTTACTAAGATCAGTATGGTCGGGGAGGTCCCAATTGGGAGATCCTGCTGCTAACTTACAGATGTCAGGGGTGAGATCAGGCCACAAAGTCCAAGGGGGAAGGACTGCAGTGATTGCCCATACAATGTTTCCCTCCCCATTAAGCACTTCCCATGACTGTTGAATCGGGGCATGAGGGTTGTCGTTCCCTAAGCTTAGGGTGGCCCCCACGACACAAGCGAAGTTTAAGAGGATTGTTAGTAGTTGCCACCATCTAGTTGTCTTCATGGTTGCCTCTACCCTGGCTAGGAGCCTTCTTGACGTGGGAGGCGTGGATCCAGGCGGCGATTCCATCTACTTTTACTGCCGTTGGAGTTGTTAACAGTACCAGATATGGTCCTTTCCACCGAGGCTCAAGAGTGCCGGTGCGATGTCGTCTGACAAGGACCGAATCTCCAACCTGGAACCCGTGGGGCACTGCCGTAGTCCCCGGTGCATCTGGTTCCAGATCTGTGTTCTGACGACCTCCAAGGCCTTTAAATGGGTAAACAGAGCAGAGGGTGAGGAAGAGTCAACACAGGGATCCAATATCCCGCTAGACTCAGTCAAAGGGGGCGGTCCCCCATGTAGAATTTCATAAGGAATAAGACCGAAACGTCCAGGTGAGTTTCGGACTCTGAGAAGCACAAAGGGAAGGAGGGTCACCCAGTCTTTACCGCCAGTCTCAATAACTAATTTAGTTAGGGTCTGGGCATGATGCAGGTGCACGTAGATCAGATCTCTGGCTGGAACTGGTGAGATGTCCTTGGGGTATCCAGCTCGTTCACTGTAACCAGTTGTGACCAGACTTTTTTTCTGTACCACCTGCAAGCCCTTTTAACTTAACATACAGATTATTATAGGTTTAAACACATCATTTAAGACAGTGATGGGCATAGGAGTCTCATGAAGGATCTTAAACAGAGTAAAACTGAATCAAGAGGGAGTATTTTTAGTACGTTTGAATAGGGCATAGGGAAGGAACACCAAGTCTGTGCCAGTCTCCACGATTAATTTTGTCAAGGTCTGTCTTAGAGTTTTAAACTAATTTTTATCTATCCTGAGCTCTGAGGTCTATACACACAATGTAATTTTTGACCTCTGAATACTTGGCCACACCCTGACTTACCTGGGCAACAGGATTATTGTTCTTTGGGATGCCTGTTTGGCGGTTAGATCTGCCATCTGATTTCTTTTGTTCACAGCATCTTAGGTCTTTTTCTGCAAATGTCAACAGCTTTCTTTGTCTGTATATTGTTCCATACAGTGGCAAAAGCATACCTGCTGTCAGTGTAGACTTTTCTGTTGTCAACTTTCTGGGCTGAAGTCCCTTTAGGGAGGCTGCTGGCCTAGATCACTTGCTTTTTGTCCACCGCTGCACTGCTGTCCCTGCCTTCCGCTTACCTTTAACCATGAGGCTACTGCCATCCGTGTACCAGTTCAAACTTTCAAAACCCCACGGGCTACTCCAGCCCGCTCATCAACATATAGGGTAAAAGGCTTAGTCAGATCTGGCAAAGCCAGGGCGGGGGCTGCAAGCAAGGCTGCCTTTATGCTGTCAAAGGCTTTTTGGTGTTCCTCAGTCCAGGTGAATGGGACTTTTTCTTTCTGCAAAAGCCCGCCGTCCCCAGAAACTCACGTACTTGGCGCGGGGTGGTGGGGGTTGGGATCAGCATCACAGTCTTTTTTCTGGCCTCGGTGAGCCACCGCTTTCCGTCGTTTCAGCACCTCGGTACGACATAACTGAGTTTCTTAGCCGATACCCGGTACCCCAACTCACCCAGTTCATTCAGGAGCTTCTAGGAGGGCCAGAATTTCTTCTTTGTCTTTGATGTCTCTGCCTTCAGCCAACCGCAGGGCTTGGGTTAGCACCAAGAGTTCAGCCTTCTGAGCCGAAGTTCCTTCTGCCAGAATGTCAGAGCAATGATGAGTAGGTGAAGACTCAGCAGGTTAGCAGGGGAAGCGAAGGTCACTTGTTCTGTTAACAAAAAGCTCTGATAATGTGTCCATCAGTCAGGGAAACAATTGGATCATGTGTCCCTGACCAAAAGCCATTATGTGCAGACAAGCAGGCCATCTCTCAGTCACCAGGTCTAATTTTTCCAAGGTTGTTCTTTATTTCTTATACGAGGGGCTGTCTATCTTTTTGATTCAGCAAAACCTGGAATCCACAGTTTGCAAAGGCCTGCAGTGTCCAGGAACCTTTTAAACTTGCTTTGCATTGGTCAGTGGAGGAATATGAAACACAGTCTCTTTTTAGCTGCTTCAACAGGTAGACCACCGGTCTCTTTTAAGGACTCAGCTTCTGTGTTAGCACCCCTTATGCTATCTCTTTACTTTTAGCCACGAACAGGTGAAGGGTTTGGTCTTGAGGGGGGGCTCCTCTTCTTTTTGTTAGGACAGTCTCTCACCCAGTGCTCTTCCTTTTCAACAGCAAACACTCTGATCTTTAGCCAAAAGCTTTTTTGTTTTTTTTTTTTGTTGTTGTTGTTGCCAGGTACTAAGTTTTCTAGTCTCCCTGACTTTTGTGGCCAACATTTCATTTTTCTTATCTTTTTTTAAAAAAATTTTCTGGCTCCCTATTTCTTACAGATCATTTCTAAGTGCTAGCATTATTAGCAAGTGTCGCTTTGCTAGGTTCTAGTCTTTGTCATTTATCTCTCTTTACTCCTGTTTTTAACTGCAATGGAGATCTCATATAATGTCTCTCTTTCTATCTATATATATCTTTTTGTTTCTCTTTCTTGTCTTTGCTTACTTTGAATGTTATCTAATTATTACATCTATATTCTGTCACTTAACTTTTTTCATAGTTTACCTCTTTTTACTGTTAACCTATCTCCTTTGAGTTTGCTTAAGCTTTGCTCTTAGCTCTTTTTTTTGCAGACCTCTATCTTTTTTTAACTTCTGTAACTTTTTATTACCTAGGTCAGATTGTTGGGGCACTTTCTAGTCCCACAGAGACGAGACCATCAGAGTCTGGCAGTTAGACTCGTAGGTGCTCCTTACCTTAGATGTCTCCCTCACTGGAGCTTAGAACAGACTTACTGCTAGCAGCTCAGGGCAGTGCCTGAGAAGAGAAAACACATGGGGCAGAGAAGGGAGTGCAGCTCTCACATCATCTGGCTGCACCAGACCACTGATTAACAAGAGACAGGATACAGGGGACAGGGAAATGAGAAGCAACCAGGGAACCTTGTGGCGTCCTCAGATCAGACATGGCGACCCGCTGAATTTAAGCATATTAGTCAGCGGAGGAAAAGAAACTAACCAGGGTTTTTTCAGTAACGGCGAATGAACAGGGAGGGGCCAAGCGCCGAATCTCCGCCGCGCGCCGCAGCGCGGGAAACGCGGCGTAAACTCCTGGGCGTGGCAAACAAACACTGGCAGGGAGGGGCAGAGGCATTAACCATTTAACTACTTGATAGACACCCGGTGCTCTCTGCACTGTCTTCCCGCATAGCTTGGAGGCGGCGGCGGGCCAGGGGCTCGCCACCCCGCACACAGGCATCCACGGAGCTCTTTTGGCCGGAGGCAACGGCGGCCTCCCGAGCTTTGGAAACGCAAGGCGCCTGCGCGGCAGGGCGGGGGACAACGACTACACTTCTCTGTGTGCCCGCGGGCAGGCGCGCAGACACAAGGGAGTGCGGGCAGACTCCAGGGGGAAAGCCAAAGGAGGGACGGCGGCCGCAGTCGGCCCCTCCCCAGCTGTGGCAGGCTTCACGGCCACTCCAGGGCACCAGGCGGGTCCGGCAGGCCGCCGCACTCGCCACCAGCATCTCACAACTCGTTCGCGCTGCTGTGTCTGCAGAACTCAGAACCCCAGCGCCACTGCTGCAGCTCTGGATCTCAGAGCTCTTTTGAGCAACCCGGGGCTCCCCAGCCGAGTGCTGGCCCCGCAGCAAGGCCGGCCGGCGCTGCCCGCCCACTGCGAGCCACCGCCGGTACCGCCTCGCCGAGTGCACGGTGGGCAGGACCGGCCTGGTGGTTTTTTTCTCTTTTTTTTTTTTTTTTTTTTCTAAAACCTGACAAATTCTGTCCTGACGTCAGTCCAAGTCTACAGTCGACAAAGGGTTAACACACACACACACACAGTCTTGTCACGTGACACAACCAGCCAAACGCCACTTTCTGACGGGGTCGGACTCCACATCGACTCCCTTTTTCTGACGGGGGTGGGACTCCACATCCACTCCCGCCCTGGCAGAAAGAACACTGTCCTGACGGGGGCGAGATTTTACATTTACTCCCGTTCTGGCAGATTGTCTATTTTTAGAATAATAGCAGACACAACAAAAGCAGATACAAGACTGAGACAAAAAGAAAAAACCAAAGCACAAGGTGGGACTCGAACCCACGATCTCGCAACCCGAGGCATGAGGTGGGACTCGAACCCACAATCTCGCACAGATTGAGACCCACCCGGTCTCCAGAGGGGTCCACCAAGCGTCCTTGGTCCTCCCCTATCCCACCTGGGACGTCTCCCAGGGGCAGATCGGACGGTGGACACCTGGGCACGTCTACCCTTATCCACACCGCGCTCCCTCCCGGAGCGCGGTCTCTGGTGCTCGTAATGAGCACAGAGCGTCACGCAAAACCAGAACTGCGATCGCACCAGATACAGAATGGCCTACCTGGCCTCTCAGAAACAAACAGAACACAGACACCAGACCAAAACAGAATAGCAGAATAGAAAATCTTACCTCTGAGTGGGTCCAGGACTTCTGGGTGATCACGCTGATTCCCGGCCAACGCACCAAATGAAAGACTCTAAGACTCCCAAAGGGAGACACTCACTCAAGCCTCGGGACAGCCGCGCACCCAAGAAGACACTGAGACCGAACTTAAGGTGTAGAGAGTAAGATTTAATACAGCAACGACAAGAAAGCACATAAAAAGCACATAGACCAGAGGCTCTGGGGTCGAAACTCATACACCAGGCATGGTGCAGAGGAGATTCGGCACCCAGCCCAAATTTTCACAGGCTTTTATAAGAAAAGGGCAAGGGGGGAACAGGGTGGAGAAAGTACAAATTTACGTCACTAAGGGGTCTTGCCAAGGGGCTTTACATAACCAAGGGGTCGTGTCCTATATTTTGGCAATGTACTCGATCTATTGGAACATTCTGGGGTAGTACCAGGAGGCCCCTATCTCAAAAATGTTCTTGGAACAGTCTTCAGTTAGGAGGGGTAGGACTAGGTTTTGTTCCAGGAGACCCTTATCTAAAAAATGTTCCTGGAACAATTTTCAATTGGGAGGGGGTACCTTGGGGTAAAAAGTTCAGGAGTGCTCCGGGAACAGTCTCTGGATGGGAGGGGTAAGAGAGTTCAGGAAAAGTTCAGTTTTTCCTCTTTCAATAGTAGGGTATAGCTATGACAACCCTGACCATGTTGTTTTGGGGAGGATTTCGGAAGGACTTTGGAACTTGAGGCTGGAAAAGCCATTGAGTGCTCAGTACCTGGTGAGCTGCACTGTAGGAGCTTGGAAGATAAGAATGTTGAAAGCAGAACAGAAGATGGGGCCTAGGGGGCCGGAGATATGGCTCAGTGGTTAAGACTGTTCTTCTAGAGGTCCTGAGTTCAATTCCCAGCAACCACAAGGTGGCTCGCAATCACCTGTAATGGGATCCATTGCCCTCCTCTGGGGAGCATGAAGATGATGTACTCATAAATTTTTTTTTTTTAAAAAAGATGAGGCCTGTCTTGTGAAGTTTCAGAGGGAAGTTTAAAATCTATCAGGACCATTTGCTATTTTGATTTAAGATTTCATGAGTCTGGTTAGCTGGGGCTGAAGAATCAGCTGTGTTTAACACGATACTAGAACTACTAAAGTGAAACCTTTGCTTTGTTGGGATACTGGATCCTGGCCAGCTGGAGCTGAGAAATTATCAGTGATTAAGAAGAGACGAGCATCGTTGAGGTTAACTCTTATGGGAAGTGTTTCCTGAGAGTCAGCACACAGAAGCTGTGTTCCAGAGGCAGCCAAGTTTGTACCTCACGCTGGCATCTGAACTTGGTAGTATAAGAGTCATCCAGACGGTACCAGTTTTGAATTCAGGAAGGGGCCATGGAGAACAGCTGAGGCTTGGCACTGTGAGAGGCCAGGAGAGGCCACTGGGGAAGGTGCAGCCTTGGTGGCCGATGAAGGCCTAGGACTGAAGGGACCAGGAAGAGAAGGTGAGGCTTGGCACCATGAAGAGAGTCAATGAAAAGCTACTGATGAGAGCAGAAACCCCCCTCCCCCCGGCATTTTGGAAATGACAGTGGATGACCACCAAGAATAGCAGCTGCTGTGCAGTGCAGCCAGACAAGCTGTGTGTGTTTCAGAATCGGAGCCAGAGAATGGCCCACGCCCCTTGGAGGAGCCCAGAAGACCATGAGTGGAGCTCAGATATTGAATGCTCCGTGATTTACACTTTTGGGAGTTTGCTTTTGCTTAGATTTCGTTGTGACTTTTCTCCGGTTCTTCTCTCTCGAAGTAAGAAAATATTTAAGGGGGCTGGTGAGATGGCTCAGTGGGTAAGAGCACCCGACTGCTCTTCCGAAGGTCCAGAGTTCAAATCCCAGCAACCACATGGTGGCTCACAACCATCTGCAACGAGATCTGGCGCCCTCTTCTGGAGTGTCTGAAGACAGCTACAGTGTACTTACATATAATAAATAAAATAAATCTTTAAAAAAAAAAGAAAATATTTAACTTTATTTTATTTTACAGGAACGCATAGTTGAGGCACTTTGAATTTTTAACGTGTTTGAGTTTGTAAAGACTGCGAGGTTTTTTTTTTTTTAAGTTATTTGTATTTTTAATGTGAGACTGTGGGGATGAATGAGAAAGGAAAGTGATGTCTGTGTCAAGTTGACAAGGGGTCAGTTGTGCTGGACAGTTTAATGTCAACTTGACACAAGCTAAAAATCACTGAGAGGAGGAAACCGCTCTCTTCAGTGGTTATCTTAATTAGGGTTTCACAGCTATGAAGGGACAACATGACCAAAGCAATTCTTCTAAAAGAAAGCAGTTAATTGGAGCTGGCTTACAGTTTCAGAGGTTCAGTCCATGGTGATGTGCAGGCAGACACGGTGCTGGAGGAGCTGAGAATTCTACAACTTGACTGAAAGGCAGCAGGAGACATTTTCACACTGGCCAGACTTGAGCATATATAAAGCCCCACCTCCACAGTGATACACTTCCTCTCACAAGGCCACACCTCCTCCAATAAGGCCACACCTCTTAATGGTATCCTTCCCTTGGGCCAACCACAGTGGTTGATGGAGGGTGGTCCAGCCCATTGTGGGTGGAGCCATACCTGGGCTGGTGGTCCTGGGTTCTATAAGCAAGCAGGCTGAGCAACCCATGTGGAACAAGCCAGTAAGCAACCTCTGCATCAGCTCCTGTCTCCAGGGTCCCATTCTATTGGAGTTCCTGTCCTGACTTCTTTCAGTGATGGAGTACGGATGTGGAAGTGTGAGCCAGATAAATCCCTTCCTTCCCATGTGTTTTGGCCATGGTGTTTTCTTACAGCGACAGAAACGCTGACTAATATGGCCACTGAGAACTGAAAGACTGAGCTGTAAAATTTGTGAGCCTAGGAATGGAGAAAGCAAGGATCCTCATCCTACCCCGGGGACCACAGTGGTTCTACAGAGGACAGTCAGTATTGAAGCCAGCCTCCCTCTGTCAGATAGGAGTGGGAAGAGCTAGAGGACCTCCTTAATCAGGGTAACCTCCTCATGTGGGGAGCCCTTAGCTCAAACAAGCAAGTGGCTATGGAGTCTAGCCCAGGGGTCACTGGCCCCACCAACTGCCAAGGGCTATGTTTGCCCAAAGGAGATGCTTTCCTCTCTACCTTGGAAGAGCTCAGAGTTAGCTCTGACGGACACATGACAGCCAGAAGGAGCCATAGTATTGATTGAACCTTGGCTTTTTGCCCTGACACCTGCCTGTCCCCAACCACCAGACCCTATAACCCTCTGAATCCTAAACACTCAGACAGGGGTAGCCCAAAGGAGGAGGTACTAGCCTTTCTCCTAGTCGGGAGCACATGATGTTGGCTCAGTTTTAAATTTTCGAGATGTGAAATGATGGTTGTGATTCAGCTTTGGGACTTAAGGACGGCCAGAAAGACACTCAGCCTGCACAGCAGATGGAGCTAAGTCTCTATCTGATGCCAAGCTAAGGCTTAAAACCTCCGGGAGACATAATGAATAAAAGACCTGCAAATCCCCAAGTCTCTCCCTTGTACTCTCACCAGTCAGGTTTGAGAGCAATAGTTCTGCTTTAAAAAAATGCGTCCTTGGGGGCTGGAGAGATGGCTCAGAGGTAAAGAGCACTGACCGCTCTTCCAGAGGTCCTGAGTTCAATTCCCAGCAACCACATGGTGGCTCACAACCATCTGTAATGAGATCTGATGTCCTCTTCTGATGTGTCTGAAGAGAGTGACAGTGTGCTCACATACATAAAATAAATATCTTCTGGCCTCCTTGGGAACACACGCACAAACATGCACTTGCATACGAATATGCATGCACATACATGAACACGAGTGCCCACACACGCCATTACCCTCATGCAGACATTCCCACATACACTAAAATAAAAATAAAAGGCTGGAGAGACAGCTCAGCAGAGCATATGCTGCTCTTGTAAAGGACCCAAGTTCAGATCCCAGCACCCACTTTAGATGACTGACATCCTCCTATATATAGCTCAGGTCCAGGGGATCCAGTGCCTTCTGGCCTCCATGAGCACTGCACTGCATTCACACGTACAACCCACACACCCCTCCATATACCACACACACACATGAATATACCTCCATACACTTACACGTATACATGTACACCTCTACACACACACCCCTCACACACACACACGCATATATTCACAACCTACAAACACCCACATCCCTCTACACACATATATTCATACCCTACAAATACTCACATTCCTCCAGACACACATACACACATACCTCCATACACACAGCCCCACACCACACTCCTCTCACACACACACCCCTTACACACACATATATGCACATCTTACAAACACCCACATCCCTCCATACACCACACACACACACACACACACACACACACACACACACACACATACACATACCACACACACTGAGGGACGTGTGCTTACATATGTATTAATTAAAATAAATCTTCTTTAAAATAAAAATCTTTTAAAAGATTCATTCATACTGTCCCATGATGAGCTAAGCGAAAGTCTAGCCAATTCTGCCATAAAAATCTACCAGGACAAAGCCGTGCTAGCGAGCGACTTCCCAGTTCTGCTCTCTGAGATCTTCAGCTTATCATCTGAGCCAAAATTCGCTCCTTTCTACAAAACCTATGGGGTGGATGTGGGGGCGGGAGGGGAGAAGAGAGTTGACATAATTTTCAAGGGCTCTTGCAGCTAAAGAATTTCTATATTCTGACCAAAAATAAGTATCGCATATATGACAAGTTTAAAATACACTTAAACAGAGCTGGGGTGTGGCTTGGTGATAAAGCTTGAGATCAGGCACAGCCCTCAAGCTGCACGTCACACTGCCTGCATCAGTTATGCACGCAAAGCCCTGTCAGGTGCCGCTGCTGCCAGGGTTCACCCTGCGAGTGGTCCACTGTGCTTCAGGCAGAGAGACCTAGTCGTCATTTATCTATCAGAGAGGATGTGTGCAAACATGGCCATCAGGGGTTTCCTGAGACAGCAACAGCACTGGGTTTGGAGAGGGGACTTTTTGTCGACAGATGAAGTGGTTCGCACCCTTCCCAAGGCTGCAGCCTGTTAACACAGCTCCTCATGTGACTGTGACCCCCAACCAGAAAATCATTTTTGTTTCTACTTCATAAACGTAATCTTGCTACTATTATGGATCGTAATATAAATATCTATGAAAGGGTCGCTCACCCCAAAGGGTTAAGAACAACCGGTCCAGAGGGAGCCACCTCAGCACATAACTCTAAGAAGGGATTGCCAGCTATTGATCTGGAGGCCATACAAGGCCCACGACTGTGTCTTCAGTTAGCATAGGGCATTCTTAATGGAAGGCTTGCTAAAGTTCCATGTTTTCTTTTTTTAAAGCCACATTTTCAACTCTGCATGTGTGTTTCGAGAGTCGAGGGATTTGGAATGATTAAAATGAAATGCCTTATTGCCCAAACACTAACGAAAAGGAAAGACTTCTAAGCTGAGGTGGACGGGATGGCCTGACAAGGAGTTCCACCTCCTTGTCTTCATGACCTGTGAGGACATCTGTAGCAAAGAGTACCAAGGTTACCTGCATTGCTGTTGAACAGGTTGATATTCTCCTCACCAGCACATAGTAGGCTCACCCTGGGTTACCCATGGAACCCTAGAGCAATCACAGGTCCTGGAAGGGGCGATGGGGGAGGGACATGGCATTGCATTGCTGGTCTGTTGTCTTTTTTTTTTTTTTTAAGTTATCTTTGGAGCCCTGGATGTTCTGGAACTCACTCTGTAGACCAGGCTGGCCTCAAACTCAGAGATCTGCCTGCCTCTGCCTCCCAAGTGCTGGGATTAAAGGTGTAAGCCACCCCAGCCTATTGAAACCTCTAACCTCTAAACAAACCAATAACTCAATTCACACAAGAGCTGATGGGGGTCGGGGTGGGCTGATTCGGGAAAGACAGGCATTTGAGGCTGTCTAGGTTATAAACCAATTTTCCCTTATTCCAAACCAACGATGAAAACACAGCTTGTTGTAACGTACAGACCTTTCCAGAGAGCCTCCTCCCTCAGGAGAGTCAGGGTGCGATAGCTTGAGAGACACACACTGCCACAGAGCATCTCTGCTGGAGATGTTGGAGTGCCCACTCTGTTATGCCGTCCAGGGTTTAGCAGCTCCTGGCTCCTGGCATTTGCCGTGCTGAGAGACTAGGGTTTATCTTGACAAGAAAGAGCAGCACGGATATCCAGGCGGCCTTTCCAAATTCCAGAGCCTAGGAAAACTTGGTCAGATTCGCCCCCTTGGTGAGTAGTGGGGAGCACTGTGGCACCGTGGGAGAGCAGAGCATAGCAAAACGTGTTGGCGATGTCAGCCAGACGGAAGGGTAAAGAAGAAGGCAAGAAAGGCATCTTATTTTAAGACTAATTCATCATGCATTAGAATCACACAATGAACTTGTTTAAAATCCTAGAGGGCTCGGGCCCACTCCCAAGACTTAGGGGCTATGGAGTTGATCGTGAGACTGGCGCTGAGATGCTGTTGGTCCCGGGAAGCCCACTCTGACGTCACTGCCCTCCGATGTTTCCGTAGTATCCCTAATGTCTTAAGGAGGAACGTGGGCTGCTGCTGGGGACGCACTTGCAACGTTTGAACAGTGAGTGTTGTCTAGAGAGGGCAAGGTAGTGACTGAGCGCCAGGGAACATGTTCACCACCCACCCCCACCCAACCCACCCCCCTCCCAGGCAGTTGTAAAAAAGAATAGGGAAGCCAGGCAGTGTCCCGAGAGGGGCTGGGTTTCTCTGCAGATGTAGAGGAATGGTTGGCCACCACAAAGGGAACTCAGTGGGATTTTTGTGGGCTTTCGGTTTGATGGTTTGATTGCGCTTTGTTTTGATTATCCTCCTCCACCACCCCCACCCCGCCCCCTGCCCCATACTGGTCTTTGCTTTCCCGTTCTGATTTTCGGTTTTTTTTCTGAGGATTTGTTCCTCGTTTTCATTTTGTTTCTGAGAGAAAGGTATCCCTTGTGTGCTGTGTTGGACAATTTTCGGAGATCAGTTCTCCCCTTCTGCTGTAGGATTTGAGGGGTTAATCTCAAGTTGTGGGGGTTTCACAAAAATTCCTTTTCCTCCTGAGTGATCCTTCTGGCCCCACTGTGTGAGTTTACTATGGGAGTGGGTGACACTGTTCTTAGAAATTAATGCTATAGGATATCCCACAGGTGACACACAGGTTCCATTTGTTTGTTTGTTTGTTTGTTTGTTTTTAATGCTTTCTGAATTGCAACTGGGAGACTGCCCTACCGAGCATACATAGTCAAATACATTTATATTGAAATCGTTTGCTGAGATGCTGTTCTGGTCTAGGAGATATGGGTTGAAACAAGGTCTCTGGTGGCACCATCCTACCAGAGGGTCCCAGATCAACAGAGGCCACTGGTACTTGACCTTGTGGGCTACCCAGTGACAGCCAACCTCACTCACACCACGAACTGATGCTGTTTGACTTGAAAACCTCTGAATGACAAGGAGGCTGAGCTGTTGTAGCAGACAGAAGAGCTCAGGGTGACCCTGGTTGCCTAGGATACCAAGGAAGTCAAGTGTTCTAACTGCTCTTGGAGGAGAATGCAGAGTTTACCCCCGCTGCCCCCCAACCCCCACAGAGCCCCATCAACCAAAACCTGAGTAGACAATTTGTGTTGTTGTTTTTGTTGTTGTGGTTGTGGTTGTTGAGACATCAGCAAACCCAGAGGGTTCATCAACTCTGCAAGGCAAAAGAGTTGTGAGCACAAAGGCAGGCACTGTCACTCACTGGTGCTCGAGGTGGGACAGCCTGGTAGGGAAATGCAGGAAAGGTGGCTGAGCATAGCCAGGGTGTGATTATCTGTGGTAAAGAGTTGCCCAAGGGTGCTTAGACTTTTCAGAGACTCTGGCTCATGTGGTCTGTGAGATAACTGAGAGGCCTTAAATTATGGCTAAACAAATACCTTTCACCTCACAATAGAGCTTGCTTGGCTGTAATTTCTAGCTAAACAAAAGGAACCCAAGACCCTGGCACAACCACGGACAACTCGTACAACTCGCTTCAAACTGAGGTGGCTCTGAGCTCTAGGTTGCAGGCATCCCGGTCACTAACATCCCCACCCCACAGCCAGCGTAAGTGGGCAGATATCATCCACACCTCCACTGGTAGCTGTGTTCTCCCAAGAGAACTTCTTGGGATTTGAGAGATGGCTCAGAGTTAAGAGCACTCACTGGCTGCTCTTGCAGAGGACCCAGGCTTTATTCCCAGAACCCACATGGACTCTCACAGTCATCTGTAACGGCAGTGCTAGGGGAGATGGCGCCCTCTCCAATGGCAGTGCTAGGGGAAATGGCGCCCTCTTCTGACCCCTGAGGGTGATGCATGCATGCGTGCATACAAACATACATACATACATACATACACACACACAGAGAAAACATCCATACACACAAAATAAAAATAAATCAATCTTTTAAACAGAGCAATCCTCTTAAGCAAACACCCTAGGAGAGTCAGGTCAAGGGAGCATGTTTGGGAAGCCAAATGAATGTGAGGCTCGTTACCAGAGATCCAAGACAGCTCTCTGCAGCTGTGTGGCTTTCCAGGCAAGAATCCTCCTGGATATTCACGGGCTGGAATTAGTAGCCCTGTTCCTGGTACTTCCATACACTGTCTCTTTCTGTGCTTGCTGAGAAAGTGTTTGAGCTGAGAATATGGCCCAAAGCCAAAGGGCTCTTGGCTCTGCTATTCTCCTGAACAGTTGCACTTTCACTTTAGACCTGAAGGCTCATCCTGGGTCCACAGCTGACCCTGACACTGGAAATTCCTGGAAGAGGCTCAACCCGTCTCCTCAACTCCAAATCTAAAGTAAGCTGAAAGGAGCACTTCCTTATCTAGAGGAGGGAACCAGGAAAAGAGGTAGAAACCAGGACAGGAGGGCTTGACTTACCTTGAGACTCTAGGCAAGTCATCCAAGCTCGCTGGACATCATCCTTGTGTTTTTAAAGGGAGATGCAGGGTGTAGGGTGTATCTGCTGGTTCCTTGGGCTTCTGTCTCTACTTCTCTGGCCCACTATCTCCTAGGAGCCCATAAGAAAGAAAGACATCTTTGCCTTGTGGTGTCCAGATGAGACCTTCCTTCAGGGTCCCAAGAAAAAGTTAGAAAGGTAATTGAGGAAAATATGTAATAAAAATATTAAAAATTAAAAAAAAAAGAAAAGAAAAGAAAAAGTTAGAAAGGCACACAGAGAGGGTGTGTTCCCATTGTTCTGCCCTCTTCCAGGAAGTAAAGAGGCCGCTCTCCTGTGGTCTCTGTTCCCTCAAGGCAACCATGTCTGCAGTCACCCTCTGGCTTCTGATAATCTCTCCCTCACCTAGCCCCAGACCCATGGGTGTTAATCAACCCTCCTGTGCTAGCCTTGGGGCTATTTCACCCTTGATCCAGTTTCCTATGATTCTGCAAATGTCTTAAAATTGTTTTCATCTCCCTGGTAGTAACTTGAGAGTGCAAACCATTTCCTTCTGAGGCCATGACTAATACAACAAGCAACACGGAGCACACCAAGCACCACAGGGTGTTCCGGGGTAAACCATTTCCACTTCAGTTTGGAATTTATAGATGCTGTAATCAGCAGAAAACCTGCTTCTATAACTGCAGTTACGAGTTTGGGGGTTGTTTTCAAAAGAGCTTTACCTGTCTCGGTGACAGACAATAGCGTGAGTCTCTAGAATACATTTCTATCTGATAATGTTTTATTGGAGAGGTGTAAACATTGTGGTAGTAACCAACCACTATCTGATTGGATTTAAGGCTCACTCCGAGAAATGACACTGCTCAGCCAAGGCTCTGAGACTAGTGGGGGCCAAATATGCTCATTCTGCTAAAGGAATGTAGCAATAAAATTACTCCACAGCATTCTACTTCAGCCTTAGATTGGAGTCTCTCCTTCCCTTTATCAGAGAGGCGTCCTCCTGCAGGAGGTGGCCCCTAACCCAGAGGCCCACAGCTGGATAATGAGAGATCCTGGGACACTCAGGCCTCAATGCAGTGTCTTCGTTAAACCCCTTCCCTCAGGGCTTAGGAGAACTGTACGGAAGAGGAGGTGGGAAGATTGTAAGATCCACAGTAGATGAATCACACCAAGGGAACGAAGCCTTCCAGACACAAATGGACTGAACACATACACACTCACAGAGCTTGAGGCAGCATAGGCCTGCACAGGCTTGCACAGCTCCA
This sequence comes from Mus caroli, assembly GCF_978045245.1. Taxonomy (NCBI): domain Eukaryota; kingdom Metazoa; phylum Chordata; class Mammalia; order Rodentia; family Muridae; genus Mus; species Mus caroli. Next base: position 117,961,131 of record NW_028227267.1, read on the forward strand.
AACCAGTCAGGGTCCCAAAGCTGACATGGGGCAGTAGGCACAAGTGTCCACTGCCAATCAAGAAAGAATCTCCAGCTGGGTGTGGTGGCGCACGCCTTTAATCCCAGTACTTGAGAGGCAGAGGCAGGCGGATTTCTGAGTTTGAGGCCAGCCTGGTCTACAAAGTGAGTGCCAAGACAGCCAGGGCTACACAGAGAAACCCTGTCTCGAAAAACCAAAAAAAAAAAAAAAAAAGAAAGAATCTCCAATTGATGAGTACTCAGAAAGAAAATTTTGTTTCTCTAATGGAATCTCACTGGGTATACAAACTATATTTAAGGGGCAGGCCCCATGTCTAGCATAAGACAGACATGGAGGCTATCACCAAGATATTTTGGAAGCTTTCTTGTCTCATAATGCTTTGCTTGGACATTTTTTTTTTAACCTTACTGCTCTTTTGCTTGTATATTATGGTTTCTGATTCTGTGTTTTTATGGAGTGTGTGTGTGTGTGCTCGTGTGTTTGTGTTTGTGAATGTGTATGCATGTGTACATTGTATGTGATGTGTGTTTGTATATGTACATTGTCTGTGTGTGTACATATGTGGGCTTCTGTATGCATACACATGCATACATGTGCACATGTGCCTGTGTGTGTTCATGTGTAGGCATGTGTGAATGTATGTGCATACATTGCATATGCATGTGTGCTCACTGCATGTACATGTGTTTGTACATGTATGTGCCTGTGTGTGCTCATATACATGCATACGTGAATGTGTGTGTGCGTGTGTGTGTGTTTGTGTGTTTGTGTTTGTGAATGCATGTGCATGTGTGCATTGCATGTGCACATGTGTTCATATATGTACATTGTCTGTATGTGTACATATGTGGGCTTGTGTATGCATACACATGCACACATATGCGCATGTGCCTGTGTGTGTTCATGTGTATGCATGTGTGAATGCATGTGCATGCATTGCATATGCATGTGTGCACACTGCATGTACATGTGCTTGTGTGTGCTCATATGCATGCATGTGTGAATGTGTGTGTGCAGTGTACGTCTGTGTGCATGCACATGCATTTCTTGTGCTTTTTTTTTTCATTTTGTTTTATTGTTTGTCAGTTTTTGTCTGCTGTCTTGAGAGAAAAGGTGTGGAGTGATAAGGTGGGGAGGTGAAGAGGACTTGGGAGGACATGAGGGAAGGGAAACTGATCAGATATACTATATGAAACAAACTTTATTTTCAATTAATAATAGCAATGCTTTACTTGTAATGTGTGGTGGTTTGAATATGCTTGGCCCAGGGAGTGGTGCTATTAGGAATTATGGCCTTGTTGGAGGAAGTGTGTCACTGTGGGTGTGGGCTTTGAGACCCTCCTCCTGGCAGCCTGCAGAGCATGCCAGTCTTCTCCTGGTTCCCTTCAAAATACACATGCACAAGAGTACACACAGGCACATGTGCACACCAACACACATGTACATGCATGCACATGCATGTATACACACACACACACTTATACAAGCACATACATGCATACACACATACATGTGTGAGCCTGGGCACCAGAGGTTTTCCACGGAGATCTCTAGCCAGGCCTGGTGAGAGGGTTCTGGTGAAGTTCCAGGTCAGCCATGGTTATCCTGTCTTGGGGCCAGCAAGAAGGCTGGGGGCGGGTGGGTAAAGTGTTTGCCACACAAGCCTAAAGACCTGGGTTTGATCCCTGAAACCCATGGGATGGTAAAAGGGAAAACCAACTCCTGAGATTGTCTTCTGACCTCCACATGTACGCTATGAAGCACAAGTGTGAGTGTTTGATTCACCACTGGTGGTACTGTTTGAGAAGGAGCAGGAGCAGCGGGCCTCACTGGAAGGAGATGTGCCACTGGCGTTGGGCTTTGAGATCTCCAAAGCACACACCATTCTCAGTTAGCCCTCTGCCTTATATATGTGTCTCAAAATGTAATCTCTCCACTACTGCTGCAATGCCATGCCATGCCTGCCTGCTGTAGTGCCTGCCTGCCTGCCTGCCTGCTGCCATGCTTCCTGCCATAATGTTCATTGATTTACCCTCTGAAACTGTTAAGCCCCCGGTGAACTTTTTCTTCTCTAAGTTGTCTTGGTCATGGTGTCTTGTCTCAGCAACAAGAAAAGTAACAAAGATGTCAGCTAGGCAGGATAACCAGTTTGCTCTACAGTTCCTATCTCTACCTCCTGAGTGTCGTAATTACAGGCAGGTTACCACACCATCCTAGCATTTCTGCCAGTTCTGGGGACGTAAATTGTGGTTCCATACCGGTCTTGAGCCATCTTGCTGGTAAGAGTTTAACCACTGAGGCATTTCTCCATCCATACGGGCCATTTCTTGATAATGTGTCATGGGAGAAGCACTGTGTTTAATGCTTTATCTATATGATTAGTAACTGATTAACCATAGTTTTTCCAGTAACAATGTTGTCAAACCAACTCCTCTGGCCAGCTATATATAGGGTTTCCATTGCAGAGCAGAGACACCATGACCAAGGCAACTCTTAAAAAGGACAACATTTGCCGGGCGTGGTGGCGCACGCCTTTAATCCCAGCACTCGGGAGGCAGAGGCAGGCGGATTTCTGAGTTCGAGACCAGCCTGGTCTACAGAGTGAGTTCCAGGACAGCCAAGGCTACACAGAGAAACCCTGCCTCGAAAAACCAAAAAAAAAAAAAAAAAGGACAACATTTAATAGGGGCTGGCTTACAGGTTCAGAGATTTAGTCCATTATCATCAAGGTGAGAGCATGACAGTGAAGGCAGCAAGAGACTCTCTTTGTAAGGCAAACAAGAGGAGAGTCTGTTCACTGGGAGGATCCTGACCTCAGAGTAACCCCCACAGTGACACAATTCATCCAACAAGGCCACACCTACTAACAGTGCCACTCCCTGGTGAGCCAAGCCCCTCCCCATTAGGAAAATGTCAGCCATTCGTGACCCTCTGTCTAAAATCTGTGGATTATCTACCACTGGAAGGTGGGGGTGGGGTTGTTCCAAACAGCCACTTTCCCTTCAGCCTTCTCATACAGAAACTCAGCCAAAGATGGTGGCCTCAAACTTCATAGGAACCTTTTCAGTGAGTGTACCTCAGCAGCTTCTTCTAAGACCCAAAGTCTGCTTTCAGGAAGGTCTGTCCCAATGAACAATGCTGCCCTCCAATAGCAAAGGGTCACCTGGGGGTTGGAGAGATGGCTCAGTGGTTAAGTGCACTGACTGCTCTTCCAGAGGTCCCAAGTTCAAATCTCAGCAGCCACATGGTGGCTCACAACCATCTGTAATGACTGTGCCTGAAGACAGCTACAGTGTACTTATAAATAAATAAATCTTTTTTAAAAAACAAAAAACAAAGGGTCACCTGACTCATTTTTCACTCAAGGCCAAGATGGCTTCCTCCACCCATTATCCCCTGCATTCTGCCCCAGTGTGCTGTCAATCAATGGTCTCTGTCTGGTGAATGGTGGTTCCGGGATTGCCAGTGAAGGTAAACTGTAGCAAGCACAGGGTTCAGACTTTGCAAGGGAGCAGGACACCCGGAGACAGAGGATTTGAGAGCACCTGAAGGAGGACTTGCTGCTAAGGATAGGTAGACTTTTGTTTTAAATGACTGGCTTCTGTTACGTAAGCCATTGTTCACAGTGCGTCTTTCACCCTACTGCATCCGACTTCAATTGTCTGTGTGCCCAATCATGCCTAGACATGAGATGGTACAGGGGGTTCCCCCTAAAAGTTCACTTAGAGAACACAGTGTGACCTACTGAGAGTGCGCTCCACCAGCCCAGGCCGGATCAGCACTCAACTGCCAGTCCTAGACAGTTCTGAGAAGGTGCCACTGGAAGAGAGTCAGAGCTGCTAGGTCGATTTGACCTAACTGCTTTCTTTGGAGAGGGGTTGTGTGTATAGCTCTGAGAGGGTGTGGGTCCAGTTGCTTTGCTGTGAAAGGGATGTGTCTATCTCAAGCCAAGTAGAGTCCCAGGCTAACCTGTCCCTAGGGTTCCCTGTCACACAGGTTTTACTCCAGGATCTTCCTCCCCCTAGCAGTCCTTCCACTCTCACTCAGTCCTTAATGGTGATTCAGGGTTTCTACAAAGTGACATTGCCATCTCTGCTGAAGCGTCAGGCTGAGGCTTAGCAGCTGAATCATGGAGCATTGCTGAGACCTCATGACCTGTTTGCTCATCTCTCACCTCTGAAGAAGCCAAGGCTGGGAGGAGTTGAGGAGAGTACCAAGGTCACCCAGCTAGAGCTTGAAACTGGATTTGTAGGATGCCAAAGCCAGGCTGTGGCGGCTCTTCCTCCTCTTCTTCTTCCTCCTCCTCCTCCTCACTCTTTAAGGAGCTGATCTGATCAAATAGTGATTGTGTTTGCCTGTCAGAGGCCAAAGCCCAGGCTGCACCTTGCCCCGCTCTTAACAAAGGTTTATCTACATCTTTTTGCAGGGAATAAACTACACTGATTGCTACTTCCAATTTCTGATATAAAAAGAAAGTGCTAGAAAAAAAAAGTCCTGCTGCTCCAGTTTTAGTGAATCCTGTATTGTCAAGACACTGGGAGTCTAAAATTGAGCCCTTTAGGGAGCCAGGGGTAATTTTTAGAATCACAGTGAATTACAGAGGCAGGCAAATGTCTCTGATGAATGAGTTAGCAAAAAGCACTCTACTACAGTTCAAACCCCTGAAGTCATATTAGCTGTTTTTAGAACACACCAACCTTCTGCTAAGTTCACGCCAAGTTCAGCAGGCAGAGGGAGGAACGCTCGGCTGACACTCAGCTAGCACGCACTAGGCTGACATGGCCTGCAGAGGGAAGAGCTCAGACTTGGGAGGCAGGAGCACTGACTTCAAGCCCAGCTGTGTGCCTTGGCACAGCCTCTCCGAGGCTCACACTTGCAGGTATGCCATGGAGGACTGATCCTCAGTCATGGAGACAATAAATATAAATATTCGGTATTCAAATCAACAACAGGGTGAACACCTGATGTTTGTCAGTCAAGGGCACCACTTGAAGTGAAAACAGGAGGAGGGAAAGATCTAGAAGAGCACAGAAAGGAAAAGCAGAGTCAGGGGGAGTGGGGTTAGATGCACGGAGGTGGCAACAGCTACAGGGGGACATTGGAGAGGAGAATTGAAAGGTACCCAAAAAAACGTGGACTTAGGAAGGCACTGGGTCAGATCCAAGCAGGGGACAGGCAGAAGCTCTAAGGCAGCAGTGGTTCTCAACCTGTGGGTCATGAGCCATTTGGGGTTGAAAGACCCTCTTACAGGAGTCTCATATCAGACATCCTGCATATCAGGTGTTTACATTACTATTCATATAATCAGCGAAGCTATAGTTATGGAGTAGCAATGAAAATACTTTTAAGTTTGGGGGTCACCAGGACCTGAGGAACTATATCAAAGGATTGCCCCCCCTTAGGGAAGGTGAGAATCACTGCTCCAAAGAGAGTGTAATGAGGAGACAATGTCTAGGAATGGTAGTGTGTGCCTAGACTCCCGGCACTCAGGAACTATCACAAGTTCAAGGCCAGCCTGGGTCACACAGAGAGTACCAGGACTATAGATCAAGGCCATAAATAAATAAATAAATAAATAAATAAGAGAGATACAGATAGAGCCAGTGAGTGAGGCTTGAGCAGACCAAAGGAAACACCTGGTCCTCTGCCTCCTCAGGACGATGCAGCATCAAGGTGTGGCCAGATGAGAACCTCTCCCTCTGAGAGCCCCAGCTCCTTGAATGTAAGAGATAGAGAGCTCTTCCTTATAATCACTTTGTGGTGATATTTTTGTTATAGGGAGAGAAAAAAGAAACAGGATTATCGCCCTCCTGCTCTCCCCTCTCCACAACTTGCCATTTCCACCCAAATGGAAAGCTGGTACCCAGCGATGCATGCAGAGTCTAGAAGGGAGGTCCTTGCAGACAAAGCCCAGGAAAAGTGAAGGTCTGCGGTTTCCACAGTGTGGGGTTAGGGAGGGTGGGGGAGGGCGTGACAGCCCCTTAATCGAAAAGATTAAATAGCTCGGGTCTTTATGTGAATCAGAAAGATGATGTATAAAAACATTGCCGCCCTTTAAAAGGAATGTATTGTTCAGAATTTCTACAAAGCCTAGGCCCACCCCCTCTCTGGCTAGTCTGCGCCGACTTTTACAACCTGCCGTCGCAGAAAGAGCAGCGAGTCAGACAAATCTAAAGCAATACACAAACATCGGAACCCTAAAAGCACAGACATACAAGTAAGGTCATACAGAGTGAGCAGGTTTATTTATATATTTAGGAATATACTCGTAACATCAATTAAAGATAAAGAGGTCATTTCATTCAGAGAGAATAGGAATGGGGTGTGCACTTTCTTTAGAAACCAATTTCCAAAACTGAGAACAATTTGAGAAAGTCCTAAAATAATGGCCGTGTCTGCTCTGCTTCTCTCTCTGCGTCATCGCTTGCAAGAGAACTGTTTCAGCCCCGTTGTGGATACGGATGGCCCTGACCTACCTTCCCTCCCTGGGGTCCTGAGCTGGCTGGGAAAGTGGGTCTGCCCGGCGGCCTGCGCATCCTCACAAGCCTGACCAAACTGGGTAACGGGGAGACTGAGGTGTCCAGCCTCTTCTTTTCCAGCCCCTCTCTTCAGGGCATCCACTGTCTCTGTCCACACCCACTCACGCATCAGCTTGTACCCAGTGCTGTCTGCCACATCCTCTGTTCTGGGAGCACAGCCTTGGACTCCTGGTGCGTGGAAACTGTAATTCCTCCAACAGAGTGCAAGCTGGGAGTCCAAATGCACAGAATCAGACTTCACAGTCTCGAATATCCCAGCGGCGCAGGAACAATCCACACTGGTTAGCGCCTGGTGACACATCTGACAGTCTTACCCTCTTGGTTCGTCCTCCAGCATCTGAGCTTTCTTCCTGGCTGAGAAGCAAGACTCGGGAGCCTGGAGTGCACCTGCCCACAGGGGAGTCCATCCCGTAAACATTTAAACGCGACCTTGTAGTGCGCCTATGTGCTAAGCCGCGTTTATGGTGATTCAGGGACACATTGGCAGATGAACTAAGCCATATGGAACCACTGTTATGTGGCTACACTCACACACATGTGGCTACACTCACACACGCGTGGCTACACTCACACACGTGTGGCTACACTCACACACATGTGGCATACACTTATACAAACTCATATACACATAAGTAAAAATAAAAATCTCTTTTAAAATAGCTAAGTTTTTCTCTTCACGAGGAAAATTAACAAAGAACAGATACCTGAATAAAGGAGCCGTGTGTGTGTGTGTGTGTGTGTGTGTGTGTGTGTGTGTGTGTGTGATAGGGGGAGACAGTTGACTCAATAGAACCTTCTCACTCAAGCTCACTCCACAGACTCTTTCTGACTGGGCAACACTTCCAGCAACTTACACTTCTGGCCCTGAACCAAAAGAAAATAAACAAATGTTGATTTTTTTTTTTTCCTATTTAAGATCCATTTTTAAAAGGCTAAATGAGGGGAAAGTCAGCCTACAGTTGTTTTTGTTGTTGCTGTTGTATTCTTTTGGGATTTTGCTATTTGGTATATATATACAAATGAAACAAAAAAGTATTTTTCTGTGTCATCCTGGCTGTCCTGGAACTCACTCTGTAAACCAGGCTGGCCTTGAACTCACTGAGATCTGCCTACCTCTGCCTCCAGATTAAAGGCATGCACCACTGTACAAGGCAAGTTTCCCGTTAATGAAGCTGGACCCAGGAACCGTTTCTAAAGACAAGCAGCAAGTGCACTCTTCCTGTGAAGGGCGGCATCAGCCTTCCTCCACCAGGCTTCTTGGAAGTCTTTTGTAAATCTTAGATTACTACTTATTAGTTCAAATACAAGCATAAAACAGACAGAAGATTCACTAGGTGGCCCAGTCACACTGGTCTTGAACTCACCTTTGATTCTAAACTGTTTCAGAAACAAAGAGGAAAGAGAAGATGATAAATTTCCAGAGAACTAGATATTCGAATTCAAGGGCAACTTAAATCTATCCAGTCAGTCACTTAGGGCCACAGTTTTATGTCTAACAAGCAGGGGTTACACCAGCACTGGCCATCGCTGTGAGACAATATCTCTAGAATACTTTTCCTCCCCTGTCATAATTTGTCAAATGTCATTCTTCACTCAGAAAATATTTAAGGATTGCTTATATACCATCACTGGCTCTAACTCCTAAAGACACTGTGGGAAGATCACAGTTCTGTCCTTGGAGATCATAGTTAGTGGGAGAACGACTGGACCAGCTGGAAAACCCCTGTGGACCATAAGCTAAGAGTGCTTAGACCAGGACAGACCAGAAGGGGCCACCCAGGAGAATGAGGAACACACACACACACTCACACACACACACACACTCACACACACACATACACACTCACAGATACACATACACACAGACACACAGTCACACAGACACACACACACACACTCACAGATACACAGACACACACATATACACTCACAGATACACATACACACATATACACACTCACGGATACACACATGTACACTCACAGATACACATACACACAGAGACACACACACACAGACACATAGACACACACAGACACACTCACAGACACACAAACACATACACACGGACATACACAGATCCACACAGAGACACACATACACACAGAGACACACATACACACACACAAACACACACATCTCTCAGGGATAACACAGTCCCATCACTTGTCTTGGGGTAAAATAACAACTACATTTAACAGGAGTGACCTCCTCTGGAGAAAAAAAAAATCTTTTCTTTCTCCTTAAAAAAAAAATTAAAATTAAAATCTGCCCGTTTGCTAAGAACAGAGGCTGGAGTTGTGCGGCACCAACCTGAAGGGAGAAAGAAAACGCCTTAACGTGTGTTCTGGGCAGATGTGACACCAATTATTTTTGAGGGAAGAGACTAGATAGTCACATGACTATCCTCCAACTCCCAGTGCCTTGGCCCTCCTAGCCCGTTGTTCTCACGACCTCCTGTTGCTTAATGGAAGTGTGGCCCCTGAAGGTCCAAGGACCTTGCTGGGCTGCCCAAGCCGTCAGTGCAAGGCTGCCACTGTGTTAAGCTGCCTTGTGGATATAACTTCTTCCTTGGCCCTCAGCCTCCTCATGGGTAAAATGGCTGAGTTGGAGCCCAGGTCCCCTTACACCAGACTTTACATATGTGTTCAGAGAGTTCACATATGTAGGCTTCAGGAACTGGATAGCGTTGCCTCTGACAGTGGACACCATTGAGTATAAACAGGAGGCTGTAGGTCAGCCCCGGGCTGGGTGAGGGTGTGGTCAAAGAGCCTTGTCTCCCAGGCATATGGTAGAGCCATCTAGCTGGCGGGGTCCCCTGTGGATTGACCAAGCTCGCTCAGTCAGTCAACAGGTTCTCCAGCGCAGGAGTGAGGATTAAAAAGAAAATGGACAGTTAGGCAACATTGTAGCGTGACCCCAGTCAATTCTGAGACTGAAGGCAAATTTTTATTTTCCAGCCCACTTTTTAATACCATTTTAATTACATGCAAGTATTTTGGGCAAACAGTACAATAAGGAACAAAGCAGCTGTACTTATGTTAAGGAACTACTAACAAAGCCGCAAGTCTTGTGATTACTCCTGATAGTTGCTACAAAGGGCTTACTATAATGACCGAAATACTGGAGCCCACTTCCTGGTCCAAGCCCAAAAATGCCTGAGGCCTAGTTCCACCCTAAGACTAAAATTCTTGCCTTATCCTACTTCCCTATCACAGCCTAAAGTTAGAATCTTGCCCTAAAGTCAGATTCTTGCCAGAGCTTACTTCCCTGTCCTAGGCCAATGTCAGATTCCTCTCTGAGGCCCACTTCTTTGTCCTTAGCCAATGTCAGACTCCTGCCAAGCGGTACCCCAAAAGGCTTTCCACAGTGAATCTCAGCAAGAAGGTAAGTGTTGTGTCCCGCCAGCAGATGACAGCCTGGGTTCTAGCCTGGAAAGGCACTTTGGAAACCTGGAAGAGAAGAGGGGCTAGGAGACGAGAGAAAGATGCAGCTAAGACAAGCAGATTCTGATCAAAGCTCAATTTTACTATTCCGCACGCAGTTATGAAGCAGGGGAAGGGGACCGATTCCCGCCAAATAATCTCGGGGTCCAGTAGTAGGGTGACCACATGTATGGCTCCAAACAGCAAAGCGGCAGGTTCCAGCAGTGGGCGTGGCAGAACAATTGAGCGGGAAGCTCCACCCTTGAGCAAGCAGGTTTCAGGCTGGGGGAGGGGAGACTACAGGTAAGATCTATGGGTTTTGAAGTGGGGTGGGGGCAGAAAAGGAGATGGCTCCGTGGGGAAAGGGCTCGCTGAGCATCAGGACCTGAGTTTGGACCCCAAGTCGGGGAACGGCAAGTCCCAGAACTAGTGAAAGGTCATTTCAAAACTAAGGTAGAGCGAGAGAAAGGAAGATGCTGACGCTGACCACCTGGCTCTGCTGGCTTTAGCAGCCCACCGCACCACACACACATATTTGATCATACACACACACACACACACACACACGGGGTGGGGGGCAAGGAGGAGGAGGAGAAGGAAGAGGAGAAATAAGCTTTGCTTGACGGTCATCAGCTGTAAAATGACGTCTAGCTAAAAACTGTTGCTCCTAGTAAGACATAAGCCATCATGGTCCGTGTCAGTAGGAAAGTATATTAGAGAGATCAGAGCACATCGAAGAGTCACAGAGAGGCAGGAGGCACCGATGAAGGAGTATAAATATAACCCCACAGAGAGTTGGGGAGGAGCACTGAGCCTTGGTTTGGTTTGCTCCACCTTGCTATTCTTCACTAAGGACACACATGTATTCGTTCACCTTACACAGTTAAGCTCAACTTGTGGGTAACAGTGCCATTGAAAGAAACTCATCCAAGAACTGCTCATGAGGTTCCTGTGGTAGCTTGCTGCTTCTGTGGCATTGTCTCAGGCCAGTTGGCGAGCCTGGTGGTTTCTTCAGGATTGAACTACAGCTGCTGGTCAGTGCCTGGCATCTGCCTGCTGAGAGGGATGGTCTGCAGCTGCTGAGTCATATCTGGTGTTTGCTATGGGACTGAACTGCTGCCCAAGATGATCAAGCTCCCCTCTAAAGAACGATGGCTGAACAGGTCCGCTTCCCCCATATCCTAATAACTTTTCTCTACCACAACCTCTGCCAGGTGGTAGGCTGGAGGAGAGATTGAACCCTTGTTAAAAGTAGGTTGCTCGGGAGGCAGAGGCAGGCGGATTTCTGAGTTCGAGGCCAGCCTGGTCTACAAAGTGAGTTCCAAGACAGCCAGGGCTATACAGAGAAACCCTGTCTCGGAAGAAACAAAAGTAGGTTGCAAAAAATGTATGCCTACTCCTCATTCAAGCCAAAGGTTTATCTCAGGATGGAAAAATGAGCCTGGTACAAGAATAAGTCCATGTGTCAGGAAGAGAGTGGGGATATCAAGACCCGAGGATGAGATTGACGTCAGGACTGTGCTAGGTGGTCAGCAAGGATATAACTCTCTGAAGAATCCAGTCAGTGGCAAAGAGAAGGCAGATGGCTGTGGCTGTGGCTGCTGTGACTGTAAACTACCGTGTTTCGTGTCAAATTGGCCCAGCAGTCATTTTTGCCTTTGTTTGGCTGACACCTGGTTCCACAGGAAGGAAATTGTAAAGAAGGCGTCACTTTTTCTTCTTGAACTTGCTATTGTGTACTGAGAGTCTCATTTTTTTCTCGTCTCAAAGACTCAAGCCTTTAGGGAACCTTAGGGATGAGGTTACAACAATGGAATGTTGGACAGATGTAAATATTCAGGATTCTGCATCTGTTTCACAGATTAAAGAATTCTTGGAAGCTTGGTTCCTGAGTCTTCAGAATCAATCATCTACCCACCGAAAAATCACTGGTTTTGCAGTGAACATGCCCAGACATTTTTCCAGTCATTGGTCCCTAACAATGGAGTGTATAGCTACAGTTCACAGAGCATCTCCGTTGAGTTCAGCACTGTGAATAGTTCAGGGATGGATTGAAGTATGTGGGCGGGGCTAGAGTGATGACGTGGGGTTTACTCTGCAGAGAACCAGAGCTCAGGTCCCAGGGCCAGCATTGAGAAGCTCACCTCACCCTCCCCTCCACTTCTCTAGCCTTCTACCCGTGCATCACACGCACACAAACACGCATACGTGTGCATGCGCGGGCACACACACTTACACACAAATAAAATAAAAATAAAATAGTTCTCTAAAATATATGGGAGGGTGTGCAGAGGTCAAATTGGAGTCCTGCAATTTGTTTTATACATGGGACTTGCACATCCACAGATTTGAGCTCCCTGGAAGCAATCCCTGTAGATACCGGAAGACTCGCTCAGAGTCATACAATGAAATGACCATGAGTGGAGCTTAGATTCCACCAAGGCAGATCTGTTGCCAGAGTTCCAAAACAAGCAGCTCCTTCATTCACGTGAGGAGAGAAAATGTTACGGACGCACTAGAAATACAGCCTTCCGAGGAAGCAGAATGTGGTGGCAGATGGTGCGTACGGATCCTCCTCGCCATCACAAGACGCGCTTGCATTACACTCTGCAACTCCAAAGCGTGCTGGAAGCCATCTCATTGACTCTTTTCCTCACATGGATGAGAACGTTCCAGCAGCTCTTGGCAAGGCCTGCACCTTAGTTCCCCACCACACAGGCTGCGTGATCATTCCATCTTAAGGAGCAGAGAGCGTTCCCCGGCTTATGCATGCTCAAGGCAGGCTTTCTAGGGTTCCCCGAGGCAGGCTTTCTGGGGTCCCGCAGGTCAAACCGTTCGCCATCCTCTCCACTTGGCCTTCTGTGTGCTCATGTCTCATCCAGATGCTATGGGACTCTTGGGGCTCTGAAGTTTACCCAAAAGCCAGTGAAACAGAAATAATGATTTGGTCGTGGTTCTTCAGCCTCCCCTCAAGAAAGGCTTGGCCTCTGGGCTCTTTCTGACCAGTTCTAGACTTCCAAGGTCACCCCTGGCCTGCCCCACCCTGAACTTTGCACCATTCTACTGAGAAGACACAGATAAGCCAAGGACAGTCTGGGGACATCAATCTGGAACGCTGCGTACGCGCGTGCGCATGCGCGCACGTGCAAAGACAGTCTAATGAGAACCCGGACCTGGGCTGGGAAAGCTGTGGATCCCTTCACCTCAACTATTCTGCCCTATCACCCGTCAAGAATTTCCGTGTTACAAAATCCAGTATCCGGGCTGGAGAGATGGCTCAGTGGTTAAGAGCACTGACTGCTCTTCTAGAGGTCCTGGGTTCAATTCCCAGCAATCACATGGTAGCTCACAACCATCTGTAATGGGATCTGTTGCCCTCTTTGGTGAGTCTGAAGATAGCAATAGTGTACTGTTTAATGTATATGAATACATTTTAAAAGTCTTAAAAAAAAAATCCAGTATCCAAGAGGTAACACTTCCTCGGATCGTCCTGGGAAGGAAATAAAAACCACAGGGAGCCTCCCACATTCATCTGGAACATCACACCCTGTAGGTAAGAGCTTTATGAATTAAAACATTTCCAAGGATTACCAGACAAACACCTGTAATCTCAGCATTGGGACCGTGAGTCAGGAGACTCGCCAGAAACCCAAGGCCAGCCTCAACTAAAAAAAAAAAACAAAAAACAAAAAAACAAAAACCAACCAACCAACAAACAAAAAACAAAGCAACACTCCCCGGATGTAGAAGCCCATCTCTGTGGACAATGATGAGCCCAAGGGGAAATGCTGAGCCAATCTAATGACCAACAAGAGAGACTCCCTAATTAACACTAATTAACACAGACAGAATCAGCGGCATGCTACGCAACCATCTTAAAGATAAATAGTGAGGCCACAAACACCCTTTAACTGATTGCTTTTAAAAGGTTTCGAAGTTGTAGGCACTCTGTTTCCCTTTCTTTCTCTCGTGCTGTGACGGAACACCCCAGAGAAACCAGGAAGAATGGGTTTCTTCTGCTCGCTGAGCGTGGGGTCTGGAGAGTTGTGCTAGAGTTGTTTCTCTCCCCTCACCGCGCCGTGAGACCTGGAGACCACCCAGGTCACCAGGCACCACAGCAAGTCTTTCCTGCTGACACGTCTCATTAGCTCTTCTAGGAAACGAAAGTCAGGCAAAAACTGATCTGACTTTCTGGCCCACGCCTTCTCAAGTTCTTAAATCGTACACCTAGCTGTCATACAGAGAGCTGAAATAAAAGTATTATATTTCTGAAATAAAAATGGTTGCTCACTTACATCGTCGGGCGAGGCATACTGTAGCGAAGTGCTTTCTGTAACCTTTTCATTTTACGACATTGGGCAATCTTTTCCTCTTCCTCTGAGTTTGTCCGGTTTGTTAAAAGACAGAGAAATCTGCACACCTCCCTTACCCATAACAACTTACGAGGGAAGCCGTGCTGGCAGTTGCCAGCATTAGATACCCTCGGGAATGCTTGTGTGGCATCACACTGGGAAAGCCTGTGCTTGGGTGTGGCCACGGTATGATTTATAGTTAACCAGAATCTTCTTCTTGCAGATATTTCCCTTTATTTAACCTCTATCTTTTGAATATATATTGTATGAACATCCCCAATCCAAACCCCAAAATGCTAAAAGAAAAACAAAACAAACAAAAAACCCCACTGAACTCTTATGTGTGTGCTAGGACAGAACTAAATCCCATCCCAAAACCTGAAACTTTCCAGGTGTTAGTATGACATCACAGGTAGAAAATACACCACCATGAAACCTTTGTCTTTGGGGCAAGATTACAAAAAATATTTCGCAAACTTATTTCCTGTGTGACATGGAATGCAAATGCCATTTTTTAATCAGTTACTACCTCCCAGATAGCGCATTGCACATGATAGTATCCCAAACCCGTGATCATATCCAAAATCGAAGACCTTCTGCCCCTAAGCATTCTATAATACAATCTATACTTTATTCTGTAATATGAACTTCTTGGAAGTTTGATGATTGGAAATGAAGTATGAGCCGGGCGTGGTGGCGCACACCTTTAATCCCAGCACTCGGGAGGCAGAGGCAGGCGGATTTCTGAGTTCGAGGCCAGCCTGGTCTACAAAGTGAGTTCCAGGACAGCCAGGGCTATACAGAGAAACCCTGTCTCGAAAAACCAAAAAAAAAAAAAAAAAAAAAAAAAAAAAAAAAAAAAAAAAGAACTGGAAATGAAGTATGTGCTTAGCATATAAGATTCCCTGTGCAAAGGGGGAGGGAGGGGCAAAGGAGGGAAATGGGGGAGGGGAGGGAGGGAGGGGAGAAAGGGGAGGGGAGGGAGGTAAGAGAGGGAGGGAAGGGAGGGGAGGGAGAGGAGGGGAGGGATGGAGGAAGGGGAGAGGGGAAGCACTTCCTGGCAACTTAAGTCACCAATATCTTCAGTGGTTTCTTCAACCTCATTCTTGAAGTTCATGTTGAATGACATCCTATTCAGACTGCTATAACAACATGCCATGAGCCAGGTGTCTTTTAAGCAATAGAAAGGCCTCCCTCGTATTCCTGGAGGGTGTGCAGTTTTGGATTACAGCACTGACAGGTTCTCTGTCTGGTGAGGGTGTTTCCTGGCTGTAGGTAGTACCTTCTTGCTGGGTCCACATGAAAGAGCAGAGGTGACTCTCCAAGTCTGCTGTATAAGGAGGGTACTCAGCCCTTTCTTGAGGATATACTCTGGCCGAAGGTCCCCCATCCACCCTGACACCATCACTTTGAGGAGATTCAAGAGGTTTATTTTCCTGCGCTTCAAGGTTGACCTTCAATTAGTCCCTCTGAAAGAAAGATGAAATTTCAAGACCTGTAAGTCCTATAAAGTACTCAGAAATTGCTGGTTGTTTGTGAGCCAAGAGGCTGCCTGGGGCTGAGGACAAAGAAGAACAAACCCAGGCATGCCCCGTAGTTAAAACATCCCTGGGAACAGCTTGACCATAAAGATAAAGAGGAATGTGAGGACATAACAGGGCTATCTGAACTGAGTCAACAGCTCACAGAACTCTGACACCCTGACCTGCACGTATTCTTTTGCTGATGGTTGAATAAGCCAATAGTGTGTCGCTATGCTGAATTCCCCACCTCTAAGCCCTTTACCCCATAAAATCCCTAGCTTTCGAGCCTCGGGGTCGAATCCACTGTCTCCTGCGTGAGATACATTTCGACCCGGAGCTCCGCCATTAAACTGCCTCGTGTGTTTGCAGCAAGAAGGATTCTCGTGTTTCTTTGGGTACGCTCTCTCTCTCCTGAGACTAGAGTGGGGGTCCCCGAAAGGGGGTCTTACATCTCAAGGTAAGTTATAAGAAGGTGATCCTGAATGGCTACTACAAGCGGTTTTTATACATTTTAGGTGCACAGGTTACATCAGCAAGGTTACAGTCCAAGCGCATTGGCCTTCAGATCTATTGGCTAGCAAGCATGACACACTTCTGAACTCTACCTGGGACTTTCCAGAGGGTCAGGTAACTATCAGTCAGTACATTCTGAGAATTTTTTTACTCAAGAATGTTCCTGTGGGTGGAGAATGGAACTTGGCCCAGCCTTGACTCCAGGCGGGAGGGGGAAACTGTAAGGAGGGTGTGGGATTGGAAAACCCCTTAGGGTCCCTCATTCCACTGTTTTTCTTATACAAGCTCCAATCCTGGAGCTACGCTCAGGTCTTGGGTAGCTAACTCATATCCTTCAGGTCCTGTCCTCGGGGTCTCATATGGTTGGCCCAGGACCATCAGCTGTCTGTTCCTATTCTCTCCTTTATGAAGGCTGTATGCTTGTTCAGTGTGCAGGGTCCAAAGGTCAGCAATAGCAGGAGAACAATTAGGGGTCCGAACAAGGTGGATATGAGGGTGGTTAACCAAGAGAAGGAGTTAAACCAAGATTCGAACCCGCCCTGACTGGGTTCTCTTTCTCTCTTCTGCTTGGCCAGCCCTTCTCTCACCTTGGCCGTTGAGTCTTTAATTACCCCAGGAATGGTCTCCAGTGTGTGCTTCCAGGGTTTCACACCCCCAGGTAGCACAGGAAAAGTGGTTGGCCCCCTAACATTGATGGGGCTGCTGCTGACTTCTCCCATTTCGGGGTCGTCACAGATATATGAGGGTTTCTCACAGGACACGAGGAGGTTACTCTTTCAGTATATAAGCTTTGCATGGGCACAAACAATTCAGACTGTAATAAAGACACACATCAAACTCCAGCCAATGAGGTAGGATGGCCCACACCTATAACCCAAGCACTTTGGGGGCTGAGGTAAGGGGACCCTCTTCCTTCAAAAATTAAAAAAAGGGTGGGCAAAAGGGCTCAGTGGGTAAAAGTGCTTGCCACCATGCCTAATGACCTGAGTCTGATCCCCAGGGCATACTCAGCTCAAGGAAAGACCCCATCCCTAAGACCGGTCCTTTGATTTCCACGCATGAGCTGTGGTATTCTCATGCAACACACACACACATACACACACACAAACACACACACACACTTACACATACACACACACACATACTCACACACACACACATACTCACACATACACACACACACAAACACACACACACACTTACACATACACACAGAGACCTGCCAATTTTTAGCTAATCATTGCAATTTAGATACTTTATGGGAATGATAAGCTTGGTGGCAGGCATCCTGTGTAATGTGGACATACTCCTTCAGGTTGACCAAAAGTTCTAGGATCTAAGAACCCTGTTTAGAATTCATTCCACCACCTCAGAAAGGGAAAAGAATAGAGGGACTTTGCCTCTGGAGCTAGGTTTGGAGAGACTCGAGTGGGTGGCACCTTCTGGCCACAGAGGCTCATACACAGATGGGCTGATGGGTGGCCACTGGTTACTAGAACTCGGGACAGTTCACACAGCATCCTCCCTACATCTTCCTCATGACCCACGGGAGAAACACCACATCTGAGAATGGCAGACTGAGGCAGCGTCTCTGGGCCTCAGTGGACCCGGCTCTGAGCAACTAGACGCTGTGGTCCAGATATTTGTTGCGTTGGTTACCAAACACTGTAGAGTCAGAATAACAGCCTTCCAAATTCCAGGCTGCCTTCTCTTTCTTTTCAGTTTTTTTTTTTTTTTCACTTTTCTGAAATAAAACCCATTCACATGAGGTCACGTGGCACACAAAATAAATCGTCAAGACCGATTCTCTCCAGGAACAATTGCTAATGTTTCCTTCCGTATTGATCAAGTGAGCTTGATACACAGATGCACGCGTGAGCTTCCTTTCTAAATACAGACTGGACTTCTAAATCGTTATTTGCATTTAGAGGGATAATATAAATACATTGTACAGAAAAAGAGCATGTAAAGATGGTTTCGTATTATAAAAATACAGAAATATATGTAGAAAAAAATGTTTTAGAAAAACAAGGCGAAGAACAATTGGGAAAGGACAGTGTTGTCCTCTGGTCTCCACACGTGCACACATAGCACACATGTGCTCCTGCACACACACACACACACACACACACACAGGGAGAGGGAGAGAGGATGATGATGGTGGTGATGGTGAAGATGAAGATGATGATAATGTGTATCATCTCTGAATTAAAGCTTTTCTTTAGAGCTTTTGAATCCAGGCTGGATTTGTACAGGAAGGGTCACAAGCCTCAGCCACTAAGAGTAGGGATGGCTGTTTGTGGCTTCAGTGGATCCCACCAATCCTGGGCTGACGTGGGATCCCCAGAGTTTGTTGAGCAGCAGACCTCCTGGTGACAATGATCACAGTTATAAGTCAGAGCACCCGACTAAGGGGAAGTGTCAAAGGAACAGTGTAGGTGACTCACAGTCCCAGGCAGGGCTCGCATAGCAGATGACAGACAGACAGACAGACAGACAGACAGACAGACAGACAGACAGACACTGCACTTCTCTCTGGGCCAACGGCCTGTTTCACTGTCAGCGAAATGACACACAACGTGTAGGAGATCTACAAGGAGAAAGAAGTTTTAAAACCTTGAACCTCAACCTGTGGGCGCCCAGGGCTGCACTTCCGTTGACGGTGAATATGCCACGAGGTTTGGATGGCTTTATTCTCATGATTCTGCAGTTATACTAAAACTTACGTTCCACCGGGCGTGGTGGCCCACACCTTTAATCCCAGCACTCCGGAGGCAGAGGCAGGCGGATTTCTGAGGTCGAGGCCAGCCTGGTCTACAAAGTGAGTTCCAGGATAGCCAGGGCTATACAGAGAAACCCTATCTCGAAAAACCAAAAAAAAAAAAAAAAACACTTACGTTCCTTCTTGTGTGTTTGTGTGTGTGTGTGTGTTTATGTGTGTGTGTGCATGCATTTGTGCTTGCAGGAGCACATGGGTGCTATGTGTGCACATGTGGAATCCAGAGGTCAACACTGCCATCCTTCAAGGTCTTCTTCTCTATCTAAAACATTTTTCTACATTTTATTTTTGTATTTTTATAAGTGTAGGGGTGTCTGCTGCGGAGGTCAAAAGACAACTTTCGAAAACTGGTTTTCTCCTCCCACCCTGTGATACACAGGGGTTGAACTTAGATTGGTAGCAAGTTGCTCGACCCACTGAGCCATCATACTGTTCCCCCTACCCCATCCTACACATTTACAGTCAACAGAGCACAGGGCTGGGTGTGGGCCAGGGGCAGAGTACTTCCAAGACAGAGTAAGGACCCAGATTCAGTTCCGGGAACTGCCAGAGAAAACTATTGGATAAAAAGAGCTAATGCCACTTCATAGCATTTAAAATGTTCATCTTTGCTTGCCAAGGAGAAAAATGTTAAAATTGATTTTGAGATAGCCCTTTCATTTTAAAGAAAAAGAGTGTCCATTATGGGGGGAGACCATTAACATGATGGTCACATCTGCAAGTATCTCCTCAAAGAACAGGTTCAGCCAGGTTTCTCTAAGACCAATCTAGAAACCTCTGTTGATAAAAGCCACTAGAATCCATGACGTGGCAAGCCTGCCAGGAGCCTGTTGATTTTAACAAGGTACACAAATTAATTATTTTTAACTTATATTAGGCTCTGATAATGTATGACTTTTGCTTTTCTAATGGGTTTTTTTTTTTTGAGATTATAATATGATTGCATTGTTTCCCCTTTCGTCTCCTTCTCAGATTATTTTTAAATCTTCAGATCAAAATAAAGTTATTTCAATGCGTCCTAGCTTCATTTCTGTTGCTGTGACAAATGCCCTCACCAAAAGCACAGGGGGGAACGTTTTCTCCGCTAATAATCTTGGGTTTCTTCCCATTTACCTAGCTTGGGCCCAGCCTAGGGAATGGTGCTGCCCACGGTGGGCTGGGCCTTCCTACCCCAATTAACAATCAAGACCGTAACCAACGGGCATCCCCACTGGCCAACCTGGTCTTCACAGTGCTTTATTAAGACTTTCTTTTCAGGTGATTCGAGGTTGTCCCACTTTGACTGGTTCGACTGAAAATGGGACGCAGTGGCCACCCTCTCTGCTCGTCATACAGCCCAGCTACATCCAGCTGGGGCAGCTGTGGTCTTCTTCTTGATACTGAGATTGACAGCTCATCCAAATCATGGGCAGTCAGCTACTCAGATGCTTGATGGCCTCAAGTGCAGCCAGACACAGTGCAAGCTGCCCCTAAGCAGGACATCCCACTGAGGCCACCTGCCTTGGAGCAGACAGGAACACAGCCAACAGGGAGGTTCCCTGGGGGGTTGGGGGGGGCACACGCTGAGCCTGGTGTCTTCCCTGACTGCACGGTGCTGCCAAACACAAGTTGCCTCCATTTCTATGTAGGATAATTTCCTCATTGCTGTAACCAAGTTCCTAATGAGGCAAAACTGGAGAGAGGAAGAATACGACTTGGCTGATTGTATAAGAGGAGACAGTCCATCCTGCCAGGGAAGGTATCTGGCCACAGTGCATCTACAGTCAGGGACCAGAATGAGGACAGGAAGTAGGGACTGGCTACTACATTTCAATGCCCGCCCACCGTGATTCACTTCTTCCAGTGAAGCTCTGCCAACTGAGGGTTCCAGAGTCTTCTAAAATGGCACCACCTCAGGGGCCAAATTCAAAGCACACAATTACAAAGGGAAGAGGCCTCAGACTGGGATACCTGGTTCTCAAAGAAACCAATACTGCTGTGTCTTTGCAAGCCTTAAGAAAACAGATCCTGGGTTCGATGATGAAAGCCATCGGGACCAATAGTGATACCAAAAAAGATTAAATCAGCCATCAAATCCAGAACCGGAGGCTCACAAGCAAAGTCTAAAGGACTTGCCACTACCCTGGGATAAAGAATCTACCTTTCTCTGAACAACAATATTCAAAACAAACAAACAAACAAACAAACAAAAACAACCTCATAATAATGGCTCCACATTCCAAATTTGCACACTTCTCGATCCAGAACATACAAACTCATCCTTGGATGCTTGTTCTTTATTTTAATGTTTTTTTGTTTGTTTGTTTGTTTGTTTGTTTTGTTTTGTTTTGTTGAGACAGGCTTTCTCTGTGTAGCCCTGGCTGTCCTGGAACTCACTCTGTAGACCAGGCTGGCCTCTCTGTGTAGCCCTGGCTGTCCTGGAACTCACTCTGTAGACCAGGCTGGCCTCGAACTCAGAAATCCACCTGCCTCTGCCTCCCAAGTGCTGGGATTAAAGGCGTGTGCCACCACCGCCCGGGTATTTTAATGTTTTAATGGGGTATATAGAACTCTGTCAGCCTGGGTATGTGTTACAACTTGTGGTCTTCCTGTGTTACCATCTCTTTTTTTTTTTTTTTTTTTTTTTAGTGTTTTTTTTTTTTCAAGACAGGGTTTCTCTGTGTAGCTCTGGCTGTCCTGGAACTCATTCTGTAGACCAGGCTGGCCTCGAACTCAGAAATTCACCTGCCTCTGCCTCCCAAGTGCTGGGATTAAAGGCGTGCGCCACCACCACCCGGAGTTACCTTCTATCTTAGTTTGGGTTTTACTGCTGTGAAGAGATAATAGCTCCTAGCACAGTCCTGCTCATACAGAACCCTCTAAAGACAACAGAGCCCCTCGGGACTCCAGCTTACAGCAGTCTGTGGTCTATCAGCTTCTGGACTTCTCTTGGTATGAAAAGTGGTTAGTGGCTAAGTACCTCCTAAGTCTACCACAGAGGAATGTGTGTGTGTCCCCTCCCAAATCATGGTGAAACTTAAGCTCCAAGGCAGTGTGATTAAGAGGTGAGGTATAAGGCTGGAGAGATGGCTCAGTGGTTAAGAGCACTAGCTGAGCTTTCAGAGGTTTTGAGTTCAGTTCCCAGCACCCACATGGTGGCTCACAACCATCTGTAATGGGATCCGATGCCCTTTTCTGGTGTCTCTGAAGACAGCTACAGTGTACTCATGTACATAAAATAGTTAAATACTTTTTTTTTTAAAGAGGCAAGGTATGGATGAAAAGGTTGGCTCACGAGAACTCTCCAACCCCCTTAAGTAAGGCCTCCATAAATGAAGCTTCATACGAGGTGTGCTAGTCAGGGCTCTCTGGAGGAAGGGACAGACAGAATGACTATCCTGACCGTCCATCACCTGGGGCTGGGCTCAGCTATTTACCTTGGTTTGGTTAGGTTTTTGAGACAGCGTCCCAAACTATGTAACACTGGCTGGCCAGGAAGGAACCTGCTGTGCAGACCAGGCTGGCCTTGAACTTGTCTCAGATACGCTGTCTCCACCTCCCTACTGCTGAGATCACAGGCATGCCTACAGCTGACTTGGCTTGTGCGGTAGTCGAATAACAACAGCCCCCAAAGGCTCATATATTTGGTTGCTTAGTCATCAGGGAGTGGTACTATTTAGAAGAATTAGGAGTGGTGGCCTTGTTGGAGGAAGCATGTCACTGGGTATGGGCTTTGAGGTCTCAGAAGCCCAAACCAGGACCAGCCCCTCTCCTCTCTTTCTCTTCCTGCTGCCTGCAGATCCCAATGTCAAACTCTCAGCTACTTCTCCAGCACCATGTCTGCCTGCATGCTGCCATGTCACCCACCATGACAGTGGACTACAACTAGAGTGGATGAGCAAGCTCCAGTTAAATGTGCAGGTCGCTTGTGCTTTCTTTGGAGATTCAGCTGTGTCCGATGGTGTGTGGCTGGGGCAGACAGGTGAAGGAGTGTTTTCCTGAAGCGAACACGGGTGTAAAGATGTTTTGCTAAAGCAAGTATGTGAAAAGGACATGTGGTGAAGGATTCTTCGTTAACCACACACATGTATTGGTTCGCCTTACATTGCCAACCTGAGCTCCATTTGCCATGACTCTATGGAGAGAAACGCACCAAAAAAAAAAAAAAAAAAAAACCTGGTGGTGATCTGGCGGCTTCTTGCCACTTCTAAGGACTCTGGCCAATGGGCAGAGTTATGTCAGCTGATACAGACTCCTATGAAATTTTGCTAAGTCAGACTCACTTGGTGAGGCAAAACCAATGGGAGGACATGAGACACTTGGAGGGAGAATAAGTACGACTAAACAGACACTGATAGAGGGTTGCTTGCACAGCTGGCTTTGCAATGCTTCTTGGTCTTGAACCTTAGCTGGTCTTTTCGCTTCTTTTTTTTTTTTTTTTTTTTTTTTTTTTTGGTTTTTCGAGACAGGGTTTCTCTGTATAGCCCTGGCTGTCCTGGAACTCACTTTGTAGACCAGGCTGGCCTCGAACTCAGAAATCCGCCTGCCTCTGCCTCCCGAGTGCTGGGATTAAAGGCGTGCGCCACCACACCCGGCTGTCTTTTCGCTTCTTTGAGAGAAGCATGGCAGAGAACTTCTGGCATCCCTGGTAGTCTTGGTGTGGAGCAGTTGAAAACTAAACACGGTTATCATAACTGACTTCCTTTTGGTCATAACCTTTTTGACAAGGGGGGAGGGGGCTGCTGTCTTTGTGTGGATACACCAAGGAGTATGTCCCTGGAGAGATCTTAAGCTTGCAATAATCACTTTGTGATCATGAAAGAAACTTTCACTCTGCTATACTATTGGGATTTGGTATTCATTCATAGCCAAAGCCAATGTTATACTGGTTCTAACTGGTAGTCCTTAGTCTGCTTGTGCTACTATAACTAAATGCTAATGACTGGATCATTTATAAAAACCAGAAACGCCGGGCATGGTGGCGCATGCCTTTAATCCCAGCACTCAGGAGGCAGAAGCAGGCAGATTTCTGAGTTCAAGGCCAGCCTGGTCTACAGAATGAGTTCCAGGACAGCCAGGGCTACACAGAGAAACCCTGTCTAGGGAAAAACCTAAATAAATAAATAAATAAAACCAGAAACTTGCTTTCTCAAAGTTCTGGAGGCTGGGAAATCCAAGATGTCAGTAGGCTTGGTCACTGTTGAAGGTGTTGGTGGCTGTTGCTCTCTCTGCCACCAAAATGATTTTTTTTTTAAATCATGTCTTCACATGGAGGAAAGAAGAAAAAGGGAATCAAACCAGGAGCTGGGAAGATGGTTCAGTGGTTAGGACCACTGGCTGTTCTTCCAGAGAACCTGGGTTCAATTCCCAGCACCCATGTGGCGGCTCACAGCCATGTGAATCCAGGGGCTCTAGTGCCCTCTTCTGACCTCTTCGGGAAGTGCATGCACACGGCACACAGACATACATGCATTAAATACACCTTAAAAAAACAAAACAACAAAATAAAACACCACAGATGACAAGAGAATCCTTTGCTCATCGCCCAAAAGCCTGGTCACGACGATATCTGTCCACAGTTCAACTGCCAGGGATGCTGAGAACTGTCGGAGCCATGTTAAGTAAATCAAACCTTCAGTCAGCTAGCACCAGAGGACCAGTTACATGCAGGAGGTCACTTGTATAGGAAGGCACAGTGGTGAAATGTTTTACTGGGTGATTGAACAAAGAGCCCTCACGTTGAGATTAATGAGATGTGTCGATGCAGCGGATCCTTTACATTTTCAAGGAAAGCAGGTCCCGTAAATAAGATGCAATTTATCCCTCATGCAAAGCAATGAGGCACTGTGACATGGCCCTGGGAGGGATTCCTAAAATAATGTATCAAGCTCATTTGTTGAAGCCGTCCTTCTGCTACAGCTTGCTATTCCCCAGTTTTCTGTCTCTGAGAATAGTAACCAGCTTTGAAGCCAAAATAAACTCTAGTTCTCTAGAATACTCCTCTGCCTTATCCTTCAACACCAGGAGTCCTTCCAAGGCTCCTGATGTCTGAGGCACTGCACGAGATAAATCAGCTATCACATGGCTGGAGAGATGTGTCCATTTCACTTGCTGCTGCAAGATATTCTTTTTTTATTCCATCTTGCAGTTACTCCCAGATTGCTAGCTCCAAGACTGTCTTTGAGATGGCCAACGAAAATAGTCTTAGCCGGGCGTGGTGGCGCACGCCTTTAATCCCAGCACTCGGGAGGCAGAGGCAGGTGGATTTCTGAGTTCGAGGCCAGCCTGGTCTACAAAGTGAGTGCCAGGACAGCCAGGGCTACACAGAGAAACCCTGTCTCAAAAAACCAAAAAAAAAAAAAAAAGAAAATAGTCTTCCCCATATGAAATAATCTAGCGCTCTAAAAGTGTTCCGCGGGGTCCAAATCACTCTAAGAAGAAAAATCACAGAAATAAGATTACATCTATTTTTCTAAATGTAGCCTTTGTATTCATAAGCACAAAACAATCATTTCGTTATTAGGCAAAAACCTAATTTTGCGACTTGTGACTAATGTGTTTATAATTTTGATAATACCTTAAATGCTATGTCCAGAAAAATTATGGAAGTCAAACATTCAATAACCCAGTATCAGGAAAAAAATGGAAATTCAAATGAAAAGGCATAATAAAAAAAAAAAATCATGGCTTTCCTTACGAGCTCTTCCTAGAGTTTTTCTAGAATTTTCTCTTGTGTTCCTGATGACATCATGCTCAAATCCAAGAACTATGCTGGAAGAGTGCCAACAGCTGCAAAGGTGTCAGCACCAACGTCATCTATTCCACAAAGGTTTACAGTCACTGACACTGAGATACAGGAGCTGGAGAGGTGGCTCAGTAAGAGTGCATGCGAATTTTGCAAACCACCCAAGTTCAGCTCCCATTCAAGGTGACTCACATCACCTGGAACTCAGCTCCAGGGGCAGGAAGCCCCCTTTTAGCCTCTGCAGGCATCTGCATGTATTTGCATCACACACACACACACACACACACACACACACACATCATGCACACGATATGTCCTTACAGACACCTAACAACATGTATATCCTATAAAAAGAATCTGCTTGGTCTCTTGTCTTTTTAAGGGATCCACTCTGTGTCAGTTACAACGCTTTCAGCCTTCAAGTGGCAAAAAAGAAATATGCTTTTTGGTTTCAATGTTTTATATCATTCTGCCTTGTAAAAAATACAGAGCCCAGATTGTCTTAAGTGGTGGCTAAACTGATTGACTCCTGTAGTTAAATAGTGCTTCTGAAAATGATGGCTGAGAACCATTGCTCTGCGGTTGTTTCCGTGTTTTCATCAATCCAGCACAGATTGCTATGTCATCCTTAAAGCACAGCCCTTGTATGGGCTGCTCTGCAAGCAACGCAAACACTTCTTGGAAAGCACCCAAACTGACCCGCAGTCTATTTGGCAAGACAAATCCATTGGTCGCACGCTTAGCTGTGACAGCAAGGTCCAGGTATTTACTCTCTGTTTCTTCGTGTATGTCACCGCAGGGTGGTATGCAGCCCACGGATGGCCCCACCCCACATCCAGAGTAGCCTTGGCTCAGTGATGAGGCTGGCCTTTGGCATGCCTCTTTCTCCCTCTCCCTGGCCTTCTCCATTCTTTAGGGGGCTGATATGTTTCAGTCATGAGTCAAAAATCTTTCCCAAAACCTTCAAAGAGGTTTTGGGAAAACCATTGGTTAAAACTTGGACACAAAACATTCCTGGCCATCTGAATGGGGTCATCACTTAAATTAATCATGATTTTTACCCCATGGGACTAGGATAAGCCCACAAAATTGAGGGTTGTTCTGATATGAGTGTTGTGGAGGATAAATCTCTGACTTTAGAGGATATTGTATCATTCTTCTGCAAGACGGCTCCCTATGGCTTCTCGTTTCTTCTCCCCAGGAGATAGAGATACCCAAAAGGCAGGTTGTTGACATTTGGGTGTGAAATGGCCTCTATAGGTTCTAGTTTTTGAAAGTTTGGCCACCAGCTGGTGGCTCTGCTTAAAGTTATGAACCTTACATACATACGTAAATAAATATTCAATGGGGGGAGTGCATCTCTGGGGCTGGCCTTAGATAACAATGTGACTAGCTGCCTCCTGTTTCTACCAGTGTGCCTTCACTGCTACTGTGGGTTGTATCCCTGTGAGCTTGAAGCCTAAATAAATCCTTTCTCCCTACCCACAAATAACCACAGGAAACTGATTTGTAAACAGAAGACTGGAAATCACTCCTCTGTTCCGCACTGCAGGCCTTGGGGAACTGTATTAGGAGTTCATTTTCTTCTGTCACTCGTTCCAACACATGTCTGCTGACGACTTACTACTTGTCAAATATTAGAATAAAGCACAAATCCTAGCCACTCACGGTGACATCAAGAGAGCAATACTGCACAGCAGTCTACGACCAGAAAGGGGATGGCTGAATGCAGCGACACAGTCACCTGGAGAACTGGGCTGTGGAGGAGACAAGGAAGTCTAGAGGACTTAGGTCAGATGCCAACTTCAGAAGCAAGAAATGGATGTCGTCGGATAGGAAGGTGGCTGAGGACATGGGCAAAGTTTCTTTAGGCAAAGATGGGTGCTTGGCAGGAGACCTTACTGAGCTGGGATCCAGGATCAGTTGTGGTGTACAAGTGATTTACAAAGTAACCCCTCTAATCAAGGCTGTGGGAGCATGGAGCACTCCAACCAGAGCATTCCCATCAAGGGCTACCACAAACTTACGGGGTGGGGAGCAAGGATGGAAATCCCTCCGTGCACGCGTGAGATGGATCTCTGCAAATGTGATCCACACCATCGTCTTTGTCTGGGTAGACTTGGCTAGTTCTCATGACAGGACAGCCTTCTCATGAAGGCTGATTCCATGTCAGGCTTCAGATTGGAAGTTACGGAGACTAGGCCTAAATCTTGCTTTCTAAAAACTGGACAATTCCAGGCAAGTCCAGAAGCTGCCCTGCCGTCTGGTCTGAGGCGAGGACAATGGGTCAGCAGCAGTTTCCAGATTTCCTCAGCAACAGTTTCCAGACCTCCCCAGCAACAGTTTCCAGACCTCCCCA
The DNA here is from genome assembly GCF_978045245.1 of Mus caroli. Lineage (NCBI taxonomy): Eukaryota > Metazoa > Chordata > Mammalia > Rodentia > Muridae > Mus > Mus caroli. The sequence goes on from NW_028227267.1 coordinate 117,989,366, forward strand.
GCAACAGTTTCCAGACCTCCCCAGCAACAGTTTCCAGACCTCCCCAGCAACAGTTTCCAGACCTCCCCAGCAAGTTTCCAGCTCCCATACCCTGGTAATAGAATGCCCATAGAGATGGACCCAACAGATGGAGGTCACCTACCCCAGCATCCCCTAATGTGCTTTAAATCAGGCCTGTGAACTCACTTGGTTGACTCTCCATCTTGGAAGTGGGAGACCTCAGTATGCTGGAATTTCTGCAGAATAAGACACTCTTTGCATTTACAATCTATTTGAGTCCAGGGTATCATTTTTTGACAAATCATGGGCCCTTCTTTCTCTCTCTTCCTTCTTTCCTTCTTTCCTTCTTTCCTTCTTTCCTTCTTTCCTTCTTTCCTTCTTTCCTTCCTTCCTTCCTTCCTTCCTTCCTTCCTTCCTTCCTTCCTTCCTTTCTTCCCTTGACCCACTAAGTCCAAATACTTGTTTAACACTTTCAGAGGGAGCTGTTGTTAACATTTAGCTCAGGATTTGCACTTGGGAGTTTCATTCTTAAGAGGAACTGCGCCCTTCGGCTTTACGTGTTCTCAGCTCAGAATGACGGATGTACCATCCCACGAGTTAACCAGATTCCCTACACATAGTCCCCTCCAGTGTGTAATTACTGGCCTGGCTTTACATTATTTTAGTGTAGAGTCAGCAGCTAACTGTGGTGTAGTCTGAATGCCTTGAAATGAGCTCAGCTGGGTATGAGAATAGCCCAGCAAATGTTGGTCTGTGTGAGCGCCATTTCTAAAGTCTATTGTTCCGCAGGACACTGAACATGGCAGATTAATGGTAGAGTCCAATCCAAAGGGCAGGTGTCTGTGGAATGTGACTGGCCTCAAACTTCACTCTGGAAACCCTAAGCTCTATGTTCATCAGCACCTACTTCCCATGCTTAACTCCCAATGGAAGTCTGATCTGGCCTGAGCATAAGAGGGACCCCTGGCATACAGCCAAGCCCCTGGCTAGCTATTTTAAGAACAAAATTGGACCCTGTAGGAGGAAAACTGCTGCTCTCTGGGATTTGCTTTCAGGGGAGGAAATTTCCTTTCCATTTCTCGATGTGGGGCATAAGGAAAAACAGATAAAATGGTGTGACATCTGTACATACTGGAGTTTAATTTGGTCATACAGAAGGATGCGATTATGGTCATTTTCAAGAAAATGGATGGAACTAGAAATTATCACATTAAGTAAAATAAGCCAAACTAGACAAGAATGTTTTCTCTCAAATGCAGAATTTAGGAGTGTGTGTGTGTAAGTAAATCAAGGAGGGATAGATAGATAGATAGATAGATAGATAGATAGATAGATAGATAGGGATGCAGAAAGAGGGGAAGGATGGGTCAATAGAGAGATAGAGAGCTAAAGAGATAGATATATTGTGTGTACAGAGATAAGGGAGGGGTGGAGAGAGAGACAGATGGACAGGTAGATGATAGGTAGATTGTATGAACATTTGTATGCAAATGTTTTTGAAATAAAAGGGCTCTCTGTTAACTGTGAGGGAGGAAGTTCCCTAAAGTAAGTAGAGAGCAGAGAACAAGAGAAAATCATGAGACAAAAAAAAAAACCCTAAAATACCAGGAGTTTTATGAAGTGGGAATTTCTGGTTTCATAGGAGACTCAATTGTGTCATGTGATTTTTTTTTTTTCTGAAAGCTGTCTTAGGAGAGGATGTTTTGCTGAGAACAGACACGTGGTGTTTTTCTGGAAGCTGTTGGGTGGTGTTTTGCCTGAGCAGATGCTTGAGAGGACACATGATGCTAGGAAAGAGTATAAGTGTGACCCAACAGACAGTAAACGACGCCCTGGCATTGGTACGCCCTGCTGGTTTTCATTGGGTTCCGTGGACACTGGTCTTCACTGACAGTGCCCTGGCACTGGTCGCCCTGCTGGTCTTCACTGGTCTTCACTGACAATGCTCTGGCATTGGTCTGCCCTGCTGCCTTTCCTGTCGTTTTTTTTTTTGCCATTTCACAGAGAGAAATGCACCAAAGAACTTCTGGTGGTGTTCTGGCTGCCTCTTGCTGCTTTGGTGGACTCATGCCGATTGGCAGAGCCTCTCAGTCTCTTCTGGATCGAGCTGCTGCTGTTGATTCACATTTAGTGCTTTGCTACTGGACTATACTGTTGACAACAAAGATTGGAGTTGCCCCAAGGAACTACTTCTTTTGTTTGTTTGTTTTTGTTTTTCGAGACAGGGTTTCTCTGTGTAGCCCTGGCTGTCCTGGAACTCACTTTATAGACCAGGCTGGCCTCGAACTCAGAACTCCACCTGCCTCTGCCTCCCAAGTGCTAGGATTAAAGGCGTGCGCCACCACGCCCGGCAGGAACTACTTCTAAACAGGTCCACATCTACCTTATCCTGGTAGCCATTCTCTTCCTCTACCTTTGGTCGGTGGGCTATAAGTGAGGTGGAAGTATTTAAGGACCTTTATTAAAGGTTTTGAAAAATAGAAGCCTACAGCTTTCTCTCATTTTCAGAATATTAGTTTATGGGGAAGGACCAGCGGAGAAAGAAGGGAATCGATGAGGGGAAGGGGCATGGGGGAGGGGTAGTAGGTAAGTGAGCATGAACACGGTACTGAAACTAATTGTTTTGTATCTGTTTCGGTTACTTTGTTGCTGTGGTAAAGGACTACCAACAGTGACTTTTTTTTTTTTTTTTGGTTTTTCGAGACAGGGGACTTATTTTGACTTGAGGTTCCAGGGGGAGAGTCCATATGGCAGGGGGAGGCATGGTGGCAGGAAGCTGAGGGAATCACAAACACACTTAGACCGCAGAGAGCGTGCACTGGAAATGAGGGAAGACTGTAGACTCTCAAAGACCACCCTTGTCGGTCTGCATTTTCTACCTCACTGCTGAGATGCTAGGATTCCGCCCGCCATGTTTCTCAGGTAAGGCAGAACACAGTCTGAGATGGGGGGCCCAGCCTGTGTTTCCCTGGGTGAGAAACGGTGGGGGCTGGGATGGAGGCTGTGGTTCTCAAACTCCTGTGTGCCCAGATGCTGCTGGGAACCTCAAGAAGTTGAGAACGAGGGTCTGCAGGCCTGCGCTGAACCTGGGGTGGGGTAAAATCTGGCTTGGCTCCGAGTGAGTGCCAAAATACAAAGGGACTGGAAGAGAGGCCTTCTATGGGAGATTTAGGTGCTGCTCTTTATGCTGAAGACCGCCCCTGAGGCAATCCTTCATCAGAGATGGTCCTCGCTTGTCTAAACTGCTTTATTCATGGTGGGTGTAAATGCATATGTCTTACTTAGGGTGAATCGGGATTAAATGTCTTTCACAGGAAGGGATACCCAGGAAGGGACACTCGTTGGCTAGACACTTGGGACCTATCTATATACCCCATTAGCATGGAGAGCTCTAGGTTTCCATACTATGAGACCAGTTGTCATGGTCCTCTTAGTAGGGTATCATGGTCACATGCTCCAGGACAGAGTCTTATCGGGAACTGATTGTAAAGCTTACCATTTTCAATGATGAGATTTACCCAGATTTTGGGCCTACTTCAACCTTACCAGTTCTTCTGTCTGGTGGCAGGCTCCACCGGCCCCACACACTCTCTGTGCCATGCTTCTCCTAGCAAGGCTCCTTCTAAAGGTTCTATAACTTCCTGAAACAGCACCACCAACTGGGGACCAAATGCTCAAATACATGAGCCTGTGGAGGACACTTCTCACTCCAATCATTATAGAATGTGTCGTATTTAGGGTTACTAAATAGGGCTGCATGGTGTGACAAAACACCACAATCAAAGCAACTTTGGTAGGCAAGGGTTTATTTGGCTTAGATATCCTGAATTATAGTCCACTGAGAGACACCAGGACAGGAAGCCAAACACAGGAACCTGGAGGCAAGAGCTCATGTGGAGGCCATTCGAGGGGTGCTGCTTACGGGCTTGTTTTCATGGCTTGCCCAGCCTGATTTCTTATAGAATGCAAGACCACCAGCCCAGGGATGGCCCCACCCACAATAAACTGAGCCCTGTCATGCCAATGACTAAGAAAATGCCCTACATGCTTGCCTACAGTCCTATCTTATGGAGGGATTTTCTCAGTTTATGTTCTCTCCTCTCAGATGACTCTAGTTTGTATCAAGTTGACATAAAAACCATCCTGGACAACCCTAACTTCAAAAAGAAGAGTACCAAGGTTAAAAATGCTGGGGGTCTCCTCTGGCTCTCTCATCTGCCATTCCCTCCAGGTTAGAGCTGATGCCTGAGCTTAGGAAAAGAGAAAAGGACATTACTGATTCATCCCTCTCATTTGGTCTACCCACATTCTACAACCAGCATACCAGAGCTCCCCTCTTCCACAGAACACACAACCTGTACCTAGAGCAAGGGCTGTTGAGGCCCAGTGATCTGATTCCCATAATAATTCCTGATAATTAAAAGTGCAGATTTCACATCCTGGCTCAACCTAAACTGCAACTCCAGGAGGGTGGTGGGGCAGAGGAAGGGGTACACAACATCTAAGTATCTGTCTGCTAAAATGAGATATAATCTGTAAACCCAAGGCTAATAAGTCACAGGGCACCACTATTATTTAATGATATAGAACACGGGCTGCGGCTGTGGCTCAGTTACAGAGAGCATGGTCGAAGCCCTGGGGTCAGTCCACAGTACAGCACAAACCTGGCATGCATCTGTCGCATGTCACCTGTCACAGTAAGATCACAGCACTGAAGGCAGGAATATCAGTTCAAGGTCACGCTCAGTTACATACCCTGTCAACACCAACCCAGGCTACAGGAGACTTAGTCTAAAACAGCAAAGAACACAAGTAGGGTGACAAACACCTTTAATGTATGCACTGGGGACACTGAGGTGGCAGCAGTATGAGTTTGAGGCCAGCCCGAGTAGACAGGTGTTCCCACTGAGGAAGGGGACTGACTACAGAGCAGGAGAGATGAGTCTGTTACCATAAATGAAGATCACACAGGGCCACTTGTAAACAGGTGGTATGTGTGTGTGTGTGTACGTGTGTGTCTAAATGTGTGTGAGAGTGTGTGTGTGTGTGTGTGGTTTGATGATTTTGTTGAAGTCAGTTGCTGTGTTGAAGGGCCCCTAAGTGGGAAGGAACTAGAGGCAGCCAGTTTCTGGATACAGTTAAGTATGAAACGGATGGATGCTTTCAGCCGACAACCCACAAGGAATTGAACCTAGCAGCAGTCATAGGAGGGATCGTGGAAGCAGCTCCTTCCCAAGGCAGGCGGGCGAGCGTTGAGTAGCTGCCTTGAGCTACCTCCTCATTCCCAGCCTGGGAAGAACCCTCCACTAGAGGGCCTAACTGGGCCTCCCCAGATTCCAACTACACTGTGGGATAGTTTGCTACACAGTGATAAGGTATCTCCCGGGGTGTGCTTATCACTACAAGAGTCCTTTGTGGATAACACGGACCATCATGAGACACACATTTTAGATAATTTAAGGACACATGGGACCCAGTTTATCAAGCCAGGAAGTTTTTAAACCTATCTCCAGAAGAGAAAATGTTCATGGAGATTTGAGAATCCACCATCCCAGTGTCTCTGCAGTCCTCTCTGATCATTGTCCTTCCTGTCATGTGAAATGAAGGTTTAGCTGAGGCGGTAGCTCAGGAGAGCCCTTGCCTAGCAAGCACAAGGTTCAATGCCTGGTACTGCTGGACATCCCTTGGTGACAGGAATCTTGTTGACTTGAATGGATTTAGAATCCCCGTGGGAAGATGCCTCTTTGGGTGTGTCTGTGAGGACGTTCCCAGAAAAGCTTAACTGAAAAGAGAAAGACACCCTGAAAGCCATTCCTGGGGGTGGGGTCCTAAGCTGACTGAAAAGGAGGAATGTGATCTGTCCTCCTCCTGACTGTGGGCAGGCCACACCACAACCCTATCTCTCTCTCTCTCTCTCTCTCTCTCTCTCTCTCTCTCTCTCTCTCTCTCTCTCTCTCTCTCTCTCTTCCTGGCATGACCCACAAGTCCACATGCAGCCAAGGATAGCTACAGCTGCAGCCTGACACAAAACCATACGCTTCGTTACGCCATGACAGGACTGCTGTGTGGCTATTTTGGTCACTGGATCATCCTATCGTGTGAACTTTGTAGATGACACTAATGCAATCCTTAAATCTTCAAACCAGGAGCCCAAATGAAGCTTGCCCTCCCGGGTTGCTTTCAGTCAGATATGGTGTCAACGGTGAAAGGGGAGAGAGAAGCTCGCCCAACCCAGCTCCTAATACCCACGGATCGCTCCTTCGCCCCTTGTCTTTCTGGACTGTGTTGCTCGGTTCAACGTGAAGCAGGCATGAGAAGCAGCTGGGGGTGGGGGGTGGGAGGTATGGCTCCCTGGGTAAAGCATCAGTTATGTAAGTGTGAGCCCTGGCTTCAGACCCCAGAAGCAGCACCACACATCTATAATACCAACGTTCCCATCCCAACGCGGGAGGGAGAGGCCAGAGAGTCCCCAGAAGCTCATAGGCCATGGGTGAACAAAAGAGCCGATCTCAGACAACGGTTAGGATCAAGACCCGTGGTTGTGCTGAGAGTGGGTGGCTTTGGCTTTTAATCCCAGCACTCAGGAGGCAGAGGCAGGCAGAGCTCTGAGTTCAAGGACAGCCTGGTCTACAGAGCAAGTTCCAGGACAACCCGGGCTACACAGAAAAGCCCTGTCTCAAAAAACAAACAAACAAAAAGACCCAAGGTGCACTATACCACATACTACTTGTTCCTTGCAGACAACTAATTAATCAATCAATTGAATTAAAACGTTTTAAATAATTGAAAGGTTATCTACAAAACTCAGCAAAGTGGCTAACATAGAGGGGAATTAATGTAGCCTAAGTATCATGAGACTTATTAATCTCACTTTGTGACACACTAACACAAACGAGAAAAATATTCTATATTAATTATTAGTTTAATTAAAAAGAAAACGGTCCTGGGGCTGAAGAGACGGCTCAGCAGTTAAGAGCACTAACTCTTAACCTCTTCCAGAGGTTCAGTTACCAGCAGCCACACCTAGTAACTCCAGTTCCAGGGGATCCGACGCTATCTCCGGCCTCTGTGGGTACCGCGCGCGCGTACAGCACACAGACAGACAGACAGACAGGCAGGCAAAACACTCATACACATAAAATACAAGTAACTCCTTTTGAAAGTGGTGCTTTTTATGTTATTTCTTCTGTTGTTCTATCCGTGTTCTGCTGGGCTGCAGCAGTTAAGTGGAACCAAAGGAGAGTGCTTCTGTATTTTAGGACCATGCGAGGAAACACGGCCTTGGAGGGATAAAACCCCATCTCTGTTTTGGGCCTGTGGGGAAAACGGAAATGTTTACCCCTCCGTGGGGCCACGGGGCCTCGCCTGACTCAGCAGGCCTCTGCGCCTGCGCTCCATTTCAGCAAAGCGACAGGGCTCCTGCCCAGAGCGGTGGTCGATAGCGCTTTCATCATTTCCTGTGAAGAAATCTATTCATGGTCCTTAAAACTCATCCCATCGATTTGGTGCGAAAGAAAAGAAAAACTGAGAAAGGGGAAGTCTGAGCCCAAATATAGATGTAAGCTTTTCCGTCATTGATTTCCTTCTGCTGGGAGGCCCAGACTGAATCAGTCTCGCTGGTGGATGCAGAGAGAAGAAAGAAATAAACAAATCGGCCACTATCAACACAGTGAGGTCCTGGGGTTCCTGATGCTGGAGAAGGAGATGGAGATGGAGGGGGGCCATTGATTGTTTCCGGTTCTCCCTCCTCAGGAGATCTTTGGTTTTTTTTTTTTTTTTTTTCAAGGTTCTCAATTTGCCCCAGCCTCTGAACGCACAGTTACTTACAGGTCTGAGCCCACCCTCCTGTTTTGACCTCAGCCACACTTCCTCCAGCTCCCAAATGCTGTTGTGTTTGTTGACTTGAGTCATCAGTGGAAAATGGTCCGCGACAGTCCCACCTTAAGGCCCCCTGGTCTCAGCTAAAAATCAGTTTTAAAATCTAAGGAGGAAAAGGGCAGTGTTACCTGCTCTCTTCTGTGACAAAGAGGCATTATAACTCGTCAGTATTCAACTATGAGGAAGTATTCAATTCTTTCTTCCACTGACAGATAAATCGGCTTTTTCTAAGTCCCGCCTACTTCGAGGCATGGGAAAAGATGTCTTCCACTCTTCACAACAATCTGTGAGAAAACCAAGTGAGAAGCCAGGTGTGTCAAGGGACACCTGCAATCCTAGCACCCAGAAGGTGGCGGCCGGAGAAAACGATGTTAAGGGGCATTCAAAGAGGCAGAGACGGAGATGGGAAGGGAGAAGAAGCTGTTTCCTGAGACCCTCTGTGGCTGGGTAGCTCTTTCTGCGAAACTACACTACCCTCTAGCATTGGGTGGGTCAGACAAATGCAAGGTCACTGAGCAGCCCACACCCAGAAGGCTAAACTCCTCCCTGAGTCCCTGTGAGAGCCTCTGGGGAAAAACTGATCTAGAATGGCTTTCTGCAATGACTAAAATGGCCATCACTTTCCTACTCCCAGGAAGGAATCTTCATTGCCACCTCTCTTAGTTCCTTCAGTGTGGTATAACAAAACACCTTAGACTGGACAACTTATAAACAACAGAAATAATGCTTCATATGGTTCCAGAAGATAGGAAGTCCAAGGTTAAAGTGCTAAGGGACTTAGAGTCTGTTGAGGCTGTTACCGGAAGCTCATCCTATAGGAAAATCCATGTCTAGAGGTTAGTGCTAGGGAAAAAAGTCTGTATTCAGTGACCAAAGACTGGAGAGGAGGGAGCTGGGCTCACAAACCAGCTCCTTTCCCCAAGGGTTGAAGAATAACAGAGAGGAGAGGAGAGGAGAGGAGAGGAGAGGAGAGGAGAGGAGAGGAGAGGAGAGGAGAGGAGAGGAGAGGAGAGGAGAGGAGAGGAGAGGAGAGGAGAGGAGAGCTAACAGACAGGAATGTTTGTGATACTTCAGAAGTAGATGTCACTTCCAGAACATTGGGTGTCACTGCCCTTGTGGCCTGGTGTGATGGCTGTGGCTGGTGAGTGTATTTAACCTCAAAGAAGAGAAGAAAGGGCCGGGCGTGGTGGCACACGCCTTTAATCCCAGCACTTGGGAGGCAGAGGCAGGTGAATTTCTGAGTTTAAGGCCAGCTTGGTCTACAGAGTGAGTTCCAGGACAGCCAGGGCTACACAGAGAAACCCTGTCTCCAAAAAAAAAAAAAAAAAGAGAAAAGAAAGGAAGACTAGGTCACTGAAAATCAAGATGACCCCAGATTATGGCTTTGAACAAAGCATTTCATCGGATGATGAATGTGTCAACATGCAGAGCTGAGTGGAGTTTGACCCAAAGGTCAAAACAGCAGAGGAGACATTCACAACATGAAGATGGAGGAACCAAACCTCATTCTGCTCCGGTCACCCACTGGCCACTTGTGTCCCATTGGTCACCCATCAGGCTTCCGGAATGCAATGCTCAGTCAGAAGTGCTGACCAGGACAGAGCTAAGCCGGTATCATCACTCAGCTACATGGGCCCCAAACCATGAGCAAAGCTGAAGGGACTGTCCAGGTTTTCAGGTCTCCCTCAGAATCAGCAAGTGGGTGGCATTCCTTAGGGCTGTGAGCTCTCTCTAACACACTGCCTGGCATCTGAGTTGATTCCACTCCCTAAGCTAGCGAGAGGGGGCTTCATGGACAGGGTGTTCCCTCTGTCTGCTTCAGACATGGTGCTCCTGTCTTTGTCAGATACTGGTCAGAGCCCGAGAAAATGTTGGGCTCTCTTTTTCTTAAGCCGCCCTTCCCCCTTTCACTATGTAGCAGCTTGCTAACCTCTCGTGCTGACCCTGCGTGCTGCGTGAGGGCCTGGCTCAAAGGGCTTCGCAGCCTGCGTGCACTGTCTTTATTTCTCACACTCTGATAAAGCCTGAGTCTGTTTCATGTTCTTTTCTTCCCCCTAAGTCTGCTTTAAGTCCTTTTATTAACAAGACTAAGCCCAAAGAAGAGCCCCAGGGTTTCCCCCGTAGCACTCAAATCTGTTCTGCCACCAGCTATATGCCCCTGACAGCTTGCATTATGATAAATTCAGCATGGACACTGGACTGTGTCTTAGTTGGTGCTCTGGTGCTGTGGAGAGACACCATGATCAAAACAGTTCTTATAAAAGAAAATATTTAATCGGGGACTTGCTTATAGCTTCAGAGGTTCAGTCTATTATCATCATGGCAGGAAGCATAGTGGCAAACAGGCAGGTACTGGAGCAGTAATTGAGAGCTACATTCTGATCTGACGAGGTGGGGGAGAGAGAGACAGAGAGAGAGACAGGGCCTGGCATGGGCTTTTAAAACCTCGAAGCCCCACCCACCCCCAGTGACAGACTTTCTCCATCAAGGTCACGCCTCTGATCCTTCTGATCCTTTCAAACGGTGTCACTCCCTGGTGACTCATCATTCCAATACTTGAGCCTAAGGGGGCCATTCTACTCAAACCACCACAGAGAGCAAACAAACAACTGTGCTTTAGAGTCTCGACTCTTCTGGGGAACTTTTCAAACCAGAACAATCAGATCGCAGAACGGGGGACTCCAACATCAGTATTGTTTAAAGTTATGATCGATCACTCTATCAAAGAGTCACCAAACTGGGCTGTCAATAGTGGTGAGATGGTTGCCTTGCCTGCCCCAACACCACGAAAACACTGACCTAATCCTAGCTTTAAATCTCAAGCACACCTATGGCTTTGGGAAGTAGCTGAACCTCTGAGTCTTTTTCCACGTCTACCAGATACAGGTTTAAAAGTCCAATGGGGGGGGGGCGGGGGGGTATGGTGGACTTTTGGGATAGCATTGGAAATGTAAATGAAGAAAATACCTAATTAAAAAATAAAGTCCAACGGCCAGTGGGTGTATCATATTGCCCCACTCCATTGCCAACTACCCAGAGAGGCAATGTAGTCTACATTCCTTACCACAGCCCTAGGTCCTTCACAGCTCAGGGACAGAGAGCATGACAGAGGGAGGTCAAGGAATGTGGGTCTCCCTTTCCTCAGGGGTCATTGGCTACAGGGGCCCAGGAGGGTTTGGACAGCTGTGAGTATGGTAGAAGGACTCAGTACCTAATTATCATATAAGTGAGAAGGGTCAATTGGTCATAAACTGAGCCTAATTATACGGGGAGGGTGTGTGTGTGTGTGTGGGGGGTGTCTCATCTGCTGAGTCATGCAGCACTTGCAGGAAGCTCAGTGCAGGGCCATCCTCCCAGTAAGGTCAGGCTTCTGTGCTCAGACACACTCTCCAAACGCGGTCCAGCAGGGAAACGGAAGCCCCACTGAGAAAGGCAGTCCTCCATTTTGTGCCAGCCCGGAGAGCCATCTGGACATGGTAGACTGAGACATTAATAGCAGGGTTCTCCAACAAGGGAATGTGTTCCCCTGTCCTTTTGCTGCCAGGTCATCCAAGTGACTCAAGTCTCTCCACCAAAGGGCGGGACTCATTCCCATTGAGCAACCCTCCCTGACAGGTTTTCTCTGCGTTGCACAGGCCACACACACACTCCTGGCTGTTCCACACAGGGTCACTCCTGCTGTTTTCAGTCTCCACAATGCTTTGGGCCTTCCAAGTATGTCTTCGCTCTGCCTGCATGTTTATAAACAGCCCTTTTGTTGGTAGGGGGGTGAGCATGCCTATATTCCCAGCATCCCAGTGGCAGAGGCAGAAAAAATCAGTGGTTCAAGGCCAGTGTGAACTACATATATAAGTAAGACCTTGTCACAAAATGCCAGGCTGAGGATGGAACATTTCTCTATTTATTTAGCTATTATCCCCAACACCCCTAAGAAAGAAAGGAAGGAAAAGGAAACAGATAAGCAAACTCCATATAAAGCATTCCTTTATTAAAAGAAGGGGTTAGGAAGATGGCTCAGTGGGTAGAAGAGCTTACCTGGCAAGCATGAGGGACTGAGTTCGAATCCCTAGCACCCACCTAAAAAGCCAGGCATGGCTGTGTTATGGATTCAAACTCAGGCCCTGCAATCTGTGCCTGCGACCACAGCACGCTGGGGTGAACAGACAGAAGGAACCAGACAACGTGGTCGGTCTACACAGCAAGTTCTAGACCATATAGACCGAGCTTACATAGTGAGACTCTACCTAAAATTTAAACAATCCAAAAGCAAAACCACGGTTAAGTTTCCCTGAGACCGGGGGCTGGAGAGATGGCTCAGCGGTTAAGAACACTGGCTGCTCTTCCAGTGGTCCTGAGTTCAATTCCCAGCAACCACATGATGGCTCACAACCATCTGTGATGGGATCCAATGCCCTCTTCCAGTTCAAGGCAGACCTAGGTTTGAACCCCACTCTTGAGTTAGGACGAAGCTTCTGCTCTGGGAAATGGGGCACGCACACTGCATTTGCTGGGCTCTAGTTGCCTGATGATGCGTCTGGTCATTTTAACAACCGATATTTTTAGCTCCTGAGTGTGTTAAGCAATGCGGGAGGACTGTGCGTGCATCATCCCACTCCGCTTGGGAAAACCTCATCAAGTCGGTGTGTCTTTTAAACATCGTGTTCCGTGTGTGAAGCCAGTTATGTGGGGAGTTAAGGAATCAGTGCCAGGTCACCGGCTGCTCAGGGACGGCGTCTTGAATGCCTAACACTGGGCAGCTGGGGCTCACACTGGGTAGCTGTTAGTCACACACTCTCTCGTGGCCATTATCTTTCCTCGAAGTGCTGGGGACTGAAACTGGGGTCTTACACATGTCAGGTAAAATACCTTACCTTCGACCTATGTTCTCAGACTTTTTTACTTTTAATTTTGAGACAGGTCTCATTAAGTTGCCCAGGCTGCCCTGGATCTTGTCTGGCCTTGAACTTGTGGCCCTTTTGCTGCAGCCTTCTGAATAGCTGGGATTACAGGCCTGTGCCACCAAGCTCATCTTTAAAAAAAAAAAAAAAAAAAGCCATTCTAACCTTAATCTAGTGGTGTTTCTGAGCTTATAAATAGTGCCACTTACTTCTTACCCTGACTGTTCAGAAGTTAAGTAATTCTGTCTAGAATTTCAAAATGGGTGCCAGGCTCAGTATTTCCTGCTTCTAGAAATTTTTCCAACAGACACTTATCTACAAAAAGACATGATCAATGTAGGGCTGGAGAGATGGCTTAGTGGTTATTTGTGCTGACTGTTCTGAAGGTCCTGAGTTCAAATCCCAGCAACCACGTGGTGGCTCACAACTATCTGTAATGGGATCCGACACCCTCTTCTGGTGTGTCTGAAGACAGCTACAGTGTACTTATGTATAATAAATAAATCTTCAGGCCGGAGCGAGAGGGGTCGACTGGAGTGAGCAGAGGTCCTGAATTCAAATTCCCAGCAACCACATGATGGCTCACAACCATCAGTACAGACAGCTACAGTGCACTCATATATACATAAAAATAAATAAATAAAATAAATCTTTAAAAAAATGATCAAGGTATTCTCTCTCTCTTTTTCTCTCAAAGATTTATTTATTTATCTATTTAATGTATGTGAGTACACTGTCACTCTTTTCAGACACACCAAAAGGCATCAGATCCATTACAGATGGTTGTGAGCCACCATGTGGTTGCTAGAAATTGAATTCAGGACCTTTGAGCAGTCGGTGCTCTTAACCACTGAGCCATCTCTCCAGTGCCGCCCCAACACACACACACACACACACACACACACACACACACACCTTTAATATTCTAAAGATACTTTAAATTATTCTAGTGCCCATTGATATGAGAGAAAAAAATGGCATATCTATATATCTATACAATGGAATTGTATGATATGCAATAATCATATAGACAATGGGGACAGCTCTCCCTAGTTGGCTTCTCTGTTGCTATATAAAACACTAACCAAAAACAGCATGGGGAGGAAAGGGTTTACTTTGCTTACAGTCAGTCCCTAGGCAGGGACCGACTGTCCAAGAGGCTCCAGAGCACCATCTTTTATCCCCCAGGTTCTCTGGTATTGAGGCTGCGACTCCTGCTGCACAGATTTCTATAGGGGTGCGGGGGATCAGAACTCGGGTCCCCAGGCACTTGGCAGGTGTACACTTTATTGACTGGGTATTCCGTTTAGTCCTTTTATAGCTTTCAACGATACAGCCAACTTGTCACCAGCTTTGAGGTATCTTCCTTTGTTAGTTTATGACAGACTCTTGCTATATAGACTTGGCTAGCCTAACACTTGACCTCTGAGTCATCCTCCTGCCTCAGCCCCCTGAGTGCTGGGTGAGGGTTGGGGTTGGGGTACCACCATGCTAAATAGGAGTAACATCTTTTTCTGATGAGAATTTTTTCCGTCTACTTTTCCTCATTCCTCATTCTGCTATCTTTATATAATCACAATTGTTTATTATAATGTGTTTTATCTAAGAACCTTCAAATTACTAATTTTATAGCTGCTTATTGTTGGAACTTTCCGTCTCCTTGGTCTCCTCCCCCCAACCCCCCGACCCCCCACATTCTTTCCAGGTCTGGATATTAAGTCTAGGGTCTCACACATGCTAGGCCAGCAAGAACTCTACCACTGAGGCCTGTCCCCAGCCCTTCAGTTCCTTGCATATGTACTTGTACATATACTATGTAACTGTAGAGACGTTTTAGGAGGATTCCAGAGGGTCAGGTTCACAGTTAAATCTTTAGAAACTTTGTCTCCTGTTAGTAAACCCAGGGCTTTTTTTATTTTTATTTTTTTAATTATTATTTTTTATAGTATTTACACACACGCACACACACTTCAGATCTGTAATTTGGTGATGCATGAAATACATTTCTCTCCCCAGCTCCTCCTCGCTGGCAAATTGCTCCAAGAGCACACAGTGGTTCTCTGTGTTCCCTTTGTTCTGAATCAGGAACGGCTGGCTTTGCTTTGCTGACATGTGAGAAATTTGCTCTCAGAGCTCCACTGCGGCCCCAGCTCACACTCATCAGCACTGCCCTTGACTGCTCCCTGCGAGCTGCCGCTCTGCACCGGGCTTGCCCCTTGTTTATTGAAGCACGGAGATGGCTTGCTATTCACACTTGCTTAGAGCCATTTCTCTCGAGAAGACCAGGGGACTCTGTTAATATTGTGCCGTCTTTTTTTTAAAAAATGTGTATAAGTCCTTGCCTGCAGGTATGTCAGTCAACCCTGTGAATGCCTGATGTCTGCCAAGTCCAAAGGGAGCATTAGGTCCCCTGGAGCTGGAGTTACAGATGAGTGTGAGCTGCCATGTGGGAGCTGGGGAATTGAACCTGAGTCCTCTAGAAGAGCGGCCAGAGCTTTTAACCACTGAGCCATTTCTTCAACCCTATATTGTGGTATCTTAAATGCAGATATGTCGTTTATATTTGTAAAAAGAAGATACGGTTTTTACTATGTGTAAACATGAATTAATCTGTCTTCATCTAATATAGATTATTCCCATCATGCTTGTTCTGGCTGAGAGATGTTTTTATACACGATCATCTGATCATCTCTTTTACATCAATCTGCACAGAATCATTGCTAGTGCATGTGTTTCCTCTTGAAATTCATAAATGTATTAAAGGATACCATAGCCGGGTGGTGGTGGCGCACACCTTTAATCCCAGCACTCGGGAGGCAGAGGCAGGTGGATCTCCGAATTCAAGGCCAGCCTGGTCTACAGAGTGAGTTCCAGGACAGCCAGAGCTGCACAGAGAAACCCTGTCTCGAAAAAACAAAAAACAACAACAACAAAAAAAAAAAACCAAAAAAAAAAAAAAAAGGGACACCATATGTGAGACTATTGTGGAAGTAAAATCCAGACCTGGGTTTAAAAGAGAAAAGACTTTATCAGCGGGTAGGAAAAGCTGCTCCCAGCCTGTGAATGAGGAGCCCTCAGCAATAAAGAAAACACCACCGCTGCCACAGTGCGGGAACCTAACGGTGCTACAAGGCAGACCAAGTTTGGGGGGTGGGGGTGGGGAACAGAGGGTATATGTGCACCTGCCCTTCAGTGAACGACAGGTCATTCTAGAAGATGTCTGCAACCAGCCCATGCCCGTGAGCCACTTCTCCATAGATGTTAAGCTCAGGCAGGATGTGCTAGCAGCCTCTTCATTCTGCCTTCCTCTCAGTAAGCAGTGAGCAGCCAGATCCGGAGAAATGCACCTCAGTGCCAGAGCTGCCGAGGACGGTGCAGAGATGCACAGCATGGGCATCCTTGCATATTTAATACAGTTAACAGTCTGGTGACTTAGCACATTTTAAGATTTCTGTAAAGAATCTCCAAATAGCATCTCCTTGACGCTTGAATTCAAAATTCACTCATCAGAGTCACCAGCACCAACGCCCAGCGCCTGTCGGGAGTCACCTCTAGCCCAAGGCCTGTGTGAGCCTCGCAGTGGAGGATCAGCGGGGAGGCTGGGCAGTGGATGAGAGTCATTTGCATAGGGGAAACTCCTGCTTATTACCTTTGATAATATACAAACTGACTTTCCATTGTCAAACTCTGGTCATTTTGAGATGAGTTCAAAGTCGGTTCTGAACACAGTTCTGTATCTGGACTGAAGCTAACTGTTTACCTTGAAACTCTGCAAAGTGCACACAAGAAGTCATATATAGTTAAAAATATTTCACAAAAAGATGTTAGTGCGCACCCTTGACCCCAGTGCTCAGAAGGCAGAGGCAGGTGGATCTCTGAGTTCAAAGCCAGCCTGATCAGAGACAGAAGATAGATTGATGATGGGAAGGGAGGTGGCTCAGGGACACTTGCCTGAGGACCTGAGCTCAGACTCCCAGGATCCACATAAACAGCTGGGTGCTGAGCGCCTGTGACCTCAGCATTAGGCTCTCCGCACAGGCAGATCTTGAGACCTTAACTGGCCCACCAGGCTTGCCAAATCTGTGATCTTCCAGTTCCATAGGAAACCCTATCTCTAGACAATGACACACATACTCAATGACACTAGACTGTACCCTTAACACTAGTTAAGATGGTAAATTCTGCCAGACCTTGGATTTCAACCACTTGGGAGGTAAAACAGAAGGGTCATGAGTTCAAATCCTGAGCTAGGTAGGCAGTGCCTGGTCAAAGCCTGAACTGAGGACCTGGGTAAGACCCTTTCTTTTTCATACATACAGGCAAAGAAGCAATCAATGATACCCTTTCTCAAAAGAAAAGGTGAATGGGGGAGGGTACAGCTCAGAAGTAGAGAGTCTATCATGTACAAGGCCCTAGGCTCCATAACCAGAACAAAAAAGAGGGATGACAGAGTGGGGAGGAGGGAGGAAGAAGAAGGGAAAAGGGAGGGAGGAAGGGAGGATGAAAGAGGGAGGATGAAGGAGGGAGGACAGAGGACGGAGACAGGTACACATGATCAAAAGACACTGTGGGAATGTATGAAGTTCTAAAGGAATTAATGAAACATTTAAAACGAACCAACAACAAAAAAGAAAGGTGGTGGCCGGGCGTGGTGGCGCACGCCTTTAATCCCAGCACTCGGGAGGCAGAGCCAGGCGAATTTCTGAGTTCGAGGCCAGCCTGGTCTACAAAGTGAGTTCCAGGACAGCCAGGGCTATACAGAAAAACCCTGTCTCGAAAAACCAAAAAAAAAAAAAAAAAAAAAAGAAAGGTGGTGGATTTTTAGGTTGTATGTGCAAAAAACAAAGGAAAGTCATTTTTCTAGAAAAACTTTTAGTAATATAGAAGGATACCTGTGCATTGAAACAATTAACATGATAAACTCTGTAGCCCAGGCTGGCCTCGAACTCAGAAATCCGCCTGCCCCTGCCTTCTGAGTGTGGGACTAAAGGTGTGCTCTATCACTCTCCAAAAGCATGTTTAATGAAAAAAGAAAAAAAAAAAAAAAACCCACTCTCAGCTATAAGTCAGAGCCTTTCAAGGAATGCTGTCAGACTCTGGACAAAGTCCCAGATGAAGAATTTCCATACCCTGCACGGCCAAGCCGGCATGGTGGGGGAACAGGCAGCAGCTTCCTTTTATCCACCGCTCGCTCAGTGGGCAGAGGTGTCAAGGTTCCCACCCACACACATCATTTCTCTGAGCCTCATGAGCATGTTCTTTGTGTCGCCGATGCTGTGGACATCACTCGTTGCTCAAGAGGCTCTGAGGCAATGTTGCTGTTCTCTGGGAGTTCCGTCTGACCCTCAACATTTTCACGGTCTTATTTCCATTTATCAGTTTAACCTCCTCTGTTACCCGGGCAACAAATAGCCTCAGACCTTACTGGGTAAACACCAGGTTCGTGGTATTGCCGGAAGCACTGAGGTATAGTACGGGGCAGATTAAACGCGCTTCCTTGACCTCTGGAACTCTGGTTTCTGAGATTCAAGCAGAACACAGTTTAACAGAGGAATCGACGCAGAAGTAACAAAGCGTCAGCTACAGAGGGCTCAACAGGTTCTTTTTAAGCATTTACTTTTATGTTAACGTGTATGAGTGTTTACCTGAATGTACGTGTATGCGTGCCTGCTGTCCATGGACTCTCTAGCTGGGCTTGCAGATGGTTCTGAGCTACCTTGAGTGGACCCTAGGACCTCTGCAAGAACAGTAAGTGCTCTTGCTGCTGAGCTCTCCAGTTTCTACAATGCCAAAGTTGAAAGGAAAACATTTTATTGTTTTTTTTTAAAGATGTTTTTAGTTAACTAATTTTCCCGTTCCTGTAGCAAAAGCAAGTTGAGGAAGGAAGAGCTTACCCTGCCTCACAGCTTGAGGGTGTAGTCTGTTAGGGTGGGAAAACAGGCTGACAGGAGCATGAGGTGAGGCCGCTGCTCATGGCACATCTGAGGTCTGCAAGTGGAGAGAGGCGTTGCTCCCTTTTCTGTTTATCAAGTCCAGAACCCAGCCGGTAGGGATGTGTCATCCACCACATTCCAAGTGGCCACTTCCTCCTGGGTTCAACTTTCTGGTTAATTCTCATATATATGGCCAAAGCTGGGTCTCCTAGGTGGTTATAAATACTGTCGAGTGGGCAATGTCCCCAGCTTCATTCACATTAATCATGACTTCCTTAAAACTTTTCACGTGCCAGGCATGGTGGCGCACGCCTTTAGTCCCAGCACTCGGGAGGCAGAGGCAGGCGGATTTCTGAGTTCGAGGCCAGCCTGGTCTACAAAGTGAGTGCCAGGACAGCTAGGGCTACACAGAGAAACCCTGTCTCGAAAAAACAAAAACAAAAAAAAAAAAACCAAAAAAAAAAAAAAAACTTTTCTCGTGGTAGCGCACGCCTTTAATTCCAGCACTTGGGAGGAAGAGGCAGGCGGATTTCTGAGTTCGAGGCCAGCCTGGTCTACAGAGTTTATCATGTTAATTGTTTCAATGCACAGGTATCCTTCTATATTACTAAAAGTTTTTCTAGAAAAAATGACTTTCCTTTGTTTGTTTACAGATGTGGGCTACCATGTTCATCTAACACTTGATTTTGAATGGTGGAGGCAATATTGTCATAATTTATTTTTTGCATTACAAATAACCATTTAATCAGTCCACGGGGGCATATCTTAGAGGTTAACATGTTATATGATATGATGTCCATGATATATGAAGGAGTCATGTGACTTCTCCAACCTCAGAGGCATCTCCCCACTCTTAGCCACTGCAGTACCTGCCTGAGGCTGTGTTCACTGATGTACAAACCTTGAGTGCCTTGGAGCTGGAGAAATAGCTCAACAGTTAGTAGCACTTGCTGCAGAGAACCCCCAGTTCCCAGCACCTATGTGGGCAACGTGTAGAAGGAAGCATTTAATGGAGCTTACAGTTTTCAAAGGGTAGGCCCATGACCAACATGGCAGAGAGCATGGCAGCAGGCAGGAATGAGTGGTGTTATAGCAACAGCTGAGAACTTACATCTTAAGCCATGAGCATGAGGCAGAGAGAGAGAGAGAGAGAGAGAGAGAGAGAGAGAGAGAGAGAGAGAGAGAGAGAACTAACTGGCTGGGAATTGTGTGGGCTTCTGAAACCTCAAACCAGTGACATACCTTCCCCAATAAGGCCACATCTAATCCTTTCCTAACATCTGGGGACCAAGTATTCAAATATATGAGCACATAAGGGCTGTTATGTTTAAGTCATCACACAGCCCAAGACCATGATCCTATGAAAAATGGCTAATGGCACTGGGACAGTTGCACCAAAGGCTAACTTGATTACTATGTCCTTTAAGGCCTAGGAGAATTATGATTTGAGACAAGAAATTTTCTTATATCTCCCTTATTCTACTTTGTGTGTGTGTGTGTGTGTGTGTGTGTGTGTGTGTGTGTGTGATGTTGGAAACAGAACCTAAGCTTACACATTCAAAAGAAGAACGTGTCAGGCATGGTGGCACATGCCTTTAATCCCAGCACTTGGGAGGCAGAGGCAGTCAGATTTCTGAGTTCCAGGCCAGCCTGGTCTACAAAGTGAGTTCCAGGACAACCAGGGCTATACAGAGAAACCCTGTCTCAAAAAAACCCAAAAACCAACCCCCCCCAAAAAAAAAACAAAAAAACAAACAAAAAAAACTCTACCATTAAGGTTTCTTTCTTTCTTTCTTTCTTTCTTTCTTTCTTTCTTTCTTTCTTTCTTTCTTTCTTTCTGTTTTGGACACATAATCATAAAGTATACAGTTTAGCCATTTAAAGTTCACAATTCAATGGTTCTTAGTATGTACAAAGTTGTGCAGTTGCAAAAGCAACCGTGCTACATGTTCATCTATTTATTTAAGAAAACTTGTTCTAAATTCTAAATTCTCATCTCCCATCCTCCTACACATCTGCAATCTACCTGCTCTCTCTAGCCTTGCCTTTTCTGGCTATTTTGTATAAATAGACTCCATGTGGTCTTTTGTGGTCGCTTCTGTTCCCTGACACATTGTTTCTAAAGTTAATCCAGCATTATAGCATGCATCAGAAACTGTTACTTCTTAGATGGGTGTCATGGCTCATATCTAAAATCCCAACACTCTGAGACCAGAGGCAAGATGATCTCTACAAGTCTGAGACTAGGCTGGGCCACACAGTGAATTTGAGGCCATTCTAGACTATAGAGTGAAACCATATATAAATGGTTTCATAGACATAGAAACAGATATATAGATATAGGCATAGATAAGAAACCATCTTAATGGCCTCTGTTTAACTCCTGAATTACTTTCCATCCTGCCACAGCACTTTGTTCACAGTGTACATGGATTCTAGCTTTCCACACTCTGGACATTTCAGTGGGAGTGAAGTGGCATCCCGTTGTGGCTTTGATTTGCATTTCTCCGATGAGTAATGTTCAACACCTTCCGTCCCCTTACTGGCTAACTGTACATGTTCTTTAGAGGACTGTCTGTTCAGATCTTGCCCACAAGAGTCTTTTCTGAAAAGTCAGGTGGAAGATTAAATTATTAATCTCTGGGTCGCTTCAGATCTGGCCCTTCATTAAATGAATTATATGAGTGCTAATAGTATGAACTAGAAGCCCTTGGTCTCTGCTGGTTCAATAAATCAACGTTTTGAAAGGGCTTCTCTACTGGAAGTTCAATGGTGTGTAGGTGTTGGGGGGTGGGGAGGACCAGACAGGTGTGTACATGTGCAAGAGGCCAACTCCAAGTGTCCTCGGTAGCTCTTCAACTTCTTTTTAGAGACAGAGTGTCTCCCACTGGACTGAAATTCACAAAAAAGGGGGTCCAGAGAGGCTCAGAGAGCTACCTGCCTCTGCTCCCTAAGCATTGGGGGTATAAAAGCGCACAGGTCACCATACCCAGCTCTTTATTCTTTCATGTAGGTGCCAGGGATTGAACCCCGGTCCTTGTGCTTGCAAGGCAGTCACTTTAACAAGAGAACCACCTCCCCAGCCCTACAAGTCTGAGCTTCATACATGGAAGTCAAGGACATAGTGCTACAAAAGGTCCCCATCTCCCAGAGACAGGAATATTTGAGTCAAAGGACTGTGAAAAAACAATGACTGTCACTTTGGGCATGTCCTCTCTTCTCCATGTCACCATCAAAAGCCAGAAGGGGAAGCCCGTGGATGTGCACATGGTTAATTTCCTGTGGCATTTAGAACTGCTGCTGGGAATAAATAAATAAATAAATAAATAAATGCCAGCCAAGTGTGGAGGGTCAAGCCTCTAATCCCAGCACTTGGAAGACTCGGGCAGCATTAAATGGTGAGTTCAGGACAGCTTACATGGTGAGAAGATGTCTCAAGAGAAAATAAGAGCATGGTGTACTTGTCTGAGAGTCTCCAAGAATATATACAATTCTAAACTATGTAAACTAAGAACAGAGCCAGCTTCTATGTGAATCACATGAGGTAGTAGGCTGCTTTCAACACTAGCTGAGTGGCTTCACCAAATCCGTGAGGCTGTAAGAAGCCCAAAGAAGAGCCCCGCGCCCAAAGAAGAGCCCCACGCATGCTCTCCTCTTCGGCTCGCTCAGGAAGGGTGCAGGTCAGAGACAGAGCTTGGCTCCGCGGTCTCTCCCTTCAGCTCTGTATTGAGCTATTAAGTTACTTCATTTAAATGTGAACATTTCAGAACTATTTTTTTAGTTATTTTTTTTTAATCCACAGGCTCAACGTTCCCTAAAATAAAACTGGTCATGGTAGGAGGGAAGCGAGTGGATACCCGCGCGCATGGGTAGATATAACTCCCAGGTACGGGAGTCCGAGAAGATCAGAGTACTAGTGGGTCGATGTAACACTGAGGTCTGCGAGCCTGAGAAGACTGGGTTCATTGAGGGGCAGCTGAAGGCCCTTGTCTTAGTTACTGTTCTGTTGAGGAGAGAAGACATGACAACCAGTGAGACTTAAAAAGGAAAAGCATAGCCGGGCCCAGCACTCGGGAGGCAGAGAAAGGCGGATTTCTGAGTTCGAGGCCAGCCTGGTCTACAAAGTGACTTCCAGGACAGCCAGGGCTATACAGAGAAACCCTGTCTCAAAAAAACAAAACCAAAAACAAAAAGGAAAAGCATTTAATTACCGTTTCAGAAGCTTAGTCCATGAACGTCATGGCACAGTGCTAGAAAAACAAGTCCCATCTAAAAGTTTTAAACAAAGAGAGTGAGACTGGACTTGGCCTGGGCTTCTAAAACTTCAAAGCCCACCCCTAGAGACATACCTTCTCCACAAAGGCCACTCCCCCTCCTAATCTTTCTGGAATAGTTCTACAACTGAGGACCAAGGAGCCATTTTTTAAAAAAGATTTATTTATTTATTTTATGTATATGAGTACACTGCAGTTGTTGTCAGACACACCTAGAAGAGGGCATCAGGTCACATTATAGACAGTTGTGAGCCACCGTGTGGTTGCTGGGAATTGAACTCAGGACCTCTGGAAAAGCAGCCCCTGTGCTTAACGGCTGAGCCTTCTCTTCAGCCCAGAGCCATTCTTTTTATTTTGTTTTTCATTTGTTTGTTTTTCAAGACAGAGTTTCTCTGTGTAACCCTGGCTGTCCTGGAACTTGCTTTGTAGGCCAGGCTGTCCTGGAACTCAGGATCTGCTTGCCTCTGCCTCCCGAGTGCTAGGATTAAAGATGTCTACTGCCACTCCTGGCTCCTATGGGAATTATTCTTATTCAAACCACCAAAGCAATTAGTACCTTGGATCCCACTGAAAGACTCCGAAAGGAGCCCCTCACTCAGGCCTCAGGACAATATCGGACACCCCAGAACTCACGAAAGACTGAGCTTGTTGCAAACCACATGAGGCTTTATTTGGGGAAAGCCAGAGCTCTGGGGACGACTCATATCCCACGCAGGGTTAGAGGAGTCGACACCAAGGGGAAAGAGGTCCCACTTTTTATAGGCCCTCAGGGGGGGAAGGAGAAGGGGGAGAGTAGGGGATTTCCAGATTTAAACAATGTCTATTCTCAAGAAACGGGTATGGGAGGGGTACAAGGAAAGAGTCTAATGAAGGTGCAGCAATGGGCACACACCTGGTCAGAACATTGGCAGACACATGGGTTCAAGGAGTGGCCAGAGCATTGTGCACCTCTATTTTTCTAAATCAGTGAAGCTAGTTCTGCTAACACTGACGTCTATCTTGCCAATTTCAGGGCTTCTGTGTCCTTTTACATTCTGTCAGGATCTTTCACCACCACCCTGAGTAGGAGCACTGAAAGGAATTCTGTGAAGTCAATATGAATGATTGAACAGATCCAAACATAATGCTAACTCAAAAAGGGTTAGTAGGTGTACTGGCTGGTTTTGGGTGTCAACTTGACCCAAGCTGGAGTTATCACAGAGAAAGGATCAGTTGAGGAAATGCCTCCATGAGATCCAGCTGTGGGGCATTTTCTCAATTAGTGATCAAGGGGGAAAGTCCCCTTGTGGGTGGGACCATCTCTGGGCTGGCAGTCTTGGTTCTATAAGAGAGCAGGCTAAGCAAGCCAGTAAAGAACATCCCTCATGGCTTCTGCATCAGCTCCTGCTTCCTGACCTGCTTGAGTTCCAGTCCTGACTTCCTTTGGTGATGAACAGCAGTATGGAAGTGTAAGCCGAATAAACCCTTTCCTCCCCAAACTGCTTCTTGGTCATGATGTTTGTGCAGGAATAGAAACCCTGACAAAGACAGTAGGCTAGAAATGATTAGTAGGGGCAAGAAGATGTCTCAGCCAGCAGAGTGCCTGCCTTAGAAGCATACGTTCACCCTTAGTTTGAATCCTAATTACCTACATACAAAAGCAAGGACGGCTATACACATCTGGGGCAGAGTCGGGCAGATTGGTGGAGCTCTATAACCAAGGCAGCTTATGGAAGGGAGGGCTTACTCGGGCTCCATGTTCCAGAGCGTTAGTCCATGCTGATGAAGCCACTAGAATAGCAAGTTGGGATCACACACCCTGACCCACAAGCAGGAAGCAGAGAGAGTGGACTGGGAAAGGCCTCCACTCCTCCCCTCCATGACACACTTCCTCCTGTCGCTGGGTTTTACAATCCTAATAAGCCCGTTGTAAAGGACACACAGCCCAGATTTTTGTTTGTTTGTTTGTTTGTTTGTTTGTTTTGTTTTGTTTTGTTTTTCTCTGTGTAGCCCTGGCTGTCCTGGAACTCACTTTGTAGACCAGGCTGGCCTCGAACTCAGAAATCCGCCTGCCTCTGCCTCCCCAAGTGCTGGGATTCAGATATTTTAATTATAAGCCATATGCCCAGATTGGGCGGATTTAGGACAACACTAACTTATTCTCTGGCTACAAGGCCACTTGTTACTTGCTGCTTCTCCTGGCCACTCGGTTCTGGTCCATGGAGACTTGCACCACACTAGTCTCCTCGCTGCCCCCACCCACACCCACACCCCTCTTGCTACCTGCCTCACTGTCTCAAGCCCCCAGTACCCCTTTCCCCCTCCACTGCCCAGTCCCAGGCTCTAGCCTTCTATTGACCAGTTTTTTGTTTTATTTTGGTTTTTTTGAGACAGGGTTTCGCCATTGACTAGTTAAAATGCAGAGGAGGTCCATTTGCTCTCCCTTGAGTAGTGAGGGTCTGCATGCTGGGATGACCACCTCTGGAGGAACCAGTAGTATTAGCATTAGAATACAGCAGCATTGGGACAATCCACTACATCCTACTCCCCTCCCAAACACTGTCAATAACTGAGATCCCTTGGAACCAAGTATTAAAATGCTCAATGAGATTAGTGGGTGTGTCTTATTCAAACCACTCCATGGACCTTGTCTCAAATGGTCGGAGATGAGTAATGGGGGGAAGACAACTGGCACCGACTTCTGGCCTTCACTTACATATGTATGAGACACTCAGGACTAACTCAATGGGGTGAGAATAATGGGGTGAGTGTCGGGGACAACGGGCCATAATTCAAAGCACCCTCCACAAGCTTCTCTAACCCTGACATTCTAGGCTTTACCTTTACCCACGACAGACACTGGTTGTTCACAACCCTCCCACTCTTGTGCTTGGCAAGGAAGTGCCATACACGCTCGCTCCTCTCAAGTTAGTCATCATGTAGGCTGCGGATGATACAGGCCTCAGTCAAAGCTCACTGGCCAAAACCAAGCAACCCTTCAAAGAGGCAGGAGGAACTTCTGAGAATCTCGATCCTAAAAGACGTTCGCTGCCGCCGGGTGGTGGGGCACGCCTTTAATCCCAGCATTTGGGAGGCAGAGGCAGGCGGATTTCTGAGTTCAAGGCCAGCCTGGTGCACAGAGTGAGTTCCAGGTCAGCCAGGGCTACACAGAGAAACCCTGTCTTAAAAAAAAAAAAAAAAAAAAAAAAAGACATTCACCATACGTTTCGAAAAATCTAGTTTTGAGCTGGGTGAGGTCCATAAGCCTGCCATTCCAGCACTTTTGAAGTAAAGGTTGAAAGACTGAAAGTCCCAAATCATCTCTACTACAGAGTTCAAGGCCACCCTTAGTTATGTGAGACCACCTCTCTAGAAACAGAAAACCTGGCTTTAAACTCCCTGAAGGATCCATGCCTGCAGGACACCTGCCTAGAAACCAAGGTCAAGGCGGAGGAAGAGGAGGGAATGGGGCGAGGGCACTGAGGAGCTCTGTGAAGAGGCCCTTTCAGAAGGCATGGGCTTCAGTCTCTCCTTACCAAGAAAAAACAGCCCACAGAAAGGATTCTGCACAAACCTCCTCAAATGGTTTTAAAACCGACAATATAGCCGGGCAGTGGTTCCTCATCCCTTTGATCCCAGCACTTGGGAGGCAGAGGCAGGCGGATTTCTGAGTTCGAGGCCAGCCTGTTCTATAGAGTGAGTTCCAGGACAGTCAGGGCTACACAGAGAAACCCTGTCTCAGAAAAAAACAAAAAACAAAATAATCTGACAATATGTTGTTTAATTCAGAGTTAATACAGAATAATGATGTAGTAAGGGCAGCCAAGTGGGCATTGAGAAAAATGTAGAACAGAGATTATGCGCCCATGTCCCATGAGAATTTTATTACCACCCCGAATGGCAGAACCTGATTTTATATGGAGTTTCCTGTTGCTACATTTATCTGTGTTTATTTGTGAGACTGGTTTTGTTTGGCACCGAGTAATGAGAGTTGACATCCACAGGCAAAGAGACTACTGGTGTGGTTCAAAGATGAAGTTGGTGGCACATCTGTGTCCCGTCCCCCTGGCCCTTATCTCCATGTGCTTTGTTCTCCGGAGCCAGCAGCTTCCTTTCCCTCTGTGATTCAGGTGAACTTGCCCTGTAACATCCAATTCTACAGTCCAGGGCCCTGCCGCTGAGGGATGGCAGACACAAACGGCCAGCAGCAGCGCACCACTCACATGAAGGAGGTCACAATTGCAATCTCTAGTGTCTCCATGGCAACCTCTCTGAACTGTGAGGTCAGAACTGTGGGGTTAGTGCCATCCTATGACTGAAGCAAGCATAGGGCTGAGAACAGCCTTGACTACTGTAAGTAGCCCTCATGCTCCCTTTGGACAGAGAAAACGTAAGAGATTATGGAAGGGAAGGCACTTCTGGCTTAGATCTTCGGGCCTCCTTCAGCTCTCCTGCTCCCAGGGGTTGGAAGTGCAGCATCTGTTGGGGGGAAGCTCAGAGGAAGGGATTCTGAAAGTCTAGCTGGCAGAAACCAAGGGAAAACCATAGCAGCGCCTTTAGCCCACGACACTGTCTGTGTGAACTTGGTCAGGGCTGCTTAAAGCAGAACTGGTCTCATGACCCACAGCCTGTCACCACTGCAGAACAGTCAGGCACGGTTTTCTATCTCACTCAGGTGGTACCGGGAGAAGGCTTACCAGGGCCCATGTGTGAGCACAGCCACTTTCCCTGACCAGGACCTTTGCACCACCCAAGTAAGTGATTCCCAGATGAATCTGGCTTCTCCCGATTGGCAGAAAGACCTCCTGTTTTCCTTTATAACTCTGCTGTTCACTTCTTGACCTCCTATTCAAGTGATTTAAGTACAATCCACTAGATAGGTCTATCCCCATTCCTATAGAAAACAATGATTGGCCACCTGTTTAAACACTCTGGAGTCAAACCAAAAAAAAAAAAAAAAAAAAAAAAAAAGCCGGTGTACACCTTTAATTCCAGCACTCAGGAGGCAGCAGAGGTAGGCTGATTTCTGAGTTTGAGGCCAGCCTGGTCTACAAAGTGACTTCCAGGACAGCCAGGGCTACACAGAGAAACCCTGTCTCGAAAAAAACAAAAACAAAAAAAGACTCTGGAGTCCCCACTTTGGGCTCCTGGCCATCATGGTTGTGTCCTTTCAGCAGTGAGCATATTTTGTCTCAGCTTTCAGAGACTACTAGTCAAGTAAATGAGAGGGAAACATTTCGCCTTCATTGTGGGGAAGCCTACTCAATCACTCACTCACCAAAACAGGGTTTACTTAATGAACAGCCTACTCGGCCAACTCTGCTCCTTAGAGAACTGAGTGTCCTCCTCACTAGGGTAAAGCCAGTGTCACCTTGCAAAGGAAATGATCAGAGATGGGCCAAGGCCCACATCTATGCAGCTTCTTCCTAAACAGTTCCTAAGCAGCCACCGCATGAGTGTGGGAGATGGGTCGCACTCGTAGGAGAGACGGCTTTGGATTGGAACATTGTCACCTCCAGAGAGATGAGACCACTGGAACACAGTTAATAAACCCTAAAATGGAAAGTCGGTGGGGCTGGCAGTGGGGCTCAGTCTGTAGAGCCCTAATCTAGCATGCATGAAGCCCTGAGCTCAAGCCTCAGCATTGCATAAAGGCCATAAAGTCAGATGGGGCAGCTCATGCCTGTGCCCCCCAGAAACACGGGTAGGAGCTGCCCTGAGTTCAAAGCCAAATTGATCTATATATTGAGTCCCAAACGAATCAAGGATATACAAAATATTTTTTTTTTTGTCTCAAGCCTCTCCTCCTTCCAAGAGCAGCCTACATGAAACTCTACCTCAAAAATACATAGATAGATGATAGATAGATAGATAGATGATAGATAGATAGATAGATAGATAGATAGATGATAGATGATCGATGATAGATAGATAGATAGATAGATAGATAGATAGATGATAGATAGATAGATAGATAGATAGATAGATAGATAGATGACAGATAGATAGATGATAGATAGATTAGATAGATAGATGATAGATAGATAGATTAGATAGATGATAGATAGATAGATAGATAGATGATAGATAGACAGATAGATGATAGATGATCGATGATAGATAGATAGATAGATAGATGATAGATAGATAGATAGATAGATAGATGATAGATAGATTAGATAGATAGATGATAGATAGATGATAGATAGATAGATTAGATAGATAGATGATAGATAGATGATAGATAGATTAGATAGATAGATAGATGATAGATAGATGATAGATAAATAGATAGATAGATGATAGATAGATGATAGATAGATTAGATAGATAGATAGATGATAGATAGATGATAGATAGATAGATAGATAGATAGATAGA
This sequence comes from Mus caroli, assembly GCF_978045245.1. Classification (NCBI taxonomy): domain Eukaryota; kingdom Metazoa; phylum Chordata; class Mammalia; order Rodentia; family Muridae; genus Mus; species Mus caroli. The sequence continues at coordinate 118,018,709 of NW_028227267.1, forward strand.
TAGATGATAGATAGATAGATAGATAGATGATAGATAGATAGATAGATAGATAGATAGATAGATGATAGATAGATAGATAGATGACAGATAGATGATAGATAGATTAGATAGATAGATGATAGATAGATAGATTAGATAGATAGATGATAGATAGATGATAGATAGATAGATAGATAGATAGATAGATGATAGATAGATGATAGATAGATAGATGATAGATAGATTAGATAGATAGATGATAGATAGATGATAGATAGATAGATAGATAGATGATAGATAGATAGATAGATAGATAGATAGATGATAGATAGATGATAGATAGATAGATAGATAGATAGACAGACAGATAGATAGATAGATAGATAGATAGACAGATAGATAGATAGATGATAGATAGATAGATAGATAGATAGATAGATGATAGATAGATAGATAGATAGATAGATAGATAGATAGATGATAGATAGATAGATAGATAGATAGATAGACAGATAGATAGATAGATAGATAGATAGATAGACAGATTATATAGGTGGCCAAATCACTCTTCTACGTGTTACTCTTCAGGAACGTGTTCTGCTCCCCACAAATGTCCCCCTGCTACCTTTGGCTTTCCTGGCATTTAGAGCGCACATTAAGCCAGATAACAAGGAGCGGGCAGATAAAAACAGTTGCCTTTTTTTTTGGTTAGCAGTCACTACAAATGACAGCAGATGGTAGCGAAGACATGTTCCTAAACTCTAGGGTAGATGATGGGAGCACAGATCTGTAAACTCTGCTCTGGGGACACTGTTACAACACAATGGATAGCTGATTTGGTAATCCTTACCTGCAGGAGGCAGGAAGACACCCTGGGGAACTGGTCCAACCCTCCCAAAACAGAGTTAAGGGCACATTTTCACTGTCCCTGCTTCTTGTGTGCTCTCCAGCACACTGTCATCATTGTTGTAGCCCCACAGTTCTCCTTCCACCACCTGAGGGCAGGAGGCATAAGGACCTGAAAACACAGCCTTTGCCTGAACCCTGTAGACATTCCTCAGAAGGGCAGGGGGCCATTATCTATCTGAACAATCAAACAAAACTGTAAACCAGAACAAAACAAAGAACATAATTGCTGGGATTGAAAGGGGAAGGTCAGGGCTATTGTGTTATTTACTGAAAATACCTGTATCTAGTTGTGTGGCTCAGGCTTTTAACACATACCTTTAATCCTTCTGGCTGGAATACAGACCTACCCTTAGTACACACCTTTAATCCCAAACAATGGATTTAAAGTTAGTTTATAGATGGAAGCATCCGTGTTTGAAAGTGATGTCTAGCTGGGCGTGGTGGTGGCCCATGCCTTTAATCCCAGCACTCGGGAGGCAGAGGCAGGCAGATTTCTGAGTTCAAGGCCAGCCTGGTCTACAAAGTGAGTTCCAGGACAGCCAGAGCTACACAGAGAAATCCTGTCTCAAAAAAACCGAGAGAGAGAGAGAGAGAGAGAGAGAGAGAGAGAGAGAGAGAGAGAGAGAGAGAGAGAGAGCGAGCAGTACAAAGAGAAGGAGGATAAGGAGGAAGAGGAGGAGGCAGCAGTTTTACCCAGAGATGCAGGTTGCAGAGAGAGAACAAGCTAGACACGGGTGAAGACAGAATGAGCCAGACAATGAGATGGAGCCAGAAGACCAAAACAGTTCGACAGAGTTCGTATGAGGCCAAGCAGAACAATTCAAGAGAAACTGAGAGAAGCCAGATTGAATCAGTTAGCTAAGAGAGGAGTTTGAGCCAGAATAGCTGAGGTGAACAAGCCAGTCAGAGTTCAGATAGAACTAGAAAGGGTGAGTGTGTGCAGCAGTAAGTCTGACGGTGAACACATTCTAGGCCTAGGTTAGATTGTACAGAAGCTAGAAGCTTCCAGGACTAGGCCTAGATTAGCAGAGGGAGGCAGTAAGCCGCCGCCGAGATGACAGTTACATCAGGGGAATCAAAGTTAGATTTATATTAGTGGATTCCTAAATGTTAAAGATAGCTGGTTTGGTAACCCTCAGGTCCAGGGGGCAGGAAGACACCCCAGGGAACTGGTCTAATCCTCCCGAAACACAGATAAGAGCAGCCCTGAGAACCAAGATCACAGCTGGTTAGGGGTGAAGGTGTAATCAGAAATCAGCAGAGAAATCCAGGCTTGGTGACACAGACCAATAATTCCAGTGCTTGGGAGGTGGAGGCACAAGGATCAAGAGTTCAAACTCATCCTCAGCTACATAGAGAATTGGAGGCCAGGATGCTCAAAGGATAAAAACCCTTGTTTCGTATGTGAGGACCTGGGTTGCAATCACTACCCCCTTGTAATAGGGCAGACTGGACTGTGAGTTTGTAATGTAAATGCAGGGATGGGGGCAGGGGAGGGGGGTGCAGAGATGCAGTTTCCCTAGAGCTTGCTGCTCATGAGCCAGCAGGTTTCCCTTGTGGATCAAGAGATCTTATCTTGGACACCGGAGGTCATCCTCTGGCCTCCACACACACATACTCGCATGCACACAACACACTCACTATAAAAATGTTTAAAGAGGGAATTTAAGGTCAGATTAGACTACATGAGTCCCAGTTTCCAAAATCAAAGCAAAAACAGAAACAAAACAGGGAAGGAGGAAGGTGAAATCAACCAAGACGCAGAATTTGTGTTACCTCCTCCTCGTTTAATGACATCACCAGTAGCCAAAACCCCAGACTTAGAGGAAAATTCGCCTTGAAGCCTATGAAGCCAAGGGCCAAGTCCGGGCTCAGAACCTGGGCACCCTGGCCCTCCAGTACATTTTGCATTGAGTGGGAATTTTTTATTTAATTTTTTATAGAGGACCCTTAATTTATACTTCAGATCACACACACACACACACACACACAGAGTGATCTGTGTCCAGCTTTTTTATCTTTATTCCTTGAGGCAGGGTCTCTCTGTACTCCTAGAACTTTCTATGTTGACCACGCCAGGCAGACTGGGAACTCACAGATTCCCCCTGCCTCTCTGCCTCGTGAGTGTTGAGGTCAAAGATGTGTGCTGCCATGTTCAAATGAGATTCTAAAAAACAAAAGAAAACTAGCTAAATTTGACCATTTTGAACACCGCTGTTGGCACCACCTGATAGGCGGAGCCATTACTTTCCGTGCCTCACGGCAATGGCCCCTACCCAGCACCTTCTCTTTCCCTCCTATTTCTACAGCGTGTCTTTAGAACTGTCTCTGGTTTTGTTTCTGCCTTTTGAGAGAGGATCTCATGGATGGCACCCTGGCCTAACTTGATGCGTAGCTGAAGATGACCAAGAGCCTCGGAGTCTCTTGGTTTCTACCTCCCAAGTCCTGAAATTGCAAGTGTTGGCTACCACACAGTTTAAACGGTGGGGGCAGAACCCAGAACTGAGAGAGCTAGGCAAGCGCTTTCCCGGTGTGGTACATCCCTAGTTCCTCAAACTTCCCTTCTAAGATATTGTCTATTACTCCTCCAGGGGTTTCCCTTTTCCTTCATTACAGCAAGTCGCACTGCTGAGCTGGGACGATGCCTTATGTCCCTCCCGGGCCTCCCCCACCCAACTTGCTTACTCCAGTCTGACTACATGCTTTCCTCCTGTCTACAACCTATAACTCATCTTCACTTTACAGGGTTTGTGCTGCTTTCTCCACACCTCCATTTCCTCTCACTTTTCCTTTTTTTTTTTCTAGCAAAAAAATCTCTCAAAAGACTGTGACCTTAGAGTCACCCTGCCCCCACTCCAGCCTTGACTTCACTCTTCTTTCTCTCAGGTATCACTGCAGGAAATTATCTTCTGCTCGCTCACGTGTTCATTTTCTCCCGTCCCAGCTACAGACTGAATACCTGAGGGTGTGGTAGCCTATGCTCATGGGCCCACCAACTAAGGAGGTGGAGGCAGGAGGACTGTGATTTTTGCGGTCAACCTGATCTACATAGTAAGGCCTCAGAAAGAAAAAGAGAGAGAGGATGGGAACTCTGTCTTCAAGCTCACCATTGAATTTCCACAGGGGCCAATCCAATATTCACTACAGACATAAACGGCCAAGATGTTCATTAAGTACTAAAATGGTAATGTAGTTAGATGTGGTACACAGTACGTAGGGAGGACGAGTGAGGAAGAGGGACAGGAAGTCCTTTAGGCTGCTAAAAGTCTGCCTAGCCGGTAGCTACAAGTTTGGGATATGAAGTTACTGCTCCCTGGGTGTGCCATCTCAATGCTTGAGGCAAAGTACATCCAAGCATCCAATTGTGAGGTGTTCTCTGTGAATAGAAAAGAAGAAGAAGAAAAAAAAAAAAAAAACCCAAAACAAACAAAGCACATAGCCTGAGTCTTGCTACAGTGGTCCCTTCTGTTTTTCCCCTAAATACTGACTTGGGAATGTTCAGAGATTTGAGGGTTATGAATGCTGCCATTCATACATTCTGAACGTAAGAAAAGATATTGTTAAAAGATAAAAAAAAAAAAGATTGACTAAGGTCAAGATCAATTGCCTTCAAGTTTGTAAAGTATTTTAAAGTAATAGCTATTGGAATATAATCCATGTATCATAAACAAGAACTTTTTTCATTTCATTTTTTTGGTTTGGGGTTTTTTAAAAGGGAAGATTTTTTGGGTTTTGGTTTTTTGTTTGCTTTTTTTTTTTTTTTTCCTTTTTTACTTTTTTGAGGCAGGGTCTCATTGTGGGCCTTGGTTTGTCTGTGTACATCTGACTGGTCAAAAACTCAGAGAGATCAGCCTTTACCTTCTGAGTGCTGTGACTAATTGTGTGGACCATCAGCCCTAGCTCAATATGTTTTTTTTCTTTTTCTTTTTCTTTTTTTTTTTTTTTTTGGTTTTTCGAGACAGGGTTTCTCTGTATAGCCCTGGCTGTCCTGGAACTCACTTTGTAGACCAGGCTGGCCTCGAACTCAGAAATCCGCCTGCCTCTGCCTCCCGAGTGCTGGGATTAAAGGCGTGTGCCACCACGCCCGGCTCAATATGTTTTTAGATGACATTTGGGGAGTGGGGTTTGTTTGTTTGTTGTTGGTGGTGGTGAGGTATTTTTGTTTGCTTGCTTGCTTGCTTGGTTTAGTTTTCCGAGAGAGGGTTTCTCTGTGTAACAGCACTGGCTGTCCTGAAAATGGCTGTGTAGACCCGGCTGGCCTCAAACTCGGAGATCTGCCTGCCTGTGCGTCACCACGCCTGGCTACCTACTGCATGTGCATGGATTGGCTTACACGTGTCCTCCCCACCTCATTTTGGCCTTTAAAGTATACAATTGTCTTAACTTAGGATATTTACAATTGTACACGCACGACCACTGCTGCATTCATGAACCTCTTCGTTACCTTCATTAGCTTGCTTTCTGCTGCTCAGTATAAACACCCGTTACCAAAAGCAACTCGAGAGGAAAGAATTCCCTGTGCCTCATAAACTGCAGCCTATTGTAGAGGGTGAGACAAGGCAGGAACAAGCGAGGCAGGACCTTCAAGCAGAAACCAGTGGAAAATGGCTGCTTACTGGCCTGTTCAACTAGCTTTCTGATACAACTCTCCTCCCCCCCACACACACCCCACCCCCAGACTTGCCTACAGGCCAACCTGATCTCGGTAGCTCCTTGGTTGAGGTTCAATCTTCCCTGGCGACTATAGGGTTTGATGAGTAGATGATTAAAACTAACTATGGGACCCCCCCAAAAAAAAAAGCTACATAAGTATCAGCTGTATTAGCTGTCTTCTTCCCCCTCTCCTCTTCTTCCCTCTGCCCCACCTCCAGACACAGGCAACCATTCATTTATTTAAACAGATTTGATTTTTTTTCCCCACTCTGGACGTTTTGTTCTTGAGCATTTGTGTCTGACGTCACTTTGTAAGACGATCTTAAAGTTCATCCATGTTATGTTGCAGGCATCTGTATTCTATTTCCTTTCATTGCCTACGTGCACCACATTGGGTTTCCTTGATTCCCAGTTGACAGTCCTCCCTCTGTCCTGGCTCAACTGCTCCACGTGCTCCATCAGCAAAGCCTAGGGATCTGAGCCTGGAGATTCAGGGTGAGGGTTTCAATTCCTCCACACTCTCAGCAACACTTATTTCTGCCTTTTTCACTAAGGCAGTGACTTGGTACGTCGATAACAGTTAATGCTGTTGAACATTCTCCATGTGTGTATTGTTCATTTGTATATTTCCCTCGAAGGGATGTCATTCAAATGCTTTGCTCACATCTTAATTGGGCTGTCTTCTTGTGGAGTGTAAGAGTTCCTTATGTGTATGTTTTGAAAAGTCCCTAAAGGAGAAATGGCTTGCACAAGTTTCCTCCAATTCTACAGGTTCTCTCTTCACTCTCATGGTGTTGTGAAACACTGAGAGACTGGGGTTGTCATTCTACTGGTTGAAGGCTTTACACTGCATGCAGGAAGCCCACCTCAATCCCTCAGCACCATACACAACCCATCAGGCTGTTACAAGCCTCTCATCCCAGAATTTAGATAAACTTAAGATTATCCTCGAGCCGGGCGTGGTGGTGCACATCCTGTCTCAAAAAAACCAAAAAAAAAAAAAAAAAAAAAAAAAGATTATCCTCAACTAGAAAGTGAGTTCAAAGACTCAAAAACAGTCTGGTTACATAGTCATGCAGGCTGGCTTTGTGCATTACTACATAAACCGACCTGGCCTTGAACTCAAGGTGATCTGTCTTCCCTACCTCCAGGAATGTGCCACCATGCAGAGCGCAAAATATTTACTGTAAAGAGTTAGCTTGCTGGGCAGTGGTGGCACACGCCTTTGATCCCTGCACTTGGGAGGAAGAGACAGGTGGATTTCTGAGTTCAAGGCCAGCCTGGTCTACAGAGTGAGTTCCAGGACAGCCAGGACTATACAGAGAAACACAAAAACCAAACAAACAATTAGCTCTTATCACCATAGGAAACAGCAACGTCAAAAATCTCAAAATCTGTGAGAGGACCAGTCCTCTGCAATCCCTGATAGTGGCTAGTAGTGTGACCTGGAGCTTGAAATCTGAAAGGTGCCTGAATCTCCTGGGGATGGAATTGTTTCTTGATCCAAAAATCTAAGTGGCTCTTACTAGGGTCTCAGTTATGAAAAATGAATATATATCATGGCATTAGGAAACTCTGGCCTCCTAAGTGCTGGGATTACTGGAAGAAACCATTCTACCTGGCATCTTGCATCTTTTCTTATGTTTACAGCTCTGATTTCCCTTATGAGCCTGCTGTTGTGGTGTTCTATAAGTGTTGCTGTCTGACAGTTTTATCATTCTCTGGTGTTTTCTGATTTCTCTCATGAGTTATCCTTTAATATGGCTGTCATTGAAAGTTATACTGCTTAATCTCTTCATACATGTCAAGTGCTCAGATTTCTTTTGATCCTTAAATCTAATCTCAATCTATTATGGCGAAGATTTATTTACTTATTTATTTATAAGAGTTATTTATTATTATATGTAAGTACATTGTAGCTGTCTTCAGACACACCAGAAGAAGGCATCAGATCTCATTATGGATGGATGTGAGGCACCATTACTGGGATTTGAACTGAGGACCTTCAGAAGAGCAGTTGGTGCTCTGAGCCATTTTTCTAGTCCTGCAACTTTTTTTAAAAATGGGATCCATCAGCCGGGCGTGGTGGCGCACGCCTTTAATCCCAGCACTCGGGAGGCAGAGGCAGGCGGATTTCTGAGTTCGAGGCCAGCCTGGTCTACAAAGTGAGTTCCAGGACAGCCAGGGCTACACAGAGAAACCCTGTCTCGAAAAACCAAAAAAAAAAAAAAAAAAAAAAAAAAAAAAAAAAAAAAAAATGGGATCCATCCTGGATCATGCTATATGTGCACCGGGGAAATGTGTACTCACAGTTGTTAGTGGGTGGTGTCCTATGCAAACCTAGTAGGGACACTGGATTTTATAGCGTGTTGTCTCTCTTCTGTCTTCTGTCTATATACCTGGCTATCCTATCAGTTGCTGAAGGTGGGGACTAACATCTCAAACTGTTCTCACCAAGCTCTCTCATTTCTTACATGTTTCAAGCTTTATTTGGGGCATTTTTAGATTCATGTGTTTAAAACTTCTATGTCTGGGCTGGCAAGACAGATCAGCCAGTAAAGGCTCTTGCCTCCAAGTCACACAATCTGAATTTGATCCCCGAGACCCACATGGTGGAAGGAAGGAGAGAGCCAACTCCCTGTCCTCTGACTTCACACACCATATGGCACGTACGCACCCACATGCATACTCTCATACCCATTCCATGTAGATATGTGTAGATTGTGTTTCTTTCACATATAAAGAAATAACATACTAAGAATCTTTACCCTGTGTCTCTCTGATTGGGTTGACCCTTCTGTAATAGAAGTATCCCATCAATAACGACAAGTTGTAAAATATGTATGTGATGTATGTCTGTGGGTACAAGGGCTGCCATACACACACACTTAGAGGTCGGTCAGAGGACAGCTTTGTGGGAAGGTGGTCTCCTTTTGCCTTCATGTGGCTTCCAAGACTTGAGCTCATTTGAGACAGAAAGAACTCCAGGTGACCTGAGACTGCAGCTCCTCCAGCTTCAGCGACCCCCCACATGCAACTCTAAGGAGACTTTTGGTCCTGGACTCTGTTCGGGTGACATCAGTGCAGTCCATAGGCCTTCTTTGGGAAACTGTTTATATGATGTGTCTTTTCCCATTCTTTTACATTCAAGATATTTGCGTTCTAAGTAAAAACATTAATCTTAAAAATGAAATCCTTCTGCTAAGTGTATTTTTATTTCATGGTTGAAATGCAGCAAGGGGGACGGTATGTAAAGCCATTTGCCACATTTAAATAAAATCAGTCATCCTCCAGAAAATGATATTTTTCTTTAGCTCTTGACCAGTACTTGATTTAAAAAACACACGCACAAATTAAGTATGTGTGTGTGTGTGTGTGTGTACACCACAGCAAATGTGTAGAAGTTAGAGGACAACTTGGACCCAGTTCTTTTTCTAATGGAAGTCCTGGGGATCAAACTCGGGTCACCCCGAGTCCTGGGACTAATGGTTTGAACCACCAGCCACCAGGTTCAGCTGTAAATTTTTATCTTACAAGATCAGAATTGACCTGATTGTCTTCTAAAGGTCTTCAATTCTATTTATGTCAAGCCAGCAAGGAAAGGAAATTCCGAAGCAAGGAACACCGGTCAGAAAGTGCTGTGCCATGTCTCCAAATCCCTGAGAATCAAGTCAAAAACTGGGAGCGACAGAAAACACTGTACGGTAACTGATTTGTATCCCTTTAAGTCAATACCTAGTTTAAATGACCAACTAGACAGTGCAACTGTGTTTAGCCACGTATTCTTTAGCAAAGCACTATCCAATAGAAGTAAAATATGGGTTTTTATATGTTATTTTTGTTTCTAACTAACCATACTTTAATGAGTAAAGAGAAACAGCTAAAAATTATTTATATATATATAAAACATAGTTAATTTCATTAGTAGACTTTAACCCAATATACTCTTTCTACATGTTGTCAATATGAAATGTTAATGTCTCATTGTCTTTAAAATTCTATGCACATTTTACGTTTTTAAACTGAAAGCACATCTCCTTTTGAACTAGACACATTGAGTCATCAATAGGCACAGGCCTTTAATCCTAGCACCTGGGAAGGAGGAGGAGAGGCTCTGTGATTTCAAGCCCATCCAGAGGTAGACAGTGAGACCCACTCAGCAACCAAAGGAACTAGAAACTAATAAAACAACTGCTACTCCCATAGAGCTCTTGATGCACAAACTTATGTTGAGGTGTTTATTGTTTAATAATCATCTATAAATATTTGTTTGTTATTTTAGTCAAAGCTTCATGTAGCCCAGACTGCTCTCATCTTTATGCAGCCAAGGGAGAGCTTGATCTTGAACTCCTGACATTCTCCTTCCACATCCTGAGTGCTGTGCTTACAGGCTTCCTCTAAGCAGTGCTGTCAAGCCCAGGACCTCATGCATGCTAGGGAAACACTCTACCACTGATCTACATCCCCAAACCCTGCATATATGCAATGTATAGATTCAGCTCTCAACAGAGTCTGGGGAAAGGCACTGGGATAAACACTTGGAGTCGAGAGCCAGCCAGGATTTTTATAACAGAATCTGATTTGTGGAGAAATCTATAGTTTTAGCTACGAATATATATATATATACAAGCCTCTAGGTAATTTGTCTTATTTCACTGTTACCTAGTTAATTAAAAATTGGTTAGCCAGGCGTGGTGGCTTACGCCTTTAATCCCAGCATTTGGGAGGCAGAGGCAGGTGGATTTCTGAGTTCAAGGCCAGCCTGGTCTACAGAGTGAGTTCCAGCACAGCCAGGGCTACGCAGAAAAACCCTGTCTCGAAAATCCAAAAATAAGTAAGTAAATAAATAAATAGATAGATAAATAAATAAATAAATTTGTTAGTATGTAATTCCCCAATTTAAGAACTCTGAATGAGTAATTCATGTCCTATTCCCTCTCTCAGTCTCTCTCTCTCTCTCTCTCACACACACACACACACACACAGACACACACACACACACACACATCAAAATAAAAAAACAGACTCCAAAGCAATATAGGAAATGGTCTGACCTTGAAGAAAACAAATGTGGTCAAAGAATGAATTCGAGATAGGAAATCAGTTCTACACAATAGCTTTGCTGGCCTCCTGTAGAGAAGTGTGGCAGCTAATACTAGAGGGGGTGACTTTCTCCACAAATCAACTAAATGCCACCGTAGAAACCGGGACTGGTTCCCACAATTCCAAGTGATCCCAGGGCTTCTGGCCAGATTTTGCATGACCTGACCATGGATGATGTAAGACCAACCTTTAAAATCACCCAAGAGAAAAAAATTTAATACTTTCAAAATGCACAATTGCCAACAAGAAATAAAAAACTTCAACATAAATCCCATGAGTTGCTGAGCTGTAGTTACCGGCCTCAGGCTGTGGAAACCTATTTCTTAGGAAGTAGTAGAGTCCTTTTGACACAAGACATACATCCCCCTTTTCACCTGCTGTCATCCTCAACTTGGGCAATGCTTTGGACACACAGTAGGCTTTTAACTGAGTCTGGGCAAACAGGAGCTGGGATAAACTTGGGAGCTGAGAGCCAGTCAAGATTTTTACAACAGAATCTGAATTGTGGAGAAAGGTCTCCCCTCTGTAGGTGTAGCTGCAACCCTGATTACTTTCTGCTTTTCTGGAGGCCAGCGCATCTATTTTGTAGAACTAGTTTCCAACTGGGGATGCTCTTTCATTCTTGGGCCACATTATTTTTTTTCAGTGTAGGACCATTTCATACATTATTTTTTTCTTTTGATATGAGCATTTGTGTCTGTGGACATTAGACATGATTCTGAATAGGACCTGATTCTCAAAGTGTTTCAGTTTGAGCTCTGCTCTCTCCTGCTTAGGCAGCCCCCAGATAGAAAGATGGGCCAACGCTGGTGTTAAACATTGGAGTTTAGGAGGGGAGAGAGAGGGAGGCAGCCTTTGGTCCTCTCCGTGCTGGCACGCATCAACTATCAATGGATCGACCACGTTAGGGAGTGGCTCATGACTTCTCCCATCCTTAGAGAGCAAGGAAGCTCCAAACACCAGGATGGGTGGCAGTTCCCGGGTGGGGAGCGTGTGATTTGATCCGGGACGGAGAGGTGCAGCGGGGAAAGAGTCCGTGATGAACAACCCCTCTTCCGGGACAGTCCCTGGACGTGAGTCACAGGACAGGGGAGGGGAGGGACCGCCTGAGTCACAGGCTGAGGGGGACGACACGACACCAATGGGTCAGACAGATGGAGGGGTCTGCAGAGGCGGGTGTGTGTATGCGTGTGTGCTCGCTGCTGGGGAGATTGGGATGGGGGTAGGGGTGGGGGTCCCGGAGCCCCAAAGCCCTAAGGCGCGGCTACGCATCGGGCCTCAGGAAAAGGGAGTCCAGCCAGCCCGCGGCGCCGAAATCTCCCGCGCTCAGGAGCTAGCCCCTCCTCCGGGCCCGGCCTCACGCCCCTCGCGGCGGCCCAGCCGGATCGGCTCCTCCCCACCAGCGCCCCGCGAACCCCAACCTCGTCCTAACAGCGGCCCTCTGGCCGCCACACACGCCCGCCAGCCCCGCCTCCCGGCGCGCGCTGGAGTGACGACACCGCAGGGTGCGTGACCAATCGGCGTGGCCCTCGAGGGGGGCGGCCTCGGGCACGCCTCCCACGCCGCGAGCCAATGGGACGCCGGCGTCGGCGGCCGCGGCCGGGTGAGAGGGCGCGAGGCCCCGCCCCGTCCTCCCTCGGCCCCCTCGGCCCCGCCCTTCTCGCCCGGCCCCTTATCCCCGCGCCGCCGCTGGTGCCGGTCGCCGCGCTGGGCCCGCCCCCAACCCTCCCGCCGGCCCGCCAGCGCGCCTCACAGCTCCCTCCTTCTCTCTCTCACGCCTAGCGCAATGGCGGCGGCCGCGGCGGAGCAGCAACAGTTCTACCTGCTCCTGGGAAACCTGCTCAGCCCCGACAATGTGGTCCGGAAACAGGCGGAGGTAAGCGAATCGGCGGCCCCGGCGCGCCGATCCTTCCCCTCCGCGGCCGGCCGGCTGGCCCTGGGCGCTCGTCGACCGGCCGGCCGAGCGGCGCGGGTCGGCCCGGCTGGCGGACAGCGGTCCCGCAGCCCACGTGCGCGCCTCCCGCCCGGCCCCGGCCCCGGCCCTTCCGGCCCGCGCAGCGGCGGCGGCGCCGGTTGCCTCGCCGCCGACCCGCGCACACGTGCCACCGCGCCTGACGCGCCGCGCCGCGCCGCCCCGCCCGCGGGCCCTGCACCCCAGCCCTGCTCTCCCTCCCCGCGTGGCCCACCAGCCCTCGCGGGCGGCCAGACCCCGGCAGCTCCTGACCCGTCCCGCTTCCCCCAGCACCCCAGCCGCTCCCTTCCCCATCCCAGCTCAGGGAGAACGCGTGTTCTGCCTGTCGCTGCCTTACGGCGTCTTTCCCCCGAGCCCCTTTCTGGTTTCTAAAAGGAACTGCACACGCCGGTCCCTTCAAGATCGTCTGAAGTTGCCTTTGAGGGATCCCTGCTTGACCACCTCGCTCTGCTCTTCTATCTTCGAATCTTGTTGGATCTCTAGAGATTTGGGTTTATAAACGGGATATACTGGGGGCTGTGGGTCTCTAACTGGGCCAGTGCCATCTCCTTTTCAAATAACCCAGATCGTTCTCAATCTGTCTTAGATCAAGGGTTCCATTTCAGATACAGTTATAAGCCCATTTGCAAGCTAGCAATAATAATACCATTAGCTCAATAGAAGACGGAAGATACATTGTTAGTGTTGAAGCTCAGATTTTTGTGAGGTAATTTCTAGGAAAGTTGGTAAGTGGAGCTCCTTGCGACCCATGGGTCTGAAGTTTTTTTAGGAGACTTTGAGGATGTGTGGATACCTTTACTTAAAGCAAAGATGTCTTATATAGAGCTAGTGACGTTGACATGTCTTGCTTGGACTTACCGACCTAAAGTTGGGAGCTGTCTTTTAAAACAGTTGCTAATTTCGCTTTGAGTAGAATGGATAGTCTGGCCACACTTAGTTTTTAGTAAGTAAAGAAGTTGGAGACTTAACTTCTGTGTGAAATGGTGCTTTAAACTGTCTTTTTTAATGGTACTTTTAATTGGGGGGGGGGGAATAGCGATGTTTGGCTCTAGTTTACAAGGCCTTCAAACCTGTGGCAGTCCTCCTGCCAAGTTTCCTGAGCGCACCAGTTCCCATGCCCGCCTTATTCAAGTAATTGATATACAGTGTATAGGGGGAAATTCAAAGGGTACAATTCTTAACCCACTCTCCACGTTTATTTCATGAGCCTTCCTTGAAAATGTATCTTTAAACGCTTTCGTGTATACATCATGTTACCTGAGTGGGTCTATAGTATACATAATTGTGCAAATTGAGTTTTCCCTCAGTTTATTTCACATTGACACCCAGAACATCATACATTATATAGGTAGGTGCATTCGTTATACCAGCATCTCCCTATGAGTGAGTAATCGATACTTCTAGTGCGGTCCAGGAGTACTGCACATAGAAATACGTGGATGCTTGTCTGGACGAAAGTAGTATATGTATGTAAAAGTATGCCTGTGTTCCTTGCAACAGTTTCCACTTAGGATATGATGATGCCTAAACATTTTGATACTTTCTGCAAACTCGAGGTAATTTTTTTAAACCAAAGCAAGTTCTTAATCCCACCCTATAATAGAAATTTCCATGTGTTGCAGAGCAGAACTGCTTTGTAATTATTAAGCTAGTTTAATTCTCCCCCTCCCCTCCAGTTGCTTAAGTCTATTGTCAAGCCTGGTGGGGAATCGCTCTTCTATTGAACTAAATACCAGTGTCCGGTTCAGCTTGAATTCCAATTTGGTGCCTGTTGTAAATCTTTTTATCTCTTACATCGCTTTAGGGATAGTTAGTAGCATTCAGCGCATTTTCTCATAAAGAACAAACGGAAATAAGTACTCTGTCTCTATTCCTAGTGGAAATATTTAGGCACTACCTTTTTCCTTAATATATCCTGAGGATGTATATATATAGAAAGTGAGTACTGCAACACAGAATTTTCTTAGCTTGGCAAAAGAGCAAATTCGGGGTCGGGGTGGTCCTTGATACCATATGGTGTAATAGTAAGTTGTAAATAAAACCTCCTAGAAAAGCGCAAAAAAAATGCACAAAAGCTCCTCAATTTGTTTGGGGAAATTTATAGGTAACCTAAACAAAAGGACAAAAGTCTGATAAAACAACTATGAAAATACTTTATTGAAGCTGAACAATTGGCATGGGCTCCGAGAATATATTTGTAAATTTATTCAGCCAAAATAAAAATACTTAAGTCTACAGATCAATCCCAGGCTCCTGATTAAGGTCACTGTTGCTCTTATAAGGAGGTGAACAGTGTAACTCACATTGTTACAACACATTGTTACATTTTGTTGAAGTGGTCTAAAGACTTTAAATTTTCTAAAATGTTTCTCCTTTTATTTGGGGGTGGGGGGAGAGGTTCGAGACAGGGTTTCTCTGTGTAGCCCTGGCTGTCCTGGAATTCACACTGTAGACCAGGCTGGCCTTGAACTCAGAAATCAGCCTGCCTCCCAAGTACTGGGATTAAAGGCGTGGGCCACCACGCCTGGCTCATTTATTCAGGCCATTTAATACTTTTTTTATTCTTCTTCAAATCTATAAGGCCTTTCTAACTTTACAGAAAATGTTTCTCATATTTAAGGAAACGATTTTGAGTTGGGCATATCTTTAATTCCAGCGCTGGGGAAGCCGAGTCAGGAGGATCTCTTGAGTTCAGAGCCAGCCTAATCTAGTAAGTTCCAGGCCGGCTAGCCAGGGCTGAGTAAAGAAACCCTACTTCAAAACAGCGAGGGAAGGAAAGGAAAGAAAATGATTTTGAATGTTCATGTATTGGAATACAATAATTAACCCAAATAAGGGACTAAATAAATAATTGACAAGCATTTTAAAGGCATATAGTATCTATAACTGGACATTTTATCTGATGTCTATTAATTATATATAATACACTGTAGCTATCTTAAGATGCTCCAGAAGAGGGCATCAGATCTCATTACAGATGGTTGTGAGCCACCATGTGGTTGCTGGGATTTGAACTCAGGACTTTAGTAAGTGCTCTTAACCGCTGAGCCATCTCTCCAGCCCGAATTTTCTTTTTTTATTATTTTTTATTTTATGTATGTGAGTAGTTGTCTTCATACACACCAGAAGAGAGCATCGGAACACATTACAGGTGGTTGTGAGCCACCATGTGGGTGCTGGGAATTGAACTCAGGACCTCTAGAGCAGTCAGTGCTCTTAACCACTGAGCCATCTCTCCAGCCCAGTGAATTTTAATTCTTAATATTTTTCACCAATAATAATTGTACTGAAGAAGGATAACATTGGAAAATATACTTGATTAGGGAACCAAGATATTTATAAAATAGAAGTTCCTTGCTCCCTCTTTGGCATTTCTCAGGAAAGGAACTGTCATAAAACTGATGGGGAGTGAGCAAGAGACAAGAGGAACATTTCTCCTTTGTGGGCAGGAGAGGGAGGCAAAGCTTGTAGGTTTTGATTATGTATAGTGAAATCACATAGGGTTACAATTTTAATTATGTATAGTGGAATCACATAGGGTTAGAATTTTATTTGCTCCAAGGTAGTAGTGGACACTGGACAGAAATGAAAAATGCAATCTCTGCACTGTAGAACTTAGTCTACCTAGGCTATGAAAAAGATAGACTGAACTTAGAGCTGTGTTCTAAATGTGCCTTTATCCTTGCCTGTTCTCCTAAAGTGAATGCAATAGTGTTTCCCGCCGTTGAGTATACAAATGAGAGGCCTCTTTTAGGAGTCCAAACTGAAGTTTCCCAAACTGAGTCCAAACTTCAAACTGAAGTTTCCCACTCATCCTGGAACCACGGTGACTATTTGGCATACTTTATTTATTCTCTCTCTTTTTTTTTTTTTTTTTTTTTTGTTTTTTGGTTTTTCGAGACAGGGTTTCTCTGTATAGCCCTGGCTGTCCTGGCACTCACTTTGTAGACCAGGCTGGCCTCGAACTCAGAAATCCGCCTGGCTCTGCCTCCTGAGTGCTGGGATTAAAGGCGTGCACCACCACGCCCGGCACTTTATTTATTCTCACTTTGAAAGAACTGGCTTGGTGACACCAATGCGGCTCCACCCCCACCCCAAGGATGTCAATCCCCAGAAACTGCTGGGTTTTTTCAAGAAGGATTGCCATGGAAGACTTTTTTTTTTTGGTTTTTTGAGACAGAGTTTCTCTGTGTAGCCTTGGCTGTCCTGGAACTCACTTTGTAGACCAGGCTGGTCTCAGAAATCCTCCTGCCTCTGCCTCCCAAGTGCTGGGATTAAAGGCGTGCGCCACCACCGCCCGGCTTTTATAGAACTTTTAAGTGACAGCTTTGCTGGGTTCTTTAGTTGCATTGGTAAAAGATTAAATGAAAAATTTCAAAATACCTGTCCCATTTTATAATCAGCTTATTTTTTACATAAATTATGTCATTTTAATAAATTTAGTGCAGCACCTCAGCTCTGTACACCTTTGGGCACAGTTTTCAGCTCTATTATAGATCCTGAGTTTTTTTTTACTGTGGGACTATGGGCCTTAGGTTCACCTTCCCTCACAAAAATCTGTTTGTCCTCTGACTAAAATGTTTAAGGAGTTTAAAACTTGAGTGGCCTTATATAAATAGAACTCTTGAGTTTACTAGCCTCAAGAATGAGAGCCAGAGCTGTTGATACTAGAGACATTTGAGGAATGGTTTGGTTGCCTTGGAAGCCAGGTTGTCGTCGTTGTCTTTCATTTAAGTGATTCAAGGGATAAAACTTGCTCACCTCTGCCAGTGTCACAGACATGCTATGATTCGCATTTAATGGCATAAAGGAGATAGTGGGGCAGGCTCAAAGGAGCCTTTATTTTCTCCCTGTGTCATTTCTGAACATCCAATGACAGCAAGTGAGGCCTTCAAGCTTAGGCAGCTAAGGAGCTAAGATCTACTTAGACCGCTGGCTATGATGAGGTTTCCAGGTAAATAGTACAGATGTGCTTAACTTGATCCCTGTTTAAGTGAAAAAGGCCCAGTGGTAGGCTTCTTGCACATGAATTCTTTTCCACATGAGTTGAGACTTGTTTGGGATCTATTCTAACAATTTGCTTTTTTGTTGTTTGAGATTTTAATATAATTACTACATTTCTCCCTTCTCTTTCTTCCCTGTAAACCCTCCCATGTATCCCCCCCTTTTCTAATTTGGGGCTTTAGGGAAAAAAACTTATTTTATAGCCTGCTCAGCCTCTGTTACATATATGTATGATTTTAGGACCGAGTGTTTGACACTGAAGAACCAGTTGATGTGGTCTTCCACAGAGGAATACCACATAACTCACTTTTGACTGATGCTGTCTACCTTCTTATTGCTAACACATTTGCTCCAATACTACATAAGGAGAGAAGAGAGCGTTCTCACCCACAAAACCTTTCTTAATAGATCCAGATTCAATATTGGAATTTGTTTTTGTTTTTTGTTTGATTGATTGTTTTAGCCAGATTTTTTGGGGGACTACAATCATTTGAGATGTAGAATATTCCTTCCTTGAAAAATGCAGCATAAAGAATTTGGATGCCCACCAGGCATGGTGGCCTATGCCTTTAATCCCAGCACTTGGGAGACAGAATGAGTTCGAGGCCAGCCTGGTCTACAGAGTGAGTTCCAGGACAGCCAGGGTTACACAGAGAAACCCTGTCTCGAACACCCCACCCCACCCTACCCCCCAAAAAAAAACCCCAAGATGCCCGTGGAGGCTAGAAGAGAGTATCTGTCACACGTAACTCTTGGAGCTGGATTCGTCTGTTGCTAGCTACAATGTCCATGGTAGTAGCCAAACCCAGGTCCTCTGCAAGAGCAGTGATGCTCTTAGCTACTGAGTCATCTTTCCAGCCCCACATTTGAGTTTGTTTGTTTATTGTTAACCAAAGGACATGTGTTTGAATGTATATAAATCTGAAGAGGTAAGACGAGAACTCTTTCCTTACCTGTCTGGAGTAGAGCACTTCACATCCCTAGAGAAACTGCTAACATCAGTGCTGACTGACTGCATCTTGGTCCTTATTTTGTGACTGATTTGTTCATGAGATTTTCTAACATTTTGTCCCAACTTCTCTGTCTCATGCAGGAAACCTATGAGAATATCCCAGGCCGGTCCAAGATCACATTCCTCTTACAAGCCATCAGAAACACAACCGCTGCTGAGGAGGTGATGCCTTAACCCTGACACCAACCAGCTCTCCGGGAGGGCGGGCAGTGTCGGGTGATGATGCTCAGTGCTAATAAGAATTTTAATGATTCGTACTAAATATCAGAATTTTTATAACATTCTTAAGGTAGTTAAAAGTTAGTATCTTTATATAGAATTACTTTTGGGGGGTAGGGTTTGAGACAGGGTTTCTCTACTTTTTTAAAAACAATTTTATTTAGTTAGCTTTGAGATGGGAGGTTGAACTGGAAATTCACAATTTTCCTGCCTCTGTTTCAACATGTTTGGCATTTACATAACAAATTTCTAGCTATAAAAATTGGGTTCTTTCACTGAACTATTCTAAAGGAAGAAGTTCAATTCACAAAGCATTTCGGGAGAAAATTAGATTTCCTTATTTTATGTGCGTGTAAGTGTTTTGTGTACATGCATATATACTTACCAGATAAGTGTCTATAGATTGTTGTAAACCAACATGTGGGTCCTGGAAACAAAACCAGGTCTTCCTCAAGAACGGCACGTGCTGAGCCATCTCTAGCCCCTCTACAGCATTTTAAAATATTTCAAAAATAAATTTATAAAACATTTATATCGCCATTTGTACATGAAGCGGGTGTGTTGGAGAGAAGCCCTGGAATAGGCAGTTCCTAGGGTTTCTCTGTGTAGCCCTGGCTGTCTGTCCTGGAACTCAGTCTGTAGACCAGGCTGGCCTCATTCACAGAGATCCTCCTGCCTCTGCCTCCCGAGTGCTGGGATTAAGGATGTGTGCTACCACAGCCAGCTGTTTTATATAATTTTAGAAGGACTGTTATAGTGAGGACTTAAGTGCAAGAGGAAAGGTGCCCCAGAAGAAAGCTACACCCCAGATTCTTGTTTTTTAACTATGTACGTATTCCTTTGTGTGTGCACATATATTTGGAGGCCGGGGTGACTCAGGTCCCCACAATCACTCCCCTTTATCCTTTGAGATAGGATCTCTCAATGAACCTGGAACTCACTGATTGGCTAGACTGGCTACTCAGCAAGCCCCAGGATTCCTGCAGGTTCTGGTTTTCCAGCCCTGGCATTATAAGCACATGTTCTTATACCTAGCTTTTTACAACCACTTTGCTAGCTGAGCCATCTTCCCAGTCCACCTTCTTTTTTAAAAAAGATGGTCTCAAATTATAGCCCAGGCCACCTGTAATTGTGAGTCTCCTGTATCCAGGGAGTTAGGATGTTTAGTGAATTATTGTATGAGATTCAGATTACTGGAATTTTAATGTATTTCCTCTGGTAAAAAATGACTTTTATAGTTTGCTATTCTTGTGTGTTTAGTATCTAATTTTATCGTTTCATACCATAAAGTACTTATGTGCTTACAGTATTGACTATCTCTTACTTTGGGAAGCGTTGAATGCTCAGGTCTAGAAAACCCTGCGTACAAACTTTGCATACATAGCCAGGTCAGAGGCACTCTTTGCTAACAGTTAAGCATTTGCTTGTGATATTTGATGGAAATGAAGAACACAATGTATAGTGGCCACTAGCCAGTCCTACATGCTGTCATTCAGAGTGGTATGAAGATGCTTGCAGGGTGATTAACAGTGTAACAGGAACAACTAGCTGGCTGCTTGATGGTTAACAAGGAAACTACCTGATACAGTAAAGCCAGTCACAAAGTGAAGCCATGCTAAATTCTGTGGGCATCTTGATTTGGCTCAGAGATTTAGCTGTGAAGGAACCTCTACATCCTGACTGGCATCCCCTTCAACTTTCTGTGATTAACTCAAGGAGTAATACATAGAAGTTATTATAAATGTATTCCACGGGGGTTTGTTGGTTTTGTTTTATTATTGAGACGGATTTCTCTGTGTAGCCCTCACTGTCCTAGAACGACCAGGGTGGCCTGGAACTCAGAGATCAACCTGCTTCTGCCTCCTGACTGCTGGGATAAGAGGGATGTACCTCTAACACCACCACCCAGCTCCACAGGTTTTAATATGTGGATCTAAAAATGTACACATTGAGATAGAGCAGTACATAGTAGCTACTGGGAACTTGTAGGTTTGCTCACACTAGAGAATCATAAATGGATTTCAAAGCATTTTACCAAAGAGCCTAGTGAAGAAGGGCAGTCAATGACAATAATAATCCAAACTGAGCAGAAGGTGAGGTAGGGAAGGCAAAGCCAGACGGGCGAGTGATTCACGTTCCCCCAGAAGTATCAAGTTGAATTTTCAGGTGTTTGGAGTTTCTTGCCTATGTTTTCTAGGTAGATCATTGTGACCAGAAAGAGTTGATTTTTAAAAACTAAAGGTGCTTTGAAACGAGTTATAAAAATAGGACAGTGAAACCCATCAATGGCACAGGGTTGGAAATCTTTTCTCTAGTAAGACATGAGGTTAATAACAATGTTCTCTATTTCTAGGCTAGACAAATGGCTGCTGTTCTCCTAAGACGTCTTTTGTCCTCTGCATTTGATGAAGTCTACCCAGCTCTTCCATCAGATGTCCAGACTGCCATCAAGAGTGAATTGCTAATGATCATTCAGATGGAAACACAGTCCAGCATGAGGAAGAAAATCTGTGATATTGCTGCAGAACTGGCCAGGAATTTAATAGGTGTGCGCACAGTGGGGCTCCTTAGTTGCTTCTGCATGTTAGAGACACGGTCTTCATTAGTCTTAAGTTGTCCTGGCACATGCATGTCCTGTCCTCCTGCGTGCCGTGGTTTCAAGTGTGTACTAAAGTACCTGGCCCTTGTCTCCTTTCATGTTTTGAGGCTGGCTTTTTTAAAGGCCAAGCTAGTCTCTTAACTCATGGCGGTCCTGCCTCAGCTGCCTGAGTGGGGTGAGTGGGGCAGCAGGTGAGAGAGTCAGCATGCCCAGCTTTCGGGCTTCCTCCGTTTTTTTTTGTTTTGTTTTGTTTTTGTTTTTTAACTAGAATAGTTAAAAAGGACTGTATATTCGATCAAAATGAACGTAATTATAGATTCTACGTTTAGAACCAAAAATCACAGGTATGAAATCTAATTCTAATATTTTAACAATATTAGACATTTTTTGTCTTTGATTCTGGGTCTCATTTAGCACAGGCTTGCTTTGAACTTGATAGCTACCTTCACATCCCAGATGCTGGGACTGCAGGCATGTAGTACTTCATGAATAGTTTAAAAGATTCTTAAACTATTAAAGGCGTGGTGGTGCACGCCTTTAATCCCAGCATTTGGGAGGCAGAGGCAGGCAGATTTCTGAGTTGGAGGACAGCCAGGGCTACACAGAGAAACCCTGTCTTGAAAAGCCCCCCCCCCCCAATCTTTTTTCTCTTTTCTGCAGTCTTGTACAAACCAGACAATTCTACCATTGAGCCCCCTGGGGAACCTTGTAAACGGTGTGTCAGAGGGTGTGTTTGGGTTTGGTTACTGGGTAGTTTGGTTGGTTGTTGTTTTTGGACCTATCTTAATCCCCTTGTAATGATCCCTACCTTTGCACAATGTAAGGTCCTGTTGTCTGTAGGCTTGCAGCTTGTCGGAGAGCGCTTGGCTAGTATACCCAGGAGTTAGTGCCTGAACCACAAAGGTAGAAGCAGGAATTTGGTTCTATTTTTTCTCTTTATTGTTGAGCTTTTTAAGAAGATAGTTAGATAATGGTGAGAAAGACAGAGGAAAGGGAAGAAGACACCCTTAGTTACCTGTGGCAGGCAGTCTGAGCAGGGAGTCTCCCAAGGGCCACAGCAGCTTGTATGTTTACTCCTTACGTGTCCAGGCTAACCGAAGCTTAGGGCAGTCCTCTTTCAGCCTCCCCAGGGCTGCAGCTATCTATACCTGGGCTTCTTTGCTGATTTCTTCTTTTTTTCCTTTTGCACTACTGAAGGCTGAATGTAAAGCCTCATGCGTGTTTGGCAGAAATACTTTACTACTGTCCTTAAGGTGGTCTTGAACTCGTGATTTTCCTGTCCTGTCCAAGTTAGGATTTAGGCCTGCACCAACAGGTCTGCCTTAAATTTTGTATTTTTCAGTCTTTTTAAATAAACACTGATGGCACCTTATCCCACACAGCACAGTGTATGCTGACCGCACATGACTGCTCTAATGGAGGGCAAGGCCAGGGTGGGACTATATAGTGAGGCCCTGCCTCAGTAATAATAATAACAACATCTCCAGCTTCAGGGATTCCTGGTTTTTCTCCAGTTTGAAAATAAAATTACTTTGATTTCAAGTTTGGCTCTGCCTTAACAATGGTGAAGGGAGAAGGTGTGGGTTGTGGGTATTTGTGTGACCAAATACACACATGGAAGTACTCCCTTCTCTACTGTCTGCTGACACCAACCTTTAAATGCACAGTGGTCCTCTTAACATTGCTGCTGTTATGCTTAGATTGCTTTAATGGAATGTTAATAGCGTGGGTGGAGTCTGTACTGGTGTGCGTTGTGAGTCACACAGGTGTCTACACTGGAGTGTGTTGTGAGTCACACATAAATTTATAAAGTTTGAGCTGCACATTTCATGTCTGGATTTTGTATTTCTAGATGAGGATGGCAACAACCAGTGGCCTGAAGGTTTGAAGTTCCTCTTTGATTCAGTCAGCTCACAAAACATGGGACTCCGGGAAGCTGCCCTTCACATATTTTGGTATATAATCTGTTTTAATATTTTGAACACTTTAATGTCACTAACATCTAAAACATTTTAGCTGATTGTTTTAGCCTTGCAGCTCTGAGAGTTATAATAATTTAAGTTTTGTCTGTGTTGGAAACAAGTCTGAAAGAAGAAACAGCTGTTCTTTTCACACTTGGCATTCCTCATGTGTCTGTGACAATTCTGAAGTGTTTTCACACAGGACCAAGTGTAACTTTAGAAAAACCACATTGGTGATGATATTTTGAAAATGGTAACCCCGTGGAAGATGTTTCTGGATCTCCTGTGGTCGTTTTATAATATTTTAACAGACTTGTTTGTATTTAGGAGCAGTGATTGCAGCGGCAACTGTTATGTGGTTGTCTGCTTTGTTTAAAATAAAATAGCGGGGGAGGGTATGGGGAACTTTCGGGATAGCATTGGAAATGTAAATGAGGAAAATACCTAATAAAAATATTTTAAAAAAGAAAGAAAATGTAAGGAGAAAAATTAAAAATAAATAAATAAGAAAGAAAATAGCAGCACTAGGCTAATTGTAAGCAGTATGTAATGGGTTTTAGACACATCACTGCTTTACTTTAGTAAAAGTGTTTCATTTAGTTGTTTTCCTAATGCACAGGAGACCAACTTGAATGTCCAAAACTAGACCGAAGTGGTCAAGAGTATGTGAGGATCTGAGGTGTAGCTTTTCTTGTCTCATCCTTGTTTCTTGTCAGGACATCAGCTTGTCTTCTAGTTGAGACAGGTGAAAGGAAAGCAGGGCCTGGTGCTCTCTGTGTGGCTCAGCTGCCTTCTTTTAGTTCACCCACTTAGAACACATAGTAGGTGCAATTTAAGGACTGATGAACACTGTTCAATCAGGTTTAAGTCCACACCTTGGAAAGATGGTATAGCTTTTAAAGACAAGTCTTGTGAATCATTTCCTAGGAACTTTCCTGGAATTTTTGGGAACCAACAACAGCACTATTTGGACGTCATCAAACGGATGTTAGTTCAGTGTATGCAAGATCAGGAGCATCCTTCGGTAAAACCCTTCATTTCTTCTATTACCACCAGCCTCATCAGGGCTAACCTGGGACCGGAGTTAGTGCAGTAAAGGGATGTTTCTCCTTTTTTCCGGTTTTGTTTGTTTGTGTGGGGGTGAGTTTTGGCATGTCCATGTACACAAGAAGGGGCAACTTTGCGGAGTTGAGCCTCTCCTACCTTTATGTGGGTGCTGGAACCAAGCATACGCTGCGACCCTCTTCACCATCCTGACAGGTCCCCCCACCCCCAGATTTTGACTTTTATGCCTTAAAATATAAATGCTAGATTGACTGAGTCTCTATAACCTTCTGACATGACTTCCCTCCCTCCCTTGCAGATCAGGACACTGTCTGCCAGAGCTACTGCTGCCTTCATACTTGCCAATGAGCACAATGTCGCTCTGTTCAAACACTTCGCAGACTTGCTGCCTGGATTCTTACAGGTAAGAACACACCTTCGAATAGACAGACAGCACTCCTTCCCGACGCTGGTTTTCTGGGTATTGCATCTTCATCAGTGAGCACGGACATGCGTGCCCATTGAGCTTGTCCTTGCTAGGGCTCCTGATTTGGTGAACGTCCGAAGACAAATGGAAAAATCCATTCTGTCCTCAGTCACAGGGATGAAGCTCAGACTGCAGTTTTGGCTGCAGGTGCCTTTACCCCTGAGCCAGGTCTCTGGACCCCTGAAAGGTGTTTTTGTTTTGTTTTGTTTATTGAGACATGGTCTATTTTGGTGGTGGTGGTGGTGGTGGTGGTTCGGTTCGGTTCTGTTCTGTTCTGTTTTTCAGACACAGGATTTCTCTGACTGGCCTAGAGTTCACTGTAGACCAGGCTGTCCTGGAGCTCAAAGATCTGCCTTCCCACCCTCAGACACCCACCCTAACCCCACTCCCTGGCTACAACAGGGTCTTATATAGATAGCCTAGCTTCACCTCAGACTCAAACCTCTTCTGAGTGCTATTAAGAGACAGTTTTTTGGTTGATCTTTAGGATTTTTTATGGTTTTCCTTTTGAAGGAAGATCAAGTGTAGCCTGTGTATGCCTATAGCTTGCTAACTAGCCAAGGATGATTTTGAACTTCTGAGCATCATCCTGACTCTGTCTTCTAAGTTCTAGACTTTACATCAGTTTTATGAGGTGTTGAGAATGGAATACAGGGCTTTCTGCATACTAGGCAAACACCAGCTAAGCTACATCTCAACCCTAACAGGCTTTCTTAGCCCTTAAAATAATAGTTATAAAATCTGTATGTTGTAGAGGTTGTATAAGCACTTATTTATTAAATTACCAAATAGCCTATAAGATTTCTATCGCCTTTTGTACAAGGAGAAACTGAGTAGGAAGAACAAGCTTGCCTGAGAGCACAGTCCTACAGAGTGGAGGGCTGACAGTGAGTGCAGACAGGACTGCAGAGTGCTGCCCGCTCGGCCACAGGCCTTACTGCTGTTCTTCACGTTGTTAGTTCCCACCAACAAGTTAATACTCCAAGGCTGCCTCCTGCCTTAGTCACAGATCAAAGACTGGTTTCCATACTTGAGTGGTCCAGTCTTGTCCAACACCAAACACCTGGGGGTTTTTTGGGCAAATATGTGTTATCCTAAAATGATATCACATAGGTAACACAACTTAAGTGCCCGTATATATGCTTGTTACAAAGTATGAAGAAATAAAAATACAGTACAATAAATACCTTCCTTTTCTACAAGCAAGTGCTTAGGCACAACTACCCTAGAAGACTATCAGACAGGATGGTCTGTGATCTGTGCACATAGCTAAAACTGGACAGATAGAGCATTGATAAGTCAAGCCTCACTTGCTTTTTACTGTTGGTAATGTTTTCATTGTGGTTTCGGTTTTCCTTTCCCAGGACTCAGGCCTACGTGAGTTTGGTATATTTGGTGTACTTGGGGTGTGTGTGTGTGTGTGTGTGTGTGTGTGTGTGTGTTCCTGACCACAGTGGCAGAGATAAGGTGTATTTGGTGTACTTGGTGTGCGTGTGTGCGTGTGTGTGTGTGTGTGTGTGTGTGTGTATGTTCCTGACCACAGTGGCAGAGACTTGGTGTGTGTGTGTGTGTGTGTGTGTGTGTGTGTGTGTGTGTTCCTGACCACAGTGGCAGAGACAAGGTGTATTTGGTGTACTGTGTGTGTGTGTGTGTTCCTGACCACAGTGGCAGAGACAAGGTAGATTATTCTGGGGCTCAGTGGATAGCCATGAGCCCAAGGGCAAGCTTCAGGGTCAGTGAGAAATTACAGTAGAGAGTGATGGAGAGGAAGACATCTGATGTTAACCTCTGGCTTCCACACATGTGGGAGAGTATACAGAGCACTGTGCAGTATACTGTAGACATGCAAAGTTCACACGTGTGAGAGTGTGTGTGCAGTACACTGTGCACAAACCAAAGTCCTTCATGGTAAAATGGTGTTGAATTTATATATGACCATGTGTACTTTGTAATTGATTGTGTCGCTTCTAATACCTAACAGGAGGCAAGTGCTAGATAATTCTTTAGGAAATAGTGATAAAAAGACTGGACTGGGTGTGGTGGCCCACTTCCTTAGTCGCAGTACTTGGAGGCAAAAAAGCAGTTGGATCTCTTGAGTTTTGAGGCCAGCCTTGTGTACATGGTGAGCTCCAGGCAACCAGAGTTAACACAATGGACCTTGACTCAAAAAAAGTTTGTGTACTGTCACTATACACAGTTTCCCACTCAATTTTTTTGTTGTAATTGGTTCAACCTGTGATACAACTAAAGCTAAAAATAAGTTGTTAGATTCTAGGCTCAGATCATGTGATTTCCCATTTTTAGAACTACTTGGCATTTGTGATCATGGGAGATCTATGATGAGAGAATCTTGTGATTTCCTCATAAGCCAGAGCCAGTGTCTCCTGGCCTTGACTTTTCTTGCCCTCAGTCATATGGTAAGCAAGAACTGCCTCCTAGAAGAAATCATAGGATGTGTGTCATACAGTTTTTCATCGTGGCTATACTAACATGTTCTCAACAGTTTAGAAGAGGTCCACTGTCTCCATGCCCTAACTAGTGGTTTGTTGTGATTAAGCCATTCTTACAGTTAGGATGCTGTTTTCATTGTGGCTTTGGTTTTCCTTTCCCAGGACTTAGGCCTAAGTGTGTTTGTATTTGGTGTACTTGAGGTATGTGTGTGTGTGTGTGTGTGTGTGTGTGTGTGTGTGTGTGTGTTCGTTCTTCACTCAAAAGGAAAGGTATTCTCTTAACTCCAGGCAGCACATTTGTACTTGCCTAATTGCCGTGGGCAAGTATTAGTGCTTCTTAGGAATAAAGCATTGCATCCCAAGGTGAGTCTTGAGCACATTGGTTTTCTGTTTCTCGTTTGTAGGCTGTCAATGACTCATGCTACCAGAATGATGATTCGGTCCTAAAGTCCCTTGTTGAGATTGCGGATACCGTTCCAAAGTATTTGCGCCCTCACTTAGAAGCGACTCTGCAGTTAAGTCTAAAGGCAAGTGAACTCCCTCCCTCCATCAGTATTTTCTCTTCTTGTCTACTTCCGGTAGTCTGAACTACTGAACATATACCAATTTGTCTTTGTAGTTGTGTGGAGACACTAACCTCAATAATATGCAGCGCCAGCTTGCCCTTGAAGTGATTGTGACACTGTCAGAGACTGCTGCTGCTATGTTAAGAAAGCACACCAATATCATCGCACAGACTAGTAAGTCAAAACTCTGCCAAGACTTTTGTGATTGCAAAATTGTTGAGTACATTTGCTAGGATTTGTGTAGTTTCTCAGCTTATTCAGAACGAGTATGGGTTGAGTTAGGTGAATCTGGGAATCTGTACAAGTTTGAACCCAGTATTGTGGATCTGCTTTTAAGACTTTGCAGATCTCTGAAACCTGGTGTTAGAACTAAAACTACCATTCTTAAATCATGTACATAGTTGATGAGTACACAGTGAAGAGAAGATACGTACCTGACAGCAAACAGAAAGGAGGGTGCATGGCTGCAGCTCCCAGTGCAGATGGGGCCACAGTACTCACTCCTGACAGGAGGGCTGCGTATGCTCAGGAGGCCCATGTCACTGTTGTGCTGTGGACATACTTTAGCTTAGGGACCAACCTTCCCATTCTTCATAACAGGTGTCTGAGCTGGATTTAGAAAGTGAGTGTACAGCAGACTGTAGTTTCTACAATGAGGGATGAACTTAAAACTTTAAAGACAGGAACAAGGGGAGGGTCTCCACTGTTAGTGTGTCTGTTGCCACTTCCAGACAAAGCATGCAGTAACATGCTGAGGATTGGAAGCAAAGAAAACTTGTTACTTGTTGCTTATTAGATCTAAGAGTTTCGTAAGGTTACTAACGATAAGAACACTAAAAATGGTTAGAAATAGCAGGTAAGAAGATGAGACCCAGTCAGACCAGTCGGAGACCAACAGAAGTAAATGGCAGTTCTTAGTGCAGCCTCTATCCTAGCACCATGGCAGACAGACTGTAGGAGTTGCTCACATGGACCTGGTCTGCAGCTGCTGTGAGGGAGGATGATCCTAAGTGGTCAGGACGGGTTAGGTGGGCACCATGGAGAGCTTGGCTGCAGGCAAGGGTGCAGGGTGTTGGTGTAGGTCTAGGCGCTGAGGAAGCAGAATAAGGAGAGTCAGAACAGACAGTTCACAGGGAAAGCAAAGCTGGCCTGTGAGGTCAGTGATCAGAGGCATTGAGACAACAGTTTATTTGTGCAGGAGAAAAACTCCCAACTGCAGACATGTTAAAAATAATAATAATAATTTGGGGTTGATTAAAGATCCAAGTAAATATAGATAGGTTTTATAAGTAGAAGCTAAATAGGAAAGCATTAGTTACAAGCCAGAGATAAAGATACTGCTACAATTGCAAATACTAAAAATACATTTTTTTAAATAAATCATCTACTAAAAGACAAGGTTCAAACTAGCAAGGTATATTTTAGGCTTACCTGGGCTACATGAGACCCTGTCTCAACAGCTAAACCATAAGCTTAAGAAAGAAGGATAATTGCTATATATAGCAAAGTTTTGTATTTTAGAAGTGAGATTTGTAAGACAGGATTCCGGCTTAGCATTGGTAACTCAATAAAGACAAGAGTGGTTAAAAAATATGTGTTGCTAAGAGGTTTGAAGGTACCAAGGAAGAAGCAGATTTGGGGCATGCATGCAGTCCATGTTCTTCATGGGGAGTGATATTACAGAATTCAAAACCTACCAGCAGATACTCAGGTCCCACGATGGAGCTGCTGGTGTTTTGTATTGCCTTTTCAAGTCCTCTTAGGTACGGCCTACTTATCTAATGATTCGAAGTCACTTCTCTCCTTCCACATTATGTAGGTTACAGGATAAGATGCAGGTCACAGACCCATCTTGCCAGTCTGTCATGGGTATTCTGAAGTGACTCTGCTTGCTTGAACACAAGGCTGTAGAATCTGTATGGCAGGCAGGTTGGAAATATGTTCCTTTCGGGGATGGGGGGGAGCAATCTCACTTAAAATTTTTTGGGGGGTATTAAAAATGAAACGTTGATAAAATAAATTCAGTCTTGAGGTATAAATTAATTCTTGTCTTTAGTTCCTCAGATGTTGGCAATGATGGTTGACCTAGAAGAAGATGAGGACTGGGCGAATGCTGATGAGCTAGAAGATGATGATTTTGATAGGTAATCTATAAATCCTAGGTTACGGTTAGGAATCCTAGTAGTGACAGAGGGTGGCTGAGACTGCGGCCTCTGAGACTCGCTCTCCTTACCAAACTGTATCTCTAAGCTCAAGTTCAAGTTTGCCTTTCTGTTAGATGCATTTCTGTATCACATATGTGATATTTTATTTTTCATGTATCATTAGCATTAAGAAAATTTGCACTTAATGGATGTTCTTAAAACAACACTTTACTTTGTTGGTAAATACAAGTAGGTCAGGAGGAATACCCATGACAGCAAAATGTCTGTATTAGTCTGTGATTTTCTTCAAGAATTAAGACCGTGTACGTACATGATCTGGTCTGTTAACTGATACCCAGCCTGGGGACATCCTGAGACATCTCAGAGGCAGATGAGCTCACAGCAGTGGGGATCCATCCTGCCGCTTCTGAGCTTCTGTTTCAGTTCTGTGTTCTGCCACAGGTGAATTGAATGTATTTCTAGGATGAGAGATACAGTTTTCCTCAATAGCTGCTTTTAATTCTTGAAAAATAAGATGCAGACAACAGGACAAAATCCTGGTAGACTGATTATAAAGTTTCTGTGTGCCAGGCTAGAGGTGTGGATCTCCTGTGGAGGAGTGCTTGTCTAATGAGCAGGAACCCTTGTGTCTACCCCTGACTTAGCACAGTGGTTTTATTTACCTACCGAGTGTTCCTTCTCTACCTGGAGGGTTTGAAACTCACAATTTACATAAAAGACTGAATTCTTCTCTCTATAATTTGCTCTATATACTTTTTGCTTATTCTAATGTCATTGTGTGTTTAGCAATGCAGTTGCTGGTGAGAGTGCATTAGACCGAATGGCCTGTGGACTTGGTGGAAAGCTCGTTCTGCCCATGATTAAGGAACACATTATGCAAATGCTTCAAAACCGTAAGCTACCTGTCCCTCAGAGTCCAGTAGTGTCTGCTCTTCTTAAGCTTAAGCTCTGACAAATGTTTTCAAAGTTAATCTGCTTGTTTCTAGAGTGCTTAACCTAATTCTTATATTCTCCTGATGAAATTCTATTCAGTCTAAAGCTAAAGAATGTCTTTTCAGGAGCCAGGCATGGTTACACATCCCTGAAGTCCCAGCACTCGTGAGCTTATGAAGAGGTTCATAATAAGTTCAAGGCCAAATTAAACTGTATATCGTGACCCTATCTCAGTGAAGAAGTTTTACCTTAATGCTGAAGATGTTACTCTCTCTTTTTCCCCCCTCTAGAATTAATATCCGTGCAGATATTAATTTTTTGTTGTTGATTTGACTTGGGACAGTTAGTGTTTCTGCCGTAGCTGGCCTGGGACTCTGAAGCCAGGCTTGGTGGTAAACAGCTGTAATGCCAGGCTGGCTGTCCTTGAGGAGGGGAGATGGACAAAGATCAAGCTGCATGAGACCCTGCCTGCAAATACATAAATGCATGAATAAATAAGTTTAAAGATTTGGATAAAAGAGGAAAGATTCGATTGGCTGCAATTAAATGATAAACGTTCATGTTAATTGGCCATTGTCGTTTATATTAGTCCCATATTATTGTTACTTGTGCTTAATTTTAGTTTGTTTTCTACTTAAAAAGGTGATAAGGATGGTCGTTTTTAGAATTTAAAATATAGATGTGTGTAAATTCCACGGTTTTCAAGTATAAAGGAGTTTGCTGTTAAGTTTATTGGAGTTTTCTCAGACCTTTGTATTGGTCTTTGTGTGCATGTTTTGTGATTGCACACTACATAATCTTTTGTTTTTAGTCATATCTACATAAGGTAGCTTGTCCCTATTCTGACAGCTGCATAGCTTTGATGATCTCCACTGAGCATTGTCATGCTACTGAAGAGCACTCTGCTGCAGAAATCTTGGCTTGTCATATGTAGATGCCTGTGTACCTGAGGGGCAGACCTAAGAACCATGTGAGGGAGGGAGGCCTGGGATGCTGGTCTGGGATTCTCAATTGGTTTTGTTTAGGGTTTAGAGTAAAATCCTACTCTGCGTGCTAAGCACACACTCTGCGCCTCGCCTGTGCGCAGTGAGCTGGGGATCTTAGGGTGGAAAAGAAAAGCAAGTGAGGTGTGTGAGAACTCCGGCCCTTTATACTATTCATCTGCTTAGCGGTGTCATCATCGCCGCAACCTTTTCATTTCTTTGTGTGCATGTCTTTGTGCATGCACAGAGCATGCATATGGGTCTATGGACACTTGTAGGAATGTGTTTTTCACCATGTGGGTCCTACTTTCAAACTCTGTTTATTAGGCACCTTTGACCCACTAGGCCATCTTGCTGGCTCCAGGCCTAGGGTTTCACTGCATAACAGAGATCTGACTCCCTCTGCCTCCTATAAGCTAGGGGGACAGGAGTGTGCCACCACTCTGTCCCTAGATTTAGACACTGCCTCTATGCATTTAGCTTATAAACTTGTGAGTTTCTATTTTGAAAAAGTGAAAGAAACCCAGAGAATGTGACAAGAGTTTGCAAGCTGGGTGTGGTGGTCACATTCATTATATATTCACAGAAATAACTGCATGTGTTCGAATTTGCATCTTAACTGTGTACCCTTAGCTAGCCCGGAACTTGCAAGCAGACCAGGTTAGCTGACCTTGAGTTTAGAGTGATCCATCTGACTCTGACTAAGGGATGCACCACCAGGCCTGGATAGATACACTATTATTATGAATTCTTAACTATTGTTCAAAGCAGAAAGGAGATTTGTAAGAATTATTGTATTTGTGTAATATTTTTAAATACTTTAGGTGAGTTCTCATGCCTATCTAGTCTTGGAATTTCACACATAATATCTGGAATGTTATATTCTGTTCTTCAAAGGTAGAGTGAAAGAATATTATAAAAATAATTTTGACGTAGTAAAAGCCCTTGAGTAAGGACTCTGAGGTTCTTTGGCACTGAGCCATTGTTACCATGACTTTAGTATAAACGTACTCATTCATTCATTTATTTATTTTTGGACAGGGTTTCTCTGTATAGCCCTGGCTGTCCTGGAACTCACTTTGTAGACCAGGCTGGCCTCGAACTCAAAAATCCTCCTGCCTCTGCGTCCCAAGTGCTGGGATTAAAGGCGTGCGCCACCACCGCCCAGCCAAACTTACTCATTTATGTTTAGCTTCGTTCTACAAAGAACATCAAGCTACATAACCTATATTACTATGATGTGATAAACAGGAATGTTTAGAAATGAATCAGGGATGTAGCTCAGGAGTAGAAATTACTTGCTTAGCATATGTAGAACCCTGGAAGTCCTCCACACAGACGTCAGGAAAGCTGGGGGAGAAGTGACCTGGAAAGATGGATGTGCACTATTTGTCACACTTCCTGACCTCTATTTCTAATGCTTGTTTTTAATCTAATACATTTACCTAGTTCATTACTTAGGTGAACTTGTGTTGGTGTAGGCACAGGGACCAAGCTTAAGTCATTGGGCTTGGCAGCAGACCACTTACTACCCGATGAGCCATCTTGTTGGCCCTTACTTTTGTTTTTGTGATAGGTATTTTGTGTAGCTAAGGCTGGGTAGTTAAATTCCTCATCTTCCTGCCTCTGCTTCTGGAATTATGGGATTGAATTGAATTATGTCGTTTGCCACGATGACCTGCTGCATTTCTTAATTTAATGAACCCAGTAAACAAATATATAGTGTCCACTGAAATACAGTGCTGAATTAATGTTTTGTCAACCAAAAAAAAAGCAACTAGCTATTAATGCTAGAATACAGATGAGTTTACCCAATAAAGAAATTTTGGGAAAAGAGCATTTTTTTCCCTTGGCTTTTCCTCACCGGCACCAGTGAGTCAGTCCAACCAGGAAACAGTTTCTGGCACCAGAAGTCCTGGTATTTGTTTCTTCCATCTTATGGGAATATTAGTTTTGTTTTGCATTTTTATTTGGTCCCTGAGGTAGAACCCAAAACTTCTGTGTGGTGGGAAGTACTGTCCCATTGAGCAAGCCAGAGACCCAACCTAGACAAGTGTTCTTCCTTGGAAGAGAAGGCCAGGACATAACTACAGCGAGGCAGGGCGTGGTGATGCCTGTTGTTCAGCATTACGGAATGCGTGAGGGATCATGGCAGGCTCCACCTCAGCTGGCCGGACATCTGCAAGGCTGTCTGAGAGCAGGAAAGAAAGCAGCTGAGTTAGATCAAACTGTTTCTCTAAAGTGCACATGGGAAGTGTTCTATCCAAGTGCTGCCGAGCCCGAGGCCTGCTTAGTCTCTAAGGTCAGACAGCACTGGGCTCTCTCAGGATGATGTGGCTGTAGAGAACAATTGCACTGGTCTTTTTCTAGTGAGGTTTGTTGGTTGGTTGGTTGGTTTTTGTTAGTATGAGTATGCGTATCTCTTTACTATCTATCCTTTCTGTGCAATTCCTTTCCACAGCTGATTGGAAATACAGGCATGCAGGATTGATGGCCCTATCCGCCATTGGCGAAGGATGCCACCAGCAGATGGAAGGAATTCTAAATGAGATTGTAAATTTTGTCTTGCTTTTCCTCCAGGATCCTGTAAGTACCAATAAATAGTTTATAATTACTTAAGTTTCTTATGGAGTTCTTGCCACTATTAATACAAAGGAACGTCTTCCAGCATCCGAGAGTCCGGTATGCAGCCTGCAATGCTGTGGGTCAAATGGCTACAGATTTTGCACCTGGTTTTCAAAAGAAATTTCATGAGAAGGTGTGTAACAAGTCCTCAGTTACCTGCATACTTTAGAGGGAGGGAAGGAGGGAGGGAGGGAGGGAGGATGCGCATCTCAAAACACTGGGTTGAATTTTCCAGGTGATTGCAGCTTTGCTTCAGACCATGGAAGACCAAGGCAACCAGCGGGTGCAGGCCCATGCAGCAGCGGCCCTCATTAACTTCACTGAAGATTGTCCCAAGTCGCTGCTTATTCCGTACTTGGATAACTTGGTGAAGCACCTGCACTCCATTATGGTGCTCAAGCTCCAGGAGGTAAGCCTCTGCGAGGGACGTGAGAGTCGCCACCGGATGGTGAGACCCGATTTGGAGACACTGTCAGTGCCACAGACAACTAAACATAGGCGGCCAACACTCCAGGCTCCACCATGGGGTAGTTTTGGCAATTTTGAATTGGGGGGAAAAAAAAAGGTCAGGGGTGACTACTCAGTGAAGAAATGGCAAGCGTGGGAAACCGTACCCTGTCCTTTACTTAGGGTTGTGTTCAGTGTTGAGTCAGTGAATCACTAAATCCAGGATGGCCTCAAGGTTGTTTTGGTAGCCAACGATGCCCTTCAGTTTGTGGTGTGTCTACCTTCCAGTTTCTGGGATTATAGGAGTTTGCCACTACAGTGGCCTTACCTGGTGATAGCTACAGTGTCAACTGCAGGGCAGGTGCAGCATGGAGATAACTGAGTGGTTGCAGCAGCATCCGAGCACACTGACAGCTGAGAGAGAGACTGTGAAGACGGGTAACTGTTATGGAAATGAGGAACATGCTGAAGAGCCTGGCGTGGAAGCACTGACAGCTGAGAGAGAGAGACTGTGAAGACGGGAAACTGTTATGGAAATGAGGAACATGCTGAAGAGCCTGGCGTGGAAGCACTGGCTTGTGCGGCCAGCCTTGGGAGACTGAAGCAAGGAAAGCCCAGGTTCATGGCCAACCTTGACCCCATCTCAAAGAAATGAGCACAGAGAAAATACGGCTCCTTTTCTTTATTGGACTGAACTGACAAAACTGAACCCATGTCACACACCAACATTAGACAACTCAGTTCCTGTCCTTGGTATGGACACAGTGACACTGGTGTCTGGTTAGAGAGCAGGGGCAAGATGTGAAGAATGCCCCAGAAGCCATAGCCAGGCATTGAGTGTCAGATAGAGACAGCATGGAGGTGGAAATAAAGATGAAGTCATTGAAGGTGAACAGGCTGTCTGTATAGTCCATAGTAAAAAGATGCAACATGACTTTGCAAGTAGATTTGGACAGAACGTGACCCCAGAGAGTCTATCTTGTTGGTCCTCAGAGGCCCATGTGTGAGAATTGGTAGAGACACACTGAGTCAGGACAGTTTGAGGGTGGTGTTGCCATCGATAGAGAAGTGAAGGGACTCTGGAGAGCTGACTGGTTCTCAGTAGAGAGTGCTGTAGAGTACTGCCAGCACACAGGGTGAACTCTCCTGTTCATGTCTGCTACAGGCAAAGGGGCATTATCTTTCTCCAAGAAAGAAACATGTAAAGGAGCAAAAGCATAGTTTCCTAGAAGGATCATTCCGGGAGAGGTCAGTCACAAAAATAAAGAGCCAGGCAAGGTGGCTCACACCTGTAATCAGGGTCAGGAGTCCATCTGCCTTGGCCACACAGCAACCTGCTGTCCGTGTGGTATAGTCTGAGCTGCTGTCTCCAAGTGGTATATTGAATTACAGAAGGAATCTTTCTCGGTGACTCAGTAGGACAGCATGAAATAGAGTATGATTTAAATCAGTAAGCAGCCAGGCATGGTGGCTTATGCCTTTAATCCAAGCACTTGGGAGGCAGAGGCAGGCGGATCTCTGAGTTCAAGGCCAGCCTGGTCTACAAAGTGAGTTCCAGGACAGCCAGGGCTATACAGAGAAACCCTGTCTCGAAAAAACAAAAACAAATAAATCAGTAAACAAAAGATGAGCTTTCTATGTTTAAAAAGAAAGAAAACTAGAAATGAGTCCAGATTGTATTTTATCAGCAGCTGTGCTCTGAGATAGAGCAGAGCTATGTGCTTCTGTCTCCTGGAAGGGTGGCCATAATATCTGTTCAGAAAAATTGTCTGAAGAACTTGGGAGGGGTTTCCAGTTAGTTACTGAAATGATCGGTTTCATGTCTTCCCTTCAGCTGATTCAGAAAGGCACCAAGTTAGTTTTGGAACAAGTTGTGACATCCATTGCGTCAGTTGCAGATACTGCAGAAGAAAAGTTTGTCCCCTACTATGACTTATTTATGCCATCACTGAAGCACATTGTCGAGAACGCAGTCCAGAAGGAGCTGAGGCTGCTTCGAGGGAAGACCATCGAGTGCATCAGCCTCATCGGTCTGGCCGTTGGGAAGGAGAAAGTAAGCCATGGGATGCATTGGTCAGACCATGCTCTTGGTAGCATGGCTCCAGGGCCTTGGGACGGCTGGGGGAGACTGTGTTTTCTGTAGACTAACAGTTCCTGAATGCTGAGGGGTTTTGGGGGTTTTGTTTTTCTTAACTTTGCCCTCACACATTACAATTTTAAATAGAAATATATAATTCCTTACTTTTTTTTTCATTGTTAAGGATTCTGCTTTGGTCTGGTTTCTTGAAGTTTCTTTTCTCTGTTTTTCAAGACAGGGTTCTCTGTAGCCCTTGGCTATTCTGGAACTCTTACAGACCAGGCTGGCCACGAATTCAAAGATCCTACTGCCTCTGTCCCCTAGTTTTGGGATTAAAAGTGTGTCATGTCACCACCACCCAACTCACTGTTAAGGACTCAGCCCACATCACTGTCAGCAGTGACAGCATTACATCTTTGTCTTAATATTCCAAAGCCCATTTTTTTGTTTTTGCTACTAGTTTTTGTTTTGTTTTGTTTGTTTGTTTGTTTGTTTGTTTTTCAAGACATGGTCTCTCTGTGTAGTCTAAGGACACTAAGCCTACCCAATGTGTGCGTGTATGTATGAGTGTGTGTGTTGTATATTCATTCATATGGCTTTAAACTAATTTTGGAACACTGCTTCATTGATTGCAGTGAAGATTGTCAAATGGAAATCATAGAAAATCTTTATACACTGACTTTCATGAAGCAATCTAAAATTTTCTTCCTTTATTCATAATTAAATTACATAAGCTATAAACTAGATTTTAATGCCATTAGAAATTTCTTCTTTTAGCCGGGCGTGGTGGCGCACGCCTTTAATCCCAGCACTCGGGAGGCAGAGGCAGGCGGATTTCTGAGTTCGAGGCCAGCCTGGTCTACAAAGTGAGTTCCAGGACAGCCAGGGCTATACAGAGAAACCCTGTCTCGAAAAACCAAAAAAAAAAAAAAAAGAAATTTCTTCTTTTTTACCTTAAATTTGAAGTATGTTTTCTTAGAGCATTATGTTAGTTATACAATGCAAAAAAATTATCCGTATGACTGTGATCCAAAAGGAAGATACAGATTTTAAAAAAAAATTTAACTTTGAATTATTGGGAGGGTTGGGGAGTACCACAGCATCACAGCATACAGGTGAAGATCAGATAACAGCCTTCAGGAGTCAGTTCTCTCCTGCACGTGAGCCCTGAGGGTTTACCTCAGGTGGTTAGGTCCTCATGCTCCCTTGCATGCCCAGCCACCGTGCTGGCTCTGGATACAGGCAAAGTGGGGTAACAAGCATAAGACTATCTCTGATAGGATATGCATTAATAGGATGGATGGGGTTTTCTGCATATTCTCTAGTTCATGCAGGATGCTTCAGATGTGATGCAGCTATTATTGAAGACACAGACAGACTTCAATGATATGGAAGATGACGACCCGCAGGTAAGCAGTTTGCTGCATGTACCGATGCAGGGTTGGTTGATTGGTTGGTTGGTCCTTGTTTTTCCTGCATGCATGTGTGTGTACCTTGTGTGTTTATAAATGGTTGTGAGCAACCATGTGGGTGTTAGGAACCCTAATTGAACAGCAAGTGCTCTTAACCCCTCAGCCATATCTCCAATCCAGATGTTAATTTTACAATGAGTGACAGCTTTCTAGAGATGTTCTTGATAAAACCTCTGGTTACAAACATGTTGGTCGTGGGCGGCTCTGGAAGTGTGCTGCATCTCAGCCACCTGTTAGCTGTTCCTACTTTCTGGAGCAGAGCTGTTCAAAATTGTGCTGTAGATTTCTCCTCATACATAGTTACTCACAGATCTTTCTCAAGGATGAGTATCTTTGTTGGGTGTCTGTTGGCCCATTGTCAAAAGAAATCTCAGCCCTTGTTGTGTGTGCCCACTTACCCCACAGCTGCTCCTTCTGTTACCTCAGAAGGGACATTTGTGTGTATGCTTGGCTGAGTCCTAGTCTTCTCCTTCGTAAAGCTTTTTTGATGTAGTCTCAGTGGCTATTTAAAGCACCAAGGTGGCAAGACTGGTGTTAATGATAGCATTAATCCTGATCTTAATGATAATTGGCAATGCTAATATCTCAAAAGACACTGAATAGTTATGAATGAACCGTCAACCTTACATAAGCTTTCTATGATTATTTCTCAGAGCTAAATAGGAAAGTACAATTGTACAGAGGCAGAATAGCCTCTTTGAGTGGCAGTGTGTAGATAACTACCAACCTTTGTGTAGACGGGAAAGGCTAGAATGCAAACAGCTAAGAGTAGGGAGGTTGGGGACCGACCATACCCTGTAAGGAAGGTGGGAAGGACTACAGTTTTAGCTTTATATTTATTGGCTAATGTAGATTGCTTGGTATGTAGAAAATAAAACACAGGGGGCGGTGAGATGGCTCAGCGGTTGAGAGTGCCGACTGCTCTTTCAAAGGTCCCGAGTTCAAATCCCAGCAACCACATGGTGGCTCACAACCATCCGTAATGAAATCTGATGCCCTCTTCTGGAGTGTCTGAAGACAGCTACAGTGTACTTACATATAATAAATAAATCTTTTAAAAAAAAAAGAAAGAAAATAAAACACAGAGCATTGTAGAGTGAATGAACTTTATTCACAATTAAATACAAATTAAAACGACTTGGATATTTCATGTTGTTCCCAGGAAGAATGTCTATTATCAAGAAAACAAATGACAACATGCTAGATTATATTAACTGTGAGGATATAGGAAATGAGGAGCCCTTAATTCACCACTTTGGGGAATGTTAAATGTTGGAGCAATTATGCAAATTGGTGTGGATGTTTCTTAAAAGACTGAAGTTCAGCATGGTCACCCCATGTCTGACAACCGCAGCGCTTGGGAGGCAGGGGAGGCTGGTCTACATACAGACAGATGTAGTTAGTGGTCAGTACCTTTAATCCCAGAATCTGGGAAGCAGAGGCCAGGCTAGTTTATATAAAGGGTTCCAGGTTGGCCAGGATTGCACAGTGAGACCCTGTCTAAAAAAAAAGAGAGACTGAAAATAGTGCTGCCATGTTGCTGTGTGGCCCACCCATGCTCCTCCCAGGCAGGGCCCACAGGACTCCAGTCCTACCACAGCTGATTCAGACATCCATGTCTCTGTTCACAGTAGCAAGGACACAGAGGAAGCTTAGTTGTCCATCAACACACAAGTGGGTGGGAAATGGGGAAACCTGTGCTAAACAAGCAGGCTTTTCCTCAGCTGTGAAAGATGTGATTTGCAGAACAGGAGACATAGCAATGGAAATGGCACTGGTGGTAGAAGGGAACGGGTGGATGGTAGACCTCAAGAGGGAAGGAGCAGACAGCATGAAAGAGCCACAGTGCCTGAAACCTGTCATCTCCCTTGTGTGCTGATAGGGCACTTAGTGTGGTTTCAGTGGTGTGTGTGGTGCTGTGCCTAAAAGTCAGCTTCACTTTTAGTTAAGTGGTACAGATACAGAGAAAGAAGAAATTGTAATTGCATCATAGGGGAAAAGTAGGACAGCCTCACCTGCCAGCTCCATTGGGAATGTTTGGAGTGTATGCCATTGGGAAATGCATGAACATGTCAATGTTTCCTCAAGAAGGGAAAATGGCTTTATCTGTCTCAGTTACCCATTGCCTTATGGCCTGTTTGGAATGTTCTCCCAGATTTCTTACATGATCTCAGCATGGGCCAGGATGTGCAAAATCCTTGGGAAAGAATTCCAGCAGTACCTTCCCGTGGTTATGGGGCCGCTGATGAAGACTGCTTCAATTAAGCCTGAAGTGGCCCTTCTAGACAGTAAGTGCCTTCACCGGGACATGGCAGCTCGGCTCCATCCTTCCCTTCCTCTCAATGTTTGTCTTTCTCTGGTTACTAGCCCAGGACATGGAGAATATGAGTGATGATGATGGTTGGGAATTTGTGAACCTCGGAGATCAGCAAAGTTTTGGTATTAAAACTGCAGGACTGGAAGAAAAGTCAACGGCTTGCCAGATGTTGGTATGTTGCCTTGGTTAAGCTTTGTTTATATCCCCTCATAATAGTTATAGTTGATTCATAAGACTGTTTAATAACCTCATGCAAATACATTAGAACTTGTACGTCTAGATTTTCTCCTTTGCTTATGCTTATTCTGTGTGTGTGTGATGTATGTGTGTGAGTGCAGACACACAAACTCAGGTCAAAGGACAACTTTCAGTGATGGCCTGCACCCTTCCAGT
This sequence comes from Mus caroli, assembly GCF_978045245.1. Taxonomy (NCBI): domain Eukaryota; kingdom Metazoa; phylum Chordata; class Mammalia; order Rodentia; family Muridae; genus Mus; species Mus caroli. The sequence goes on from NW_028227267.1 coordinate 118,060,079, forward strand.
GTCACACAGTCCACATAACCCACACTGGGTCTCAGGTTGTCAGCCTCACACACAAGTGCTTACTCAGAGCTGGCTGTCACCGCCTGTGTTACAGAAAGTTTGCAGAGGGTTTGGGGATGGGCTGTGGGTATAATTTTTGTGGGGGATTTTTGTGTATTTCAGTCAAGTCTATATAGTGACTTAAGAATATCTTTTGAATAAATGAACAGAAATGTGCTGGTGGTATTAAAAGCTAACAGTCTGTTTTCAGTGTAGACAGGCATGGTCAGAGAATTGGTGCTGATCTCTGGAAACCCCATAACCTGGCCCTTGATTTCTTTTCTTACAGGTTTGCTATGCTAAGGAATTAAAGGAAGGGTTTGTGGAATACACTGAACAGGTTGTCAAACTGATGGTCCCGCTGCTGAAATTTTATTTCCACGATGATATCCTTCAACAGTTGAATATAAGCACTTCTGGGTGTAGTAACGTAATGTCTACCATTACCTGAGTCGCACATGGCCATTGCTGTGCGCCTGCTCTGACTTCGTTGTGTGTGCTTGTCTACATATGCCTTCATTTCTTTCACCTCATACACCAAAAGTGTGAAAAGGAAAGGTTGAACCATATGGTAGTTGGCTGTCTGTGACCTTACTGAGAATTGTGAAGACTGACATTTGTTGTATTTCCCCCGATGGCTTCCTTTCTATAAGGCTCCTGTAGTGTGATAACACCTAGTGGATAACATCTCTAGGGAACATCTTGGTAAATCTCAGAAGTGTTTGATAAGGCATAGTTAATACTGTGGGTGTTTGTGATCTACATGTGTGCTCACTTTAATAAGCCCGCCCAGCCCTCACGTTCAGGGCTGTGCTTTACAGTCAGTTCCCAGCGATCCCTGCTAATGCTGGAGGAGGAAGTAGCACTGCATCTTATCAGGAACACAGGGGCTTCACCTAATTGTGCATCTGTGTCCTACGTGTGTCCATTATCCAGAGGAGGCCAGAAGATGTGGTCAGAGCCCCTGGAACTAGACTTAGAGATGGTTGTGAATCACCGTGTAGCTGCTGGGAGTGAGGCCTTGGTGTTCTGGAAGCCAGTGCTCTTAACCACTAAGCCAGCCCCTAGAACTTGAACTTAGTTTTTCAGATTTAAAGTTTTTTATGTCATATGTATGAGTGTTTTGTATGAATGAATGCATGTGTACATGTCTGCTGGTACCACGGAGCTCAGAAGAAGACATCAGAACACCTGGGACTAGAGTTAGCAATTGTTAAAAACCACCATGTGGATTCAGGAGAACTGCATAAAACCCTGTGCTCTGCAAAAGCAACAAATACTCTTTTAACAGCTAAGCCATCTCTCCAGCCTTTAGCCTCTGTAATTCCTATTTAGGAAGTTACCCAAGGCTTTTATGTTATGAATGGAGGTAGATATGGAAGAGCTACGTAGTCCTCGTTGAAAGCCAGCAAGTCCTACATAGGGTTCTGAATAGTTTTCTTCGGAGAGCTGTAGCTTCCATTGCTTGTCCTACTGAAGCAGTGAGCAGCCCTTCATTCTTGCAGATGTGCTCCTGCGAGGTGGGGGGCAGGGCAGGCAGGAAGCCTGTGCTGGGTTTGTACCTACTTTGTATGTCACACAGCTCTCACCTTAGATGAGCAGGGCATGTTGCTTAGCGTGTAGGTAGAATGCGGGGGGCACTACGGAGGTTTCCTGATGGCGTATTTCCTTAACCTTAAAACGGGTCCGAGTGGCAGCAGCAGAGTCCATGCCTCTTCTGCTTGAGTGTGCAAGAGTCCGGGGTCCCGAGTATCTTACGCAGATGTGGCACTTCATGTGTGACGCTCTCATCAAGGCCATCGGCACAGAGCCCGACTCAGATGTCCTCTCGGAGATCATGCACTCCTTTGCAAAGGTGGATGTTTTCTCTGAATGTTCCCTCCCACTTTATTTTATTTTTTTATTTATTTATTTTTTTTTAAAGATTTATTTATTTATTATATGTAAGTACACTGTAGCTGTCTTCAGACACTCCAGAAGAGGGCGCCAGATCTCGTTACGGATGGTTGTGAGCCACCATGTGGTTGCTGGGACTTGAACTCTGGACCTTTGGAAGAGCAGTCGGGTGCTCTTACCCACTGAGCCATCTCACCAGCCCCTCCCTCCCACTTTATAAGCCACTTTTGCTTAGTTCTCTGCTGAATAAATTGGGCCAGGGAGTTACAGAACTTTTAAGTGTATTGTTACAAAACGCTTTCTGAAAATGTTACAATTTTATTTGTTCTGAAATGTTGGTCTGGTCATTATATTTATTGGTTGAGAAGTCACCTTTTGAGAAATAGATTACACAGTAAAGATTGTTACATGTAGAGGGGGTTACATAGTTAGTAGATTTATAGAAAAGCTGTAGCTTCAATTGCATGAAGCCAGTTAGTGTGCAGTCCTAGGACCACAGAAGAAAGTCTGACGCTCTTCAGTCTCAGCCATGGTTGTGCCTGTGTTAGAACTGCAGATTCTGACTGCAGACATTGCACTGTTTATGCCTAGATCCTCCTGTTAAATTCCCAAATCTCCCTACTTACCCTTTTCATCTCTTATTTTGCTGTCAAAGCCAGGTGGGTATGGTAGAAGTTGGTTACTGTCCTGGCTTTGAATCTGCAACTTGACACAAATGATAGTGGAAAGAAAAGTTTTGTTTCTAGCTCCTCTGTGGAATGTTGTTCCTCAGATACCAGCTAGAAGTATACATTCAAGGAGTGATGAGTTGATTATTTTTCTCAAACCTCGGTGTTTTCTTCACTCTCAGTGCATTGAAGTCATGGGAGACGGGTGCCTCAACAATGAGCACTTTGAGGAGCTGGGAGGCATCCTGAAGGCGAAGCTTGAAGAACATTTCAAAAATCAGGAGTTGCGGCAAGGTGAGTTTCAATATATTCTTTTACTTCTAAACAAAGTCCTTGGTCTTTTGCATGATCATTTGGATCATTTTGCATTGTTTGGGTATGTTTTAGTTAAAAGACAAGATGAAGACTATGACGAACAGGTTGAAGAGTCACTACAAGACGAGGTAAGTCATTCACTCCTGTGAGCTTTGCTCTGAGATGTTTCTTGTGTTTCATTTCACCTTCCCTAGTCTGATGGAATTAATTAGCATTTATAGACTAAGTCTTTGGAAATGAACTGGTCTTTGGGTTTTGGTCTTTCTCTTATTTTGGTAGTATTTACACCCAGCAGATGCCATAGGCTGCCTGAAAAGCTGTTGCCCACAAGCATCATTTGCATTTAATGGTAGTTTCCCACACTCAGTGGTTATCCAGACTGACTGTTGGCAGTCAGGGGCAATTGACCCTAAGGCTTCTTTGTATGTTGTGGGCAAGCGTTCTTTCTATCCCTTGGTTAATATCCCTACCCCTCTTTATTTGGAAAGGAAGATTTTTTTATCTCAGTTTTTCAGTGTGTTTGCCCAGACTGGACTTGAACTTGGGATACTCCTTACTCGTCCTCCCAAAAAACCTGCATGCACCACCAGGCTCAGCTGCGGCTTCCAAGGTGTTGATTCTCTCACCCTATCCAGCCTAGTGTATGCAAACATTTTGGCAAACATTCTGGGTGCAGCCAGCATTTGTGATGTGTGTCTTCTCTTCTGGGCTGTGCTCACATGTGCTCGGAAGAGGCAGCTACAATAAGCACAGCTCTACTGTCAAACCTCAGGGATACTTCAGCGTCCAGGTTCTCAATAGAGTATGTTATAGATGTTACTGCTCAATAATCAAGAAGATATTTTTTCACTCATAGGGTTGTATTGTGTTTCTTTTTTAGGATGATAATGATGTTTATATACTGACTAAAGTGTCAGATATTTTACACTCAATATTCAGTAGCTACAAAGAAAAGGTGTTGCCGTGGTTTGAACAGCTGCTCCCATTAATTGTCAACCTGATTGTAAGTGTTAATCACCTGAAAGCTATTTGAATAGTTAGCCTGGCACTTGGGGTTAAAACGGGACGGGATTCTCACTAAGCATTTTAGTTAATGCACAGCCCTGTGTGTTTTCTGTGTCCTCTCAGTACATTGAGACAGTAACCCTTCCTGGGTACAGTCTGCAGTGTGTGTGTGTGTGTGGCCTTTGGTAAATATGCTCATCTAGTTGGTTTTCAGGTATTTGGAACAGTTTAAGGTTAACAAAGTAAACACAAGCAGATTTGTCATACCTCTGCTCCCCCACACACTCAGCTTCCTGAACAAAGACAGCTACAGTCGTGCAGAACCCAAGACTTTGCATGTTCTAGGCAAACAGTTTGCTGTGGAGCTGTAAGAAACCCCTCTTCCTCCTGCCCCTCCCTCTCACACACCTTTCTTTTTTTTCCTTCTTCTACTCTGAGATAGAGTCTTGCTAAGTAGCTCAGACTGCTGTGGAACTTGGAATCCTTTTGCTTTGTCCTAAGAAGTAGCTGGGACTACAGACCTTTGCCAGCAGTCTCAGTTGGGACAGGGTGCTGTTAGCCTCCTGGGTAGCAGGGATTGCGGGCATGGTGCTCTCTCTGCGCTTGGTCACCTCCTCATAAAATAAATGTATGCATATTGCTGCCCTGTCAGTTCCTCATGCAGTGTGCGGGATTGTGAAACAAATCCCACAAATCCATTGCTATGAAGTTACATAAATCAATGTATTCCTTCCAGTGTTGTTGCTTTAAGATGTGGTTGTTAATGTTTTTATTTCCTGTGTTTGGTACAATCCGTAAGCAGATGGTCCATAATGAATTGTTTACATTTTTTTTTTGTACTAGTATTTAATACTTAAAAGGGGAATCTCATTTTGTAGTGTCCACAAAGACCATGGCCAGACAGACAATGGGGATTGTGCATCTTCGATGATATCATAGAACACTGTAGTCCAGCTTCATTTAAGTATGCAGAATATTTCATAAGTCCAATGCTCCAGTATGTGTGTGACAACAGCCCAGAAGTCAGGCAAGCTGCGGCATATGGCCTCGGCGTCATGGCGCAGTTTGGTGGAGATAACTACCGCCCTTTCTGTACCGGTACGTGTGCCCATTCTGCTTTGTGCCCTCTGTCCCCCGCCACCTCTTCCTGGCCTCCTTACCACACCGGGAAACGTTCTGGTCCCATTTCTGCTTTAGTCTCCCCACCCAATCCCATCTACAGCACAACCTGTATCGTGCTTATTCTCATAGATGGAAATGAAATGAAGGTGGGGCAGCATCTAGGCCAGTGCCAGCCTGTGTAGAGAGGAGAGGTTGGCAGTGCTAAAGTGTGAGAGGCTCTCAAGCACATACAGTGAGTTAGGCTGCTGTGTGGGCCGGCTCTCGTGCTCCTTTCGGGCTTGCTGTCCCTTCCCTTACATACAGTCCTGGGACAGTGACACTTTAGTAATCAGTGACTGGACCGGAGGGAACCGTTCATGTTCATCTTCCTCGGTGTTAGCTGACCTGTTCTTACTTGCTTATTTTAATTTAGATGCACTCCCGCTGCTAGTAAGAGTCATTCAGGCTGCAGAGGCTAAGACCAAAGAAAATGTCAACGCCACAGAGAACTGCATCTCAGCAGTGGGAAAGATCATGAAGTTCAAGCCAGACTGTGTGAATGTAGAGGAGGTCTTACCACACTGGCTGTCATGGCTCCCCCTACACGAAGATAAGGAAGAAGCTGTCCAGACCTTCAGTTACCTGTGTGACCTGATTGAAAGGTACAGGCCACCTTCTTTCCTCACTCGTGACCAGCAGCATGAGAGAGAGAGAGAGAGAGAGAGAGAGAGAGAGAGAGAGAGAGAAAGAGAGGAGAGAGAGAGTGTGTGTGTGTGGTAACTGCCCTGACCTGTAACCTTGTAAACCCTGTCAAGCTTTAACCGTTGGATGAAGATGACGAAACTTGAAGTTGTTTTCTCTATAATTGTGTTAGCTAATGTTGTTTCATGAAAGCTACCCTCAGCTATTCAGTTGCCCACTACAATTGCTGTAGATCAGGTCAGTGGGGGCGAGGTGTATGGTAAGGCATACTGAAATCTCGGGACAAGTTCAGCGTAGAAAGGTCCTATCTAAAAGAAATGAGGTCCACCAGGCAGCATTGTGATCTGGCCTCGTATGTGGCATCGCTCATTCAGTTTCCAACCCCTGCAACAGCATAGTGGCCTTAGAGACTACTATGTTGTATGATTGCTTTGGTGTCTTTCTGCCCTCTAGCTCTGGCTCTTTCACTGTTAGTTACTGTGTTTAGTTTGTTCAGGTATCCAGTAGAATTCCTGAATTTTGGATTTTGGTTTTGGGGGTAGCATATTCCTTCATGCCTATTGGATTCAGGTTCATAAATACTGTGTGTATATGACCCATGAGATTCTAAGGAATGCGATAGCCACCCTCAGAGTACACTGTCCTTGCCTGCATCTGAAATAGCACTCCTAGGCTATTTGATCTCCTTGGAAGTGACCTGTGTCAGTGACTTCTACTCAAATTTATGTGTCTTTCCATTAAGCCTGCCTGACGTTTACTCTCCTAGTTTACTCTTTGAGAGCATCTGGTCTATCAAACGTTATAAGGCACTGTTATGACGTATGTGTGTTGTGTACTATTGACTAGCGCCAGAGGTCTCACATGGCTGCGGCAAATGCTGTGTGGCTGAGCCCTCTTTTTTTCTCTTGAACAGGGTCTCAGTAAGCTACCCTAGCTGGCCTTAAACTTGGTACTCCTCCTCCTCCTTCAACATCAGACTTGCTGAGTTTAGAGACTTTGAGACAACATTGTCTTGAGAATTGTTGCTTGTTTTGTTTTTAACACAGTGCAGAGTAATATAAAGCACTTAATTCTTTTGTTTGGTCCTTAAAAAAAAGTTCTGAAAACTGAACCCATCTTTTTTTCCTGAGTTACTTAAGAAGGAACTGCAGGCCTACTGCAGAAAACCAGCTGGCTTGCTTCTTAACCGAGCCAAAAGGACATTTGCTCTTTTTAAAAAGGATTTATTTATTTTATGTATGTGATTACACTGTAGCTGTCTTCAGACACACTAGAAGAGGTCGTTGGATCCCATTACAGATGGTTCTGAGCCACCATGTGGTTACTGGGAATTGAACTTAGGACCTCTGTAAGAATCTTAGGCAGTGCTCTTAACTGCTGAGCCATCTCTCCAGCCCTGGACATTCGCTTTTAATGAACATATAGCTGTTGTGTACCAAAGAACACAGGGAAGTGTTGTCATGAGAGATTTTATTTATAAAGATGTTTGGTTTTCTCTCTTCTTTTTAGTAATCACCCAATTGTTCTTGGCCCAAACAATACCAATCTACCAAAAATATTCAGTATAATTGCAGAAGGAGAAATGCATGAGGCCATTAAACACGAAGACCCCTGTGCCAAACGCCTGGCCAATGTAGTTCGCCAAGTACAGGTAAGCTGGTCTGGTTGAACTGGAAAAGGGCAGGTAAAATATCCTAGGCATTAGTTGGGGGTCTATTGTCCTTAAATTACATTAAGAATTAACATTTAATAAGCTGCAGAAATTTCATATTTCTATTGGCAAGCTTCAAAATGGGTTAATAACATAAAATCTTTCCATTGAGCTTAAGTCCTTCAGTGGGTACTTCGCATATGATCATTAATTTCAGAATATCAGAAGGAAACAAGATGCAGTTTAATGATGTCAGAACAAAGCAATTACGGATGACTCATTTAGTGACTTGAGGGTAGGCTATAGGCTGCTTCAAGGTACCGGCTGCTGGGCCAGTTTTATTGAGGTAGAGGGATGAACTTTGAAGAAAAGGTCAGATTTATTGGTTTTACAATAGTCGTCAAATTAAAGTATTGAGCATTTGTTTGGGCATTGTTACAGTCTTGTGTGTTTAGTACTTGAAGAGATCACTATGACTAAATGTGTGCATTTCCCCCTAGACTTCTGGAGGACTGTGGACTGAATGCATAGCTCAACTCAGTCCGGAGCAGCAGGCAGCCATCCAGGAGCTCCTGAACTCTGCCTGAAGGGCCTTACTACCACCTGCCAGAAGACTAACTCCAAATAAACGTTTACCCTTTTGTTTAGGTTTCTTTGTTTTGTTTTTGAGCAAGAGAGCAGTAGTGTTGTGTGTAGGCCATTCTTCTGGAGCCGTGCACAGGAAAAGCAACCCCGTGTGCAGGGTGGACTGCCGTGGATCTCGTCAGACCGCAGAGGAGGTCCCTGTCAGCCTGATGGTAGCACTGCAGAGTATTTTTCTATTGCTGTGTCTGACCCACGTGAAGGGAAAGAGGAAATGATTCCTTTTTTCTCGTAGACCTGCAGACACGTAAGGAAAGCAGCTTTCAGATCAGTTCATCCACATAGATGTGTGTTACACAGACTGGGGGACAACCTAGTGTTGATTCTGTAAATGGAGTGAGAGTCTGGGGGTAGAAGGAAGCCTTTACCAGCCAGCCAACTGCAAACAACTGCTGACAAGCCAGCAGCCAGGGCTGTCACTCGATGTCACGCTGCTGCTTTGCAAGAAGGCTCATGCAGTGACTCGGTGTGGAGGCTGTCCCACTCCCTCCCGGCCCTTGAATGTGAAGTGTCGTTGGCATGTCTGGCAGTGTCTCATTCACTCCTCAATAAACAGCATTGAAATACAAAGAGGCCTGTGTAGAACTTCAGTACTGTCTGTCGTTGATTCCTTCCTTTCATGTTTTAATAGAAGAGTGATGTGATATTTTTTTAAGGTGATAGTTCCGGCTCAGTGTTTTACCTCCACACTCTGCAGTGCAGCCTTGGAAGTGTCTCCTGTCTTGGAGTTAACTAAAGCTCAGTTATAACACAGCTACTCTGTTCACAATTGGTATTCTGAAGGTTTGCAAATCCAACCGGCTTTTTAAAGCTAGGATTGTTCTGTAGATCCAAACGTTTTGGCTTAGGATTTCCATTGCAGATTGTAATTGTTTTAGAGACACACGCAGCTTTTGAATTTTTTAATTTTACAAGTATTATGGCTAAACTTATTTACTGAAAATTTCAGTAAAATGTGTGAAATTTTCTTTATGTATTAACCTCAGAGCAGTAACTGACGAGCTGTTGTTTCCTTTAAGTAATTTTCTAAGGGATCTTAATAGATTTCTGTTGAAACCTCGGTGTTAACGTTTTCATAGTTTGTACTAAATTTAACTGTGATACAAAAATGAGTTTTATGCATAAATCAGAATTTAAAATTAAACATTTCTTTCTTTAAATGATTTGCATTACTTCATTAAAACAAAATTTGGAATGAAATTGAAAATGAAATGGATTTTATTCAGATGGCTCTGATTGGCATGTGCCCTTGGACTGCGTGCTCAGCGTGTGGCTTGAGCATCCATCAGGCAGTGCTTCCAGAATGTCAGGTGCTTGGCCTCTTGGAGAAGTGTGGTGATGTTTGGAGGGGCTTAGTGCTCTGTTCCCGTAAGGAAACACTGGTGCCAGTGCTGCAAACCCTTTGTGTTCCAGTCTGAGGTGGGGCATTGTACTGTTGCCCAGTGCCTGGAGCAATGTAAGTTTGGCTTTTGTTTAAATTACTGTTGCATTTGCTGAAAAGAAGCGTGTGATAAACACAGCCTACCTGCCAAGGTAAGGTAGTGGTGTGGTTAGGAGATACTGGGATTTGTGAGGAGCTAAGTGTGCGAACTTCGCTAAGTACTTGTGAGGACAAATACCTCCCTGTCAATGACTAGTGGGATCCACAGCAGGATACAGGTGGTATGATGCAGTCTGGCGAGTAGAAGAATTGACAGTGAATTTTGGTGGGGAAGAAGCAGGTGCCAGAGGCAACTGTGTGCCAGTCTTTACGTTGTTTGGGGACACACTTGGGATATCTCATTCTGTCTATGCAAGATGAAAATGTTAACTGGCCTTGCATGTCAGTGAGTGATACATTTTATGAATCTGAGCTTTCTGGAGAGAAAACTAAGGCTCCATCTTTTCTGGGAATTTTGTAACAATACATACTCAGCCCAACTCAATTTTGAATATTTTTCAATGCTGTAAATTAGAAATAAAACTGTCATAGTGGTAACTGGATACTCTGTAATGTGAAGAAGCACTTTTATCACAATTCAGGTTGTAGCTAGATTTAGCAAGTATCCATAAGTAAAAAAACACTCTTGATGCCGCTGGTCTCCTAATAAACAGTGTGTGCACACATGTAGTTTGATAGACATTTTATGGTCTAGTTATCTTGAAGGTTTCTCATTTGAATGCCAAGTAGGTCATTGAAAAGGCTAAGTAGCCCACTAAACATCTCCCCTCAATTAGCCCTGCCCTGGCTTTCTAGGTTGTACCAACCTTTGTTATGGGCATGAGTGTTCGTAGCCTGCCAGGTACGTCTGGATACCATATGTGCAGTACCTGAGGAAACCAGAAGAGGGCATCCCATCCCCAGCAACTGCAGCTAGAGATAGTTGTGAGCTGCCGCGTGGGTGCTGGGAATTGAGCTACACCTTCTCAAGTTCCTACTAGAGTTTTGTGTTTTATTACTTTACTACATGTATTAGTCTGCATTCCCTGCAGTGTTGTATTGAGGTCAGAAGAAAAGCTTGCTAGAGTTGGTTCTCTCCTTCCACAGTATAAGTCCCAGGGATCAAACAGATTATTGGCAGACTTGGCAGCAAGCACTTTGATCGGCTAAGCTGGCTGAGTGCTGGTCCCACACGCTCCAGTCCCCAGGCTGCAAGAGGCTAAAGTCCAGTGAGTGTGAGGCTCTGGGCTCAGTCTTAAGTAAAGGAGAGATTGGTTTCTGAGCAGGACATGGGTAAGTGAAAGTATCTCCAAAAAAAAAAAAAAGCTGGACATGGTGGCACACGCCTTTAATCCCAGCACTCCAAGGAGGCAGAGGCAGGCGGATTTCTGAGTTTGAGACCAGAACTCTACAAAGTGAGTTCCAGGACAGCCAGGGATACACAGAAAAACCCTGTCTCGACCCCCCCCCCCAAAAAAAAAAAGTATCTCGTGGTTGTGATTCCTTCTGGCTCTCAGCAACATACACAAGACCCCTGCATCCACTCTGTTGAAAACAGAGGCTGTCAGTATAGTGTCTCTTCCTATTGGGGGAGATCTCCATAGTAACCACCACAACACCAGCCGCTTCCATGGTGTTGGCACTAGATCCCTGTAAGGAGCAGTCGCTGGCCTGCACGAGAGTGAGGAGTCCTGGGCATGGGTAAGAGGTATCTCTCTCCCAGGGTATCTATCACAGCTGCCTTCTGCTTCACGTGGGACACAAAGGCTGGGAGACAGCCTCTCCATTGAATCTTTGGGGATCTACCTGAGGCACCCAGCTGGCTTTGCAGCAGCACCCCATGGCCTGCCAGCTCTGCTGAAGGAACACAAGGCCAGAGGGGTGACAGATGGGGGTCTGGCTGTCTCATCCAGCCGAAATTAGACATTGCCCCAAAGTCCCCATAGCTTAGAGAAATGCCACTCCCAGGGACTTTGATCTTCCCCCTCAAACTACCTGGCAACACCCTACCACAGCCACGCTGCTTTCTATGAGGTCCACAAAGATGGCTGTGCATAAATGGTTGCCTTCTAACAGAGTCACCAAAGGTCTCCTGACTGGCGTGTGGCAGTGTTGTGGTAACTGAGACAATTTAGCTCCCGTGCCAGATTCAGCACTGGCACTGTGTTGGTTGGCAGCTAATACCCATGTCCTGGGGGTTGAGGGGCAACTCCCAGGGAGTCATTTCCAGATACTAACCACAGCCTAAGGTGGACTCCGCCTTACATGCGGGAGGCCCTGGGTCCAGTCAACACTGGTGTGGGCTTTTGAAGCCTCAAAATGAAGCTCTCTCCAACAAGGCCACACCTGATCTTTTTAGTCCCTGAAGCCAAGCATGGCTTTGACACTGAAGATCTGAGCAACTTCAGCAAACTCTCAACCCAGGTGTCAATACCTTGTCCTCTCAAGCTGGGCTCTGCCTCCTGTAAGACTTGGGTGGTGGTCGTCATCGCTGCTGCTGCTGTTGTTTTGTTGCTTCTGTTTTAATTCTGTGGTCTGTTTAACCTTTTGTAGCTATTCTGTAAGTTACAAATAGGTCTGCGTTGCTGTGTAAAGTGTGATATGTGATATGAAAGTTACTATTAGTAATTAAAAGTGGAATAAAAGCTGGTAGGAGGTGTGTGAAGCACTCTTCTAGGCACGATGTGCTTTTTGCTCATGAACTTTTTGCAGCTGTGGGTTAGCTGTGCAGCAGGGGGCTGTAGAGGTTTGCATAAAAAATGCCCCTCATGGCCTTGGGCATATAAACACTGGTCCCTAGCAGGGGAGGTACAGACAGTCCAGTCCTGCAGAAGGAAGCATGTCACTGGAGGTGCATTTTGGAGCTTTGATGACTTGTGCCACCTTCAGGTTACTCTCTATACTTGTGGCTCTAGGGGTGCACCCTCAGCCTCCTGTCCCTGTGACCATGCCTGCAGCTTGCTGTGGTGCCTCTCTGCCGCGACAGACTCATCCCTCTGTGTCTTAGTCAGGGTTTCTGTTCCTGCACAAACATCATGACCAAGAAGCAAGTTGGGGAGGAAAGGGTTTATTCAGCTTACACTTCCATGCTGCTCTTCATTACCAAAGGAAGTCAGGACTGGAACTCAAGCAGGTCAGGAAGCAGGAGCTGATGCAGAGGCCATGGAGGGATGTTTTATTGTTGTTTTGTTTGGTTTTTTTTGTTTTGTTTTGTTTTTCGAGACAAGGTTCCTCTGTGTAGCCCTGGCTGTCCTGGAACTCTGTAGACCAGGCTGGCCTCAAACTCAGAATTCCACCTGCCTCTGCCTCCCAAGTGCTGGGATTAAAGGCGTGCGCCACCACACCCCTCGAGGGATGTTACTTGAATATGTAACAAAGCTTTTGGTGCTATCGGATGACTTAATGTCACATGGGGGTGGGGTGCCTTGCCTGCATGTATGCTGGGCACCATGTTACGCCCAGTGCCCTCAACAGCCAGAAGAGGGCATCACATGGGTTCTGGAATGAGCCCAGGTCCTCAGCAAAAGCAGCCATGTTCTTAGTTGCGGAGCCATCTCTCCATCCTCTGCTGTGACTTTTAAGGCAATCTGAAATTCCCAATTCCCATCAGAATGTTGGTCTGGAATGGTAGAGCTAAACAAAAAAGCCAGGGGAATTAGGAAAAACCATTAGGGAAAAATGTAAGAAGTGGCATTGCTTTACAATGTAAGTTAAGCTACCTCTAGGTGCTTTGTTTTGAGACAGGGTCTCACTCTAGCCGAGGCAAGCTTCAAAGCCCAGCCAAACCCACTTCATCATCAGCCTCCCAAGCACATCCAGCTCGGAACACATTTATGAAATGGAATCGGGTACCATCTGGTGAAAGGGTTCTATATTGTTAGAAATCTAACATATGCTGTTTTTTTTTTAAAAATCATAGCCTTTAAAAAATATGTGTTTTTGACATACTGCTGGACTTAGAGCCTATCTTATCATGTGTACAATTTGAATGCATTTATTTCTCCTACAAAAAGCACATGAGAACAGTCACTGCTTCCTAGGTAGGCAGACTGTGTGTGTGTGTATGTGTGTGTACACTCACGTGTATTTTTGTGTGTTCTGAATACATAATGATTTTCTTTGTGTCCCAGAGGGCAATCCTATGAGTAAACATAGAAATGTCCCTTCTACAGCATGAATGTTTCTGTTTCCACTACCTAGGAAAGATTCGGGGTGGATTAGGGATGGAGACTGTACAAACAGGTTGCTGGCTAGAAGATACAGATCTTTGTAATTGTAGCACGTCTTGCTCCCAGACTGGTTTCCCACACACACACACCCTATCCCCTGGGAACTGCGAAACCAGGGGTAAGACCCAGCTCTGACTGGACAGCTGAGGAAGCCTTTCTTCTGGGCTAAGAATACAAGAATCGAAGGTCTAGGGAGCTAGCTCAGGGGATACAGCACCTGCCGTGCACACAGAACTGGAATCCAGGTTCCCAGAACACACCTAAGAAGCTGGGCATGTGTTCACATACTTCCAGTGCTCAGCAGGCAGAGGCAGAGGATGCTCCAGAAAGCTGGCTGGTACCCAGTCAATAACCTCCGGGTTCAGAGAGAGACCCTGCCTCGGTAATAAAGTGGAGAAAGGCTGTAGAGGGGGCCCAGTATGGCCTTGTAGCCTCCCTCCACTCTCAGAAGTGCACACATCCAAAGAGGCACATACACAGAATATGGGACATGGGAGATGAACTCAAAAATCAGCTTTACAACCTTTAGCCAGAGGTTATATATAGAATGTTAATAAATAAAAGTAAAGGAGAGGGGTAAGATTTATTTATTTTATGTATGTGAGTCCACTGTAGCTATACAGATGGTTGTGAGCCTTCATGTGGTTGTTGGGGATTGAATTTTTAGGACCTCTGCGGCTCCAGTCAGCCCCACTCACTCGGGTCACTTCAGTCCCTGCTTGCTCTGGCCCAAAGATTTATTTATTATTTTACATAAGTACACTGTACCTGACTTCAGACGTACCAGAAGAGGACATCAGATCTCATTACGTGTGGTTGTGAGCCACTGTGTGGTTGCTGGGATTTGAACTCAGGACCTTAGGAAGAGCATTCAGTATTCTTACTCGCTGAGCCATCTCGCCAGCCCCTCCTTTTATGGTTCTTTCCAATCACTTTGGTGGCAACTCTCAACTCTTTGGTTAGGGAAGGTTATGCATCAACATACAGGTGGGGAGCTAGAAGTTGTCTGATATCACTCTGCAGCCATCTTTGTTGGTCCAATCAGTTTGACCAGCCTGCTGAAGCTAGATGTGGTGGTTGGTATATGCTTGGCCCAGGAAGTGAGTGGCACTATTGGGAGGTGTGGCCTTGTTGGAGTAGGTGCGTCACTGTGGGTGTGGGCTTTGAGACCCTCATCCTAGCTGCCTGGAAGCCAGACTTCTCCTAGCAGTCTTCAGAACAAGATGTAGAACTCTCAGCTCCTCCTGCACCAGGCCTGCCTGGATGCTGCCATGTTCCTGCCTTGATGATAATGGACTGAACCTCTGAACCTGTAAGCCAACCCCAGTTAAATGTTGTCCTTATGAGAGTTGTCTTATTCATGGTGTCTGCTCAACTTAAGTAAGACACTGGATGAACTAACCCCCAAGCTCCAGTTTGAGCAGAGTAGAAAGTTAACTATGAAGCACAGTGGAGTACAGCACGCATAATCCTGTTCCACATGCTCCCAACCCCACGGCCAGAGAGACACTTGGTGAAGGACCATGGCGTATAACTCTGCTCGAGGCAGTATAAAAAGGGAGATGACATGAAAGGGACATGAGAGAGCAAAGAAGCCTCTCACCATGGGACATAGTTTGCCTTCAGTGGTGGTGATAATGTTTAGATGATGGTGATGGTGATGGTGGTGATAATGGTGGTGGTGGTGATGGTGATAATGGTGGTGGTGGTGGTGGTGATAATATTTAGATGATGATGATGGTGGTGGTGGTGGTGATGGTAATGGTGGTGGTGGTGAGGAGGAGGATGGAGCTAGGCATGGTGGCTGATACCTATAATTCCAGCCCTTGGGAGAATAAAGCTGGAAGACTGAGTTTGAGTTCAACCTGGAGTACATAGTGGGTTCAAGGCTATCCTGGTCTACAGAATATGACCCTGTCTCAAAAAAGGTAAAATAAGAGTAAGTAGAGGACTGGGGGTATGGCTCAGTGACAGAGTGGCTCCGTAGCATGTGGGAGGCCCTGGATTCAGCCCCCCAGTGCAGTCTGTGATATAAGAAGCCGAGACGGCGACACACTGATGCTGGCAGCATACAGAGCGTTCTTTCAAACGTCTCCACACAGGTGAGTCTGGCGTTCCTGGCTTTACCACAAAACAGAACTTCGGAACAAGTCTACATGAAGCTGCAACATCTGGTGTTCACTGTCAGCTTGACAGAGTCTAGAATGTCCTGGGAGACAGGCCTCTGGGTGTGACTGTGAGGAATTCTCTTATGCGAGAAGATGGGTGTTAATTGTGGGTGGACCATTACCTGGACCTGGAACTGTGTACATTGAGAACGGGAGCTGAGCAGCAGCAGCACACACCATTGCTTTCTTCTGACTATGGGCGACCAGCTGCTTCAGGTTCCTCCTGCCTTGACTTCCCCGCCATGGCGGACTGCACCCCTGGTCCATGTTGCCTTGACTTCCCCGCCATGGAGGACTGCACCCCTGCACCGTGCTCCCTTGACTTCCCCACCATGGCAGACTGCACCCCTGGACCCTGCTGCTTTGACTTCCCCACCATGGCGGACTGCACCCCTGGTCCATGTTGCCTTGACTTCCCCGCCATGGAGGACTGCACCCCTGCACCGTGCTCCCTTGACTTCCCCACCATGGCAGACTGCACCCCTGGACCCTGCTGCTTTGACTTCACCGCCATAGCGGACTGCATCCCTGGACCGTGCTCCCTTGACTTCCCCGCCATGGCGGACTGCACACCTGAACTGTGAGCTAAAATAAACCCTTTCTCCCTTAAGTGGCTTTTGTCAGAGAATTTCGTCACAGCAACGGGAAGAGAAGTGGAGGCAGAAGCAGATATGGAGCTTACTAGACTATGGAAGGATGCACTGGGGACGGGGGACAGGTATCCTGTGCACCGCTTCTGCTTCCCCAGAGAGAGTCTCACATGCTGTCTTTACAGCAGCACCTATATTGCCTGAGTGACTTCTGAAGTTGCATCTCAAAGGAGATCCTTGGAGACCCCTGCTGTGCACTGGATTGCAGTTGACCAGGCAAAACCTCGGTCATGGGGCTGCAGAGGAAGTCACATTCTGACTGTAAATCAAAGTTTACAGTCTTGTTCTTGAGCTTCCCAGAAAATTAATGGCTTTCATCTGGGAAAGGAATAAGCTACTTATGCTTAGGCCTTAAGCTTGGTGCATTACTGTTTTAGCTTTTCTTGCTTTAAATACCTCTATATGACAGGAATATGGTCTCTGTGTAGGCCTTCTTCCCAACAAGTGTTGCTTCTTGTATTAGAATTCGTGTGTGTGTGTGTGTGTGTGTGTGTGAGAGAGAGAGAGAGAGAGAGAATATGTGTGTAAAAGAGAAAATGTGTGTGTGAGAGTGTGTGTATGTATGTGTGTGTGTGTGTGTGTGTGTATGTGCAAGTCTATGCACGCGCTGCCCGTGGAGACCACAGATCATGGTGAAATATCTTCCTTGCTCACTCCCCACCTTATTTTTGAGACAGACCTCTGACCGAACCTGGACTCTCCCGTCTGTCTGTCTCCCCGGGCTGGATTACAGGTACATTTGGGCACAGCCAGCTTCTCACAGGAGTGCTGAGGATTGCACACTCTGGCCCTCATTCTTCACACCAGCGCCTTCCCACTGAGCCACCTCCCAGCCCCCAACTAGAATTCTTGACTGCTGGAGGAACTTCAAATAGCCTCTGGGGGAGGGGCTCCCTTTTCTTCTATAGCCATTTAATTTTCCCTGACTTTCTGTCCTGCCTCAAAACTGGGTGGGTGGGCACATTTCCTCTGATTGTGACCATCATCTAAAGGAGAGCCTTGGCAACCCCAAATCAGTAAGTCCTATACATTTAAATTTTTTTTTCCAGTTGTGAGTGGCAATATCCCACAGTGTTCCATCAGGTCCTCCCTGGGCCAGAGACACTCGTGCATCCTTAGGACCCTGTAGTCAGGTGCCTTTTGTAATAATGCATTAGGGACTCCATCCTAGAATGAGCCCAGGGCCTCAGCTCATTACTGCAGCTCTCTCCAGCCAAGGAGACAACTGGGGCTGAAAATAATGAGCTGCGCAGCCAGGCTTTGTCCTCCCACGGGCTCTGGTAACCAAGACAGTTTCTGGAAGCAAATAAAACAGACTTTTTTTTTCTTTCTGCATTACAATGAAATCAGTTTTCCTCAGTTTCCTCCAAGATAGGATGTTAATGGTAGACAGCTAGGTTCATGGGGACAGTCACACAGTTAGGGAAACAAGGAAGCCATTTTGTTCATTTGATCATTCAAATCCCTTCCAGCTGACACTGTCTGAGGTTGCCCGCAGACTGCAAGCCGGTTCCTCTGAGGTTTATCAGCCAGGATGCCCGCACCACGTTCTTCATCTCACTGTGGCTGCTCCTAACAGTAGAGCGGGCTTTGACGATGAACTCTGAGCTTTGGGCTGTCTCTGGAATCCTGGACCAGGAGGGAGAAGTCCTTCAGACCCAGTGCCAGAGCTGAGCCTAACATCTCAGCAGCCTCGGCTTGTCCACTGGCTTCTTAAGTTTATGAAAGCTGTCAGAGATGTGGAGAACAGCAAGCCTCCATTCTACAACCCCAAAACCAGGGAAGATGTTTGCACAGTAATTCCGAGCAAGTGTTACCAGCCCAGGTTATCACCCCGTCAAGATGCTTGGCTCTAAAAGTTAAAAAACAAAAAGCATCATTTAGAAATCCATAAGACAGCCGGGCGTGGTGGCGCACGCCTTTAATCCCAGCACTCGGGAGGCAGAGGCAGGCGGATTTCTGAGTTCGAGGCCAGCCTGGTCTACAAAGTGAGTTCCAGGACAGCCAGGGCTACACAGAGAAACCCTGTCTCGAAAAACCAAAAAAAAAAAAGAAATCCATAAGACTAGGAAGGGGTTACCATTAAAGACCATTCCTACCAGGGATCATTAAAAATGGACAATTTAATTTGCATTTTGAAAGACTCAAAGGAAAGATAAATCTGCCAGGATGACTAATGGGGAAGTTCGATAGTACAAATTATTATCTTTTGTCTTAGTGGAGAGCATGATATACAATGAAATTCAAAAGAAAAATGAAACCGATTGCAAAGGAATCCTATGAAAGATTTAGCGCAGTGCGGTAGAACACAATGAGGCAACCGTCCCTCCAAGGGAACTTCAAACTGATTTTTAAAATTCACACATAAAATACGGAAGGGCTAGGAGTGTAGCTCAGTTGGTACAATGCAAACCTAGTTTGCATTGATCCCTGGGTTCCACCCAAAGCCGCATAATTCAGGCGCTTTGGCGCATGCCGGAGAAGTCCCAAAGAAGAGGCGCCTTGGCCGGGAGAAGAGCTCCTTAAATCACCTGGTCTTCAGCTCATTGCGCAGCAACTGTTCAAGCGCAGGCTCCGGTGTGCGCCACCACACAAGGCAAGTATTTTTTCTTCATCTCACCCGAAAAAAAAAAAAAAAAAAAAAAAAAGCCCTTTTGGATCATCTGAAATTTAGTCATGCAAATACATCGAGATGGAGGGGAATAAACTCAATGAATTGCTTTTGGAGAAATGAGCCTAGGGTGGGAGATAAGACCAGAAATAACAGACTGCAGGCTTTAGAGTGGGTGGAGTTATCTTGGGTTGGAAAAGAAACAAGATGGCGGTGAGTGCTGGGGCAGGGGTGAGTGGCACTCACTGGCTTCCTTGGTCCTTCTCAGTCAGTCCTCCAGGAGGACAAATGGATCATTAAGAGTTCCTTGGCCGGGCGTGGTGGTGCACACCTTTAATCCCAGCACTTGGGAGGCAGAGGCAGGCGGATTTCTGAGTTCGAGGCCAGCCTGGTCTACAGAGTGAGTTCCAGGACAGCCAGGGCTACACAGAGAAACCCTGTCTCGAAAAACCAAAAAAAAAAAAAGAGAGAGAGAGTTCCGTGGGGTGTCAGGGAGGAAGGGGGGTATGTGTAAGTGTGTGAGTGGTGTGTGCGTGTCTGTGAATATATATGTCTTGAATATATATGTCTGTCTGTCTGTGTCTGTCTGTATTTCTGTGTGTATGTATAGATGTATGTGTGTGTATGTCTCTCTGTGTGTGGAATATATATGTTGTGAATGTGTGTCTGTGTGTGTAAGGTGTGTGTGACTATATGTAACTATATGAATGTTAATATATATGTTAATATATATGTATGTGTCTGTATCTGTGTGTGAATGTGTGTTTCTCTCTGTGTGTATATACATATGCTGTGTCTATGTGTCTGTATATGTTTGTGAGTATAGGTCTATGCATGTATATGTCTATATGTGTGTGTATGTCTGTGTGTGTGTCTGTATATGTCTGTACTGTGTGTTTATAACTGTGTGGGTGTCTGTGTATGTGTGTGTCTGTGTGAGAGTGTATGTCTCTCTGTGTATATGTCTGTGTGTGTGTGTGTGTGTGTGTGTGTGTGAGTGTGTGTGTATCTAAGGCCAGGTGAGTTCTACAGCAGGCAGCACAGTAGTACACAAACAACCAGCAACACTACAAAAGGTCAGTCAGGTGACATCATAGTCACACAAAGAACATCTCGACCAGATAAAATCCTACAAGATGTTGAGCCCCAGCACCACAAGAACGTTACACACCCTCCTTAGAAAAAGAAGGTGCCTGCACTTACAAAGACACACTGAAAGAAAAGACAGAGGCAAATTCAAATGAATATGTGTTCAAGAGTAAGAAAGATAGGGGGCCAGGCCTTTAATCCCAGCACATGGGAGGCAGAGGCAGGCGGATTTCTGAGTTCGAGGAACTCTACACTCTACAGAGTGAGTTCCAGGACAGCCAGGGCTATACAGAGAAACCCTGTCTCAAAAAACAAAAAACAAAAACAAGAAAGAAAGGAAGAAAGGAAGGAAGAAAGAAAGAAAGAAAGAAAGAAAGAAAGAAAGAAAGAAAGAAAGAAAGAAAGAAAGAAAGAAAGGAAGGAAGGAAGGAAGATAGGGGTAAGAGGTAGAGCAAAGTAGACAGTGATCAATGGGAAGCCCAGCTAATAACAAGCTGGAAATGAACACACGCCAAGTACCCAAGACAAAATCTCTGGACATTGCTCTCAGAGTGAGTTGTATCAAATAAACAAAGGAACAATAAAAACTTACCACCAAACAATATTTTGTTTCCTTTTTGGCAAGCCTGGAGATAGACCCCAGGGCCTCACTAGGAAAGGACACTACCACAAGCCAGGGCCCTCAGCACTCAAACGTTGCCATGGCAAACTTAGAATGAAATGCCAGAGAGATGGCTTAGAGGTTAAAAGTGTGCACTGCTCTTGCAGAGGACCCAGTTTGTTCCCACACTAGGTGGCTCATGATGGCCTGTACCTCTAGATCCAGAGGATCTAACACCCTTTTCTGGCCTCCAAGGGCACCAACATCCACTTACAAACATTCACACACACACAGGGGCACACACATACACATAATTCAAAATAAAATTTAAAATGTTTGAGGTAGAATTAACACATAGCTTTATAGCTGGCCGTGGTGTTAAATGCCTGTAGTCCCAGCACTTGAGACACAGTAGCGGGTCATCCAGAGTTCACAGTCATCCTCAGCTCCACAGTGAGCAGTGGGTTCCCAGAAAGAAGAGCCGCTGCTCCGACTGAGCCTGCTGACTGCTAGTCAGAATCCAGTGCTTGCAGACCATTTGAAATGTTGCAAGTCCACAGCCAATTTGTCTCAGGCCTTCTTCAGCTCTCTTAATAGCCATGTATCGCCATCCTCTGTGTGTGAGCTACCATATTTGAGACCATTAGGAATGTGCTGACAAGCCAGGCAGTGGTGGCGCATGCCTTTCATCCCAGCACTTGGGAGGCAAAGGCAGGCGGGTTTCTGAGTTTGAGGCCAGCCTGGTCTACAGAGTGAGTTCCAGGACAGCCAGGGCTACACAGAGAAACCCTGTCTCAAAAAACCCCAAATCAAAAACCAAAAACCAAACAACAACAACAACAACAAAAAAGGAATGTGCAGACAGCTAGTAGCACCAAACAAAAAGCTAAAAAAGCCATCAGACAGCACCCATACTTTCTGTGTCCCACCCACCTGACACTTCCATCAATGTATTTGAAAGTGTCTAGATTTAGGGTATTGTCTTGTTTTGTTACCATACAACTTATAAAAGTTGTTACCAGATTGGAACATAGGATCTGGGGTAATCTGAATCCATATTTCCATGTCATGGTTATTGTAGGGCGTGTGAGAACTTGTTACCAGACAGGCATAAGAATGGTAAGATTGAATGAGCTCAAATCCTGGGAATCTCAGAATTAAGAATGGCAGGAGTGGAGCCTTTCCTTGCCTACCTCTACCTGCTCTGGAACAAGTTACCATGACACCCCACTGAGGACTGTGGGCACTGAGACAGGAAGCATAAACACCAGGAGTTCTTACTGGGACACCACCTGGAGTTCTTCTCCATGCTAATGAGCTACCTAGAGAGCCCTGAGCTTACAGCCAATGAGCTTCCCTTCCTGGGTGTTCCTTCCAGAAAAAGGTATTTAGTCCCTGGCTCACCTCAAATAAAGTGTATGCGTTCACATCTACCCTCAATAAACCAGTATGAACAAGCAAAGACCAGTTCATCAAGAATAGCCTTGGGGAAGGCACTTAAAGAGCTGCACCTGAAACTCCCTAGGAAGCCTTCTCCCCTCCAGCTCCTCATACTCTCTTGGCACTCCCAATCAGACCAGTTCTGCTCATTCCAGGCCCTGCCTTCCCCTTCCTGCCCTGGTGACCAAGGATGCCCCTCCACCCCGCCCCCCTTCCTGACTCCAAGCAAGAGGAGAAAGAAAACCACAGCTTTCACCCCAGGTTCCTGCTGTTTGAAGGAAGACACAAGCTGTGCACCCCCATTTCGGACTTTCCCTGCCTCCCTCGGACTGTGTGCAGTGGCACCCCATCTGAGAGGCAGGATGCAGTATGACAATCATTCACATTTGGCTCCAAATTAAACTCTTAATCCCCTTTGAGGTAACACCTGTTTCATTTGTTTTCAATACCAAATTCGAGGCTACAGGAGAAGCTATTTCAAAGAACCCAAAGAAGCTTGAGGGGGGGGGGTGTAGTTCAGCTGCTTCGGGGTTTCCTTTGCACGCCTGAAGCCCTGCATTCGATCGATAGATCCCCAGCACCACAGGCACTGAGAGTATCATGAACCTGCAATCCCAGCTCTTGAGAGGGGGAGGAAAAAGACTGTAATTCAAGGTCATCATTGGTGACATAGCAGTTCTGAGGCCAGTTGAAGTCTGAACAAGTTGGGAGCTTACAAGAGACCCTTCCTCAGAAAAGCAAACACAAAAACAAATAACAAAACCTTTCCCCACCAGAATTTAGAAAAAAATTAAAGTTTCTCTGAGTACATTATAAATAAGAAGACAACAGAGATTTATAGGCCAGTGATTGGCTCAGCTGGTAAAGGCATCTGAGGGAGGAGAGAGCCAAGTCTTCCAAGGTTGCCTTCTGACCTCCACACACATGTCCACACAGGTATATATGCAAAAGAAAATGGACACCAATGATTCGTTCTTCAGAAGATCAGTCAGAGCAATAAACCATGAATCGATGTCTTCAAAGGAACAGGAGGGAAAGGAAGCGAGGGGCGCCAGCGCTGGAAGAGGAACCGGTAGAACAAAAGTAGTAAGAGCGCGGCCTCAGCTCAGCCCAGCCTGGATGCCTGCCGGAGTTACACATCTACTAAACCTGGGTGAGCGAAGTCACACTTAGCTTTCTTTGCTTCTTATCAGCTATTTCCCTTGTTTTTATTTCAGCTAAAAAGAACTGCTGGGAATGAAGAAGTAACAAAATTCGAGGCTTTTGGGCCCAGGCTTGGGAGTGTGGCTTTTGTGGCTTAGTGCTCCAGGTGCTGGTCATAAAACAGATAGCGACATTCCTTCCTCCACCCACCCGCTTCCTGGGTTCAAAGAGTGTTCATTCAAAGAAAGTCACCTTGACCCACCCTGACCATTGCTGGAAACTGCAATGCAAATGTACTATCTTTAGGGGCTCTTAGATTGTTAGGGGCTCTTAGAAACTGTCTTGAGAAATAACCCTCACAATTACCAGGTATTCCTTGTGACATTTGTGACTTTATACTTCCTTGTGACTCTTAACTGGTATTTTTGGTATTTTCCAACAACGCCCTCCCCACCTCCTTGAGTTGTGGTTTCTTCCTTTAAATACCCCCTTACTCAGCTACTCGGGGCGCCACGGTCCTCTACCCCTGCGTGGTGTATGAGCGTGGGCCCAAGAGCGCTCTTGAATAAAAATCCTCTTGCAGTTGCAGCAAGACCGTTTCTTGTGTGATTTGGGGTGTCGCCTCTCCTGAGTCAGAACGTGGGGGAGTCCTCACGTTGTGGGTCTTTCAGGAACAGCTCCTCAGAACAGATCTCCAAGCCAGAGGCAGCTGCACCTTCAGGCCCTTGGAGGGTCCTTCCCATAACCCCAATCACTGTCCCCAGCATTGCCGCTCATAGGTTCATCCAAGTCCGTCTCTTTCTCTGCCCTGTATCCACCCTAGCCCAACACGCACGTGCGAGTACGCAAACACAGACACACACACACACACACACACACACACGCAATGCTGTTCCTGGAAGGATGGCTACTGTACAAGTCTTCAGTCCTCCACCCACTTGTTGGTTGCTCAAAGTAGTTCCAACACCTGGCCTCAGAGATCCCCTCTGTGGAGCCACTCTCCCAGCATGCCCTGCTGCCTCCTCTCTCCGCCACAGCGAATGACTGAGCTTCTCAGCAAACCACTGAACCAATGCAAGGCAGAACCACTCTAGTAGTTGTTGTGGGTTGTTCGGTACATCTCAGTTCCCTGAGTTGGCAACTGTCATTGCTATGAGCTGTAGGTACTACACTGGGCGTCAGCTGAGAGGAGGGTAAATTCTGGGCTTGGGAGGGCATGAAGAGAGCATCGTGCCTCTTCCATGCTCTCTGTAAGAAGGGAAATACCGAGCTTAAAAGGATAGAAGAACAACATGAGGTCAGGCTAGAGATTCCAACTCTCTTTCCAGGCAGATTCTAGGAGCCAGTTAGCTTCACTACATGGTTTCAAGTTTCTTCCTAGGAGGTCACAGAATCACAGCCAGACAGTGGTCTAGAACTGCCCGTTCTGTGCATCTGTAACAATACCAAGACAAGGTCCTTCCTCTTTGTAGTCAAGCATGGTGTATCTCACCTATAAACCTGGCATATGGAAGACAGAGGCAGGAGAATTGTTGAGAGTTTGAAGCCAGCCTGGACTACATAATTACATGCTAGCCTGGGCTGCTGAGTGAAACTCAGTCTCAAAAACTAAGTTTTTAAAAAATTCTACATTCATCCAGCCATGGAGGATGGTACACGCTTTTAACCTCAGCACCAAGGAGGCAGATACAGGCAGATCTCTGAGTTAGAGGTTAGCAGAGACAGGAAGATCTCTGAGTTGGAGGTCAGCTTAATCTATAGAGCCAGTGCCTGTCTACATGATACCCAGGGCTACACAGAAAAACTTTGTTACAATCAATAAATAATTAAAAACTCTACTTCTATCTTGAATAACTGTATTTGTAAGAAAAATACCTTCTAGTCTAAATAATGAAAACTGATTGCAAAGCCTTCAGGATGTCTGTTTCCTAGCCACAGATGTGAGATGACATTTAAAGATATAGCAAGAGCAGTGTGAACATTTTGGTTTTTTATTTAGTTGTGTGTGTGTGTGTGTGTGTGTAGCAGGATTTTCCCTGTCCAATTAATTACTAATACAACAAGAAGCCTGTGATTGGACAGAAAAAAGGGAGGCAGCATGAAGAGTGGCAGAGATGGAGACAGCGGGGACAGGAAGAAGGAAGGAAGATGGAGCAACAGGAAGATGATCCAGATTTTGCATGGCTTTAAATGGCCAAAGGTAGCTATAAATATCATATAGAATAATTAGGATAACTTGTCTAATCTAGGTGGGCAGCTTGTATCATTATCAATTTACTCTGAAATCATTGTTTGGGCATCTTGTGTATTGAGTATTTATTGGTATATAAATCTGATTGGCTACTGATAAGCTGCTAGAGTTTTGATTTACTGGGCTAAGGGGATTTGTGACAACTAGCCGCTGGAGGTAAATGGCTGAGAAAGTACGGATGGCACTGAGACAAGTGAACCGGAGCTGGGAGGACCACTGCTGGGGCTAGAGACAGAGGCGGCAAGACTGCCGCTGGGGCAGAGAGTAGCTGGGTGTAGCGTGGGAACTTGCCGACCATTTTTAATATTTCCCACAATGTGTGTGTGTGTGTGTGTGTGTGTGTGCGTGTGCGTGTGCGTGTGTACCTGTGTGGGGGTAAATGTGTCTGTGCGCATGTGTGAGATCCAGGGAGGACCTTGCATACGCTGCCTTTTCACTTTCTCCTTCTCCTGAGACAGGGCCTCTCGCTAACTTGATGCCAGCAAGCCCCAGCTGGAATGCATTTCTAAAAGCTTACAGTTTGTGAACTCATACCTTCTGGACCCCCTGAGTCATGGCTGTCTTTAGAACCCATACAGAATGCTGCATGTCATTGTGTGTTTGTACTCCAGAGCTGTGGAGAGTTGTCTCTGAGGCTCTCTGAGGCTCACTGAACCCACAGTCTAGCCTAGTGGGTGAGGGTCTAGTTACTGTTCAATTGCCATGATAAGACATCATGACCAAGACAAGTCTTAGTCAGGGTTTCTATTCCTGCACAAACATCATGACCAAGAAGCAAGTTGGGGCGGAAAGGGTTTATTCAGTTTATGCTTCCATGCTGCTGTTCATCACTAAAGGAAGTCAGGACTGGAACTCAAGCAGGTCAGGAAGCAGGAGCTGATGCAGAGGCCATGGAGGGATGTTCTTTACTGGCTTGCCTCCCCTGGCTTGCTCAGCCTGCTCTCTTATAGAACCCAAGACTACCAGCCCAGAGATGGTCCCACCCACAAGGGGCCTTTCCCCCTTGATCACTAATTGAGAAAATGCCTTACAGTTGGATCTCATTTCCTCAACTGAAGCTCCTTTCTCTGTGATAACTCCAGCTGTGTCAAGTTGACACACAAAACCAGCCAGTACAATTGACCCCTTGTCAACTTGACACACAAACACATCACTAGTAAGCCTCAACCCTTACATTCTTACTCATCCCCAAGATCTAAATAACTTTAAATGTCCCACAGTCTTTACATATTCTTAAAATTTCAATCTCTTTAAAATATCCATCTCTTTTAAAATCCAAAGTCTTTTTACAATTAAAAGTCTCTTAACTGTGGGCTCCACTAAAACAGTTTCTTCCTTCAAGAGGGAAAATATCAGGGCACAGTCACAATCAAAAGCAAAAATCAATCTTCAACCATCCAATGTCTTGGATCCAAGTCACGATCTTCTGGGCTCCTCCAAGGGCTTAGGTTACTTCTCCAGCCATGCCCTTTGTAGCACACACGTTGTCCTCTAGGCTCCAGATGCCTGTACTCCACTGCTGCTGCTGCTCTTGATGGTCATCTCATGGTACTGGCATCTCCAAAACACTGCATGACCCCTTCAGTCCTGGGCCGTCAATTGCAACTGAAGCTGTACCTTCACCAATGGCCTTCCATGGCCTCTCACAGTGCCGAGCCTCAGCTGCTCTGCATGACCCCTTCATGCCTTCAAAACCCGTACCAACTGGGTGACCCTTACACATTACCAAGTCCCACTGCAGCAGGAGTACAACCTTGGCTATCTCTGGAACACAGCCTCTTTGTGCTTTCAGAAAACACTTCCCAGAAGATGTCACCTCAACGATGCTGGTCTCTTTTTTTTTGTTTTGTTTTGTTTTTTCGAGACAGGGTTTCTCTGTATAGTCCTGGCTGTCCTGGAACTCACTTTGTAGACCAGGCTGGCCTCGAACTCAGAAATCCACCTGCCTCTGCCTCCTGAGTTCTGGGATTAAAGGCGTGTGCCACCATGCCCAGCTGCTGGTCTCTTCTTTTTTTTTTTTTTTTTTTTTTTTTTTGGTTTTTCGAGACAGGGTTTCTCTGTATAGCCCTGGCTGTCCTGGAACTCACTTTGTAGACCAGGCTGGCCTCGAACTCAGAAATCCGCCTGCCTCTGCCTCCCGAGTGCTGGGATTAAAGGCGTGCGCCACCACGCCCGGCTTTGCTGGTCTCTTCTTAATCACCACTAATTTCTTAGCTCCAGCTAACCAGCATCAATAGTTCCAGTAATGCAAAGTTTTTGCTTTAGTAGTTCTGGTATCTTGTTACTCACGGCTGATTCTTCAGCCCCAGCTAACCAGTACCACAGAATAATCAAACTCCAAAATAGCAATGGCCCTGAAAAGAGTCTTTAATTTTCCCTCTGAAATTTCACAAGCCAGCCCTCCATCTTCTGCACTGTTCTCAACATTATCTTCCAAGCTCCTACACAACATCTGACAGAGCTCTTAACACCGAATGGATCTTCTAGCCCAGAGTACCAAAGGCCTTCGACAGTCCTCCCCAAAACATGGTCAGGTTGTCATAGGAATACCCCACTCCCAGTACCAATTTGTCTTAGTCAGGGTTTCTATTTCTGCACAAACATCTTGACCAAGAAGCAAGTTGGGGAGGAAAGGGTTTATTCAACTTACACTTCCACATTGCTGTTCATCACTAAAGGAAGTCAAGACTGGAACTCAAGCAGGTCAGAAAGCAGGAGCTGATGCAGAGGCCATGAAGGAATGTTTTTACTGGCTTGCTTCACCTGGCTTGCTCAGCCTGCTTTCTTATAGAACCCAGAACTACCAGCCCAGGGATGGCACCACCCACAATGGGTCCTCCCACCCTTGATCACTCATTGAGAAAATGCCTTACAGCTGAATCTCATGGAGGCATTTCTTCAAGGGAGGTTCCTTTCTCTGTGATAACTCCAGCTTGTGTCAAGTTGACACACAAAACCAGCCAGTACAGTTCCCAAGAACAGCAAAGCACAGAACATAACAGAATATGCAGTCAATTGGGGCTTGAGAAAGTTTTCTTCTTCTTCTTCTTCTTTTTTTTTTTCGAGACAGGGTTTCTCTGTGTAGCTCTGGCTGTCCTGGAACTCACTTTGTAGACCAAGCTGGCCTTGAACTCAGAAATCCTCCTGCCTCTGCCTCCGGAGTACTGGGATTAAAGGCGTGCTCCACCACGCCTGGCAATAAAGTTTCCTTGTAACAGCACAAAATGGCTGGAAAGACAGGCAACAGTCACCCAGGCCTGAACAACTTCTACATATTCTGGGACTCGGAGAAGAAATGGTAAAGTTTCAGGATTTTCTCAAACCTAAAAGTGGAGGTTGGGGATTAGGAAAACACAATGTAAGAAAGGTCCATGTCCCTTGCTGGCATTGGAAACACTTGTTGATCTGCCAATTAGTGGGGGCTTTTCTCAGGGGCTTAATTTACGCTTCTCTGGTGACTGGAGATGCTGAGGAACATTTTCTGTGTTTCTTTGGCACTCATTTGTGAAGCCATTGCCCACGTTTTGTCCACTGTCTCAAAACTTTTGGTTTTGTTTGTTTAATTAAATAAACTTTAATTAAATTTCTTATAATTAAAAATGAAACTTTATTTCCAATTCATGTATAACTGTGTGTGAGAATGTGCACAAGAGTGCAGTACTTCTGGAAGCCAGAAGAGGGCGTGTTAGATAACTGGTCCTGAAGTTACAGGAAGTTGTGATGTGGGTGCTGGGACCCGAACTAGGATACTTGCATTCTCTCTTAACCTCTGAGCCACCCCTGCAGCCCCGTGGCAGTCCTTTAGCCTTCTATGGCCCCAACACATTTACATGGAGTAGCCTGTGGTTTAACAGCGTGCCCTTCAGCTCGGGCCATGTGTTTTGGGGCACCAGACCTCCAGCGGTGATGCTGTATGTTCCTTATTGCATCATATCAAGAGGCCCAAGCTCCTACCTCCCCCCCCCCCAGCCATGTCAACAGTCCCCACTGTTTGAAAACTATTTTTTTAAAAATGTGTGAGTGCTCTACCTGCATTTACACCTGCATGCCAGAAGAAGGCATCGGATCTCATCACAGATGTTTGTGAGCCACCATATGGTTGCTGGGAATTGAACTATGGACCTCTGGAATTGCAGCCAGGGCTCTTAACTGCTGAGCCATTGCTCTAGCACCCCCGAAACTAAATTTTTATATTGATATTATTTAGATTCACCTGGATTTGGAAGAAGTGATGCAAAGAGATTCCAGGCATCTTTTACTCAGCTTTCCTAATACTAACATCCTGTGAAACTACAGGCATAAAAAACAGTAGGTAGAGGAGTTAATGACCTTTCTTCACTGTGCTCAAAATGTCTGATATAAAAGCCATGTGAAGGATTGATTCGGGCTCAGCGGTTCAGTTCTGGTGGCCTGTGATTCAGGGAGGGCTCACTGGTGCAGAGTGGTTTACATCATAGAGACTAGGAGGAGGAGAAAGGGCACAGAATTGGGAAGTAACCTATCTCCCCCCCCCCATGCCATCCCCCAGTATAGGTCCCTGATGACTTCCTACCCCCATCTAGACCATAACCCCTGTCTTTTCTTTTCTTTCTTTCTTTCTTTTTTTTTTTTTTTTTTTTTGAGACAAGATCTCATGTAGCCCAGGTTAGCCTAGAACTTGCTCTGTGGCCGAGGGTGACCTTGAACTCCTGACCCTCCTGCTTCCTCTTGAGTGCTAGAATCATGTTAGTCTATCTCTAGGCCCAACCCAGGGCTTGCTTTGTTCTTGGTTAGTTAATCGGTGGATGGACCTGCAGGTTTGTATCAGGGGCGATTGCCATCCCAGGATGCCTTTCCAACCTCACTATGGGGTTATTTTTCTCAAGAGCCTTATTGTTCTCTTGAGTTGGGATTCCTGTATTTTTCTATTGTTTCGCTTAGCTGTTAGTTTGATGTAAAGCGTCTTCTAATAGCTCTGTCAGGTACGAAGCTTTCCTAGGGAGTTACAAACAAAAGCTTCCTTACCTGAGTTAAGGAACCAATGATAGACCAACATACTGATCCCACTGAAGTCCATCTTGGCAAACATCACTGGGGTTGCTACAGGAATATGGGGGAGAAGAGTCCTGGTAAACCTGGCACAAGCTAGAGCTAACGGAGACAAGAATCTCAACCGAGAAACCGCCTCCATCAGACTGGCCTGTAGACAAACCCGTAGAGCATTTTGATCCATCCCTTTGTGGACAATACCCTTCTTGGGCAAGCGGTCCTGCCCAAGGTGTATAGGAAAGTCGGCAAGCAGCATCCTCAATTGCATCTACCTCAGGTCCTGCCTCCAGGTTCCTGCCTTCGGTTTTGTCTGCCCCTGATGATGGACCAGAACTTAGAAACCAAAAAAACGTTTCCCTCCCCAGGCTGCTTTTGGTCACGGTGTTTTAGCATCGTAGAAAGCAAACTAAGACAAGGGGCTACACACAGGAGACGGGTGACACAAGGGCAACTGCATTACCCAGGAGTCCCCCAGCCTGGGTTAGAGCTGACCCTGGAGCTCTCTATAAAAGTTGCAGGAGGTATGAACGGACGGGTCGGAGCGCCTCCTGCAGGCCGGTCCTGGAATCTCCCTTCCCAGCAGTTGTTTACTGCATCTACAACCCTGGGGAGGGGCCTTGTGAATCTTGCAGGGATCAGCTCTTTACGGGGTCTCCTGGATCTCTTTCTTTGTTACAGGGCAGAACATTTTAATTAGGAGGAAATTGCTATTTAACAAGAGAGTACATGGTCTTCTGAGACTTAGGCTATCTCTCAGCGATTATTCCACGAGGGCCAAGGATGTCTCCTAGGAGTCATGGTCCCTTAGGTGAAATGGCCTGTGGGCGACACGCCCTTAGACTTTACAAGCATCCTGCCCTCCATGGCTGGCCACAGCCCAGAACACAGTTAGCTTCAGCCAACTGCAAGTGGATTCAGTGAAGGTGCCAAGTACTGTGATGGGAGCTGATGGGAATTCACCAAGGGGCATCCCTCTTGGTGATTCTGGGACTGTTACTGATGGCGGGGATGGTCCTTCAGGAGCTAAGGAAGCCTCCTAAGTATGCCAAACCTGTGTGGTTATGGTCTCTGTACATCCTCACTGATTTCTTTCCCTCTTTCCCAGAAGATGCTTGGGATGAACTTTGACCCCACTCACTTCCTGCCTAGACTACAGTCCATGTCATACTGATTCATCACGTGATATTGATGTCGGCCGCACTGAGCCTTTCCTCTCCTAGTTGCTTGTTATCGGGTATCTCAAAAGCAACCAATGCATAGTCCTTACACAAGACACTGGCTTAAGCCACACGACAACGATGTTTACGAGGTACGTGCCTTTCTTCAGAATTTTTATTTGTTTATGTTGTATGTGTGTGGTTTTTTTTTTTTGTTTGTTTGTTTTTTTATGTTTTCTTTTTTGAGACAGGGTTTCTTGTTGCGGCCTGCCCACAGTCCACAACACGAACGGTTCAACTGAAAATGGCAGTTCAGGCTGAAAAGAGAGGAATCTAGACGGGGCGGAAGAAAAGAATGGAGCCAGGACAACAAGTTCTGATCAAGGCTCAATTTTATTAATTCCAGACACTCAGTTTATAAAGGAAGGGGGAGGGAACCCAATTTCCCGCCAAGTAACTCAGGGTCCAGTAGCAGGACGAACACGTGTGTGCCTCCAGGCAGCAAAGGCAGGTTCCAGCAGTAGGTAGGCGTGGCAGGACGAATGAGCCGGTAGCTCCACCCTTGAGCAGGCAGGTTCCAGGCTGGGGGGAAGGGAGGCCACATTTCCCCCCATTAGATAACAAAACAAAAATTAAAAAAAGGGGGTGGCCTGTGGCAGAAAAATTATCTATGTTCAATAATTCTGCCTGAGTTCCTAGGGCTAAAGAAAAAACCTATTTCCGTGGGATTCCCTAACTTTTCTAATGGTAAACTGTATCTGGCTAAGACTGTCTTTAAAGCACTGACTGAATAGCAGCGCTGGGCTGTAGGCTCTGACTTTATAATGCTAATTAGTGCTGAATAGGTAGCTACCTGTTTGCATTTTAAGTAGGGCGTTGGAACCCTGGCTGAGTTTAACTAAATGATTTTAGAATAACACTGAGCTGATAATCCTCTGCAATTTTGGGTGACAGGCAGGGGAACAGGGAGAGAAGGGGGGTAAGACTGGCTGGCTCCTAGTACAAGGCCAATTGGCTTTTTTATTTTTTGGGTGGGAGGCAGTGAAGGGCTTGCCCTTACGACAGCAAGGTTTCCAACCTCTCTCCCCCCTATTAATTAAGTTTAAATAGGCAATGCTTAACAGAGGTGATCAAATGATTCTTTTCATCCATAGATGAGTGGGCCTTTAACCTTGACTTGGGTGGACATTGACCTGATTCCTCCCGTGAGCATTGTAACAACTCACATCTGTGGCTCTTGGTATCTTTTGGGGAGGGGAGGCAGAGCCTTAAGTATTTTTGGTTTTTAGCTGGAGTCAGATACCAACCTCCTTCAAATCAGGTGTGTCGCACAGGGAACTCAGAAACGGTCAAACTGGACCTTCCCTCCGCAGTAATCTCCTGCGCCAAGCGGTACCCATACTGTATTCATATGATTATGAATCAGTAGCGCAGTTCTGAGTTATTGCACGGTCTCTATGTGAGACTTGTCAACCTCAGATTTAGCAAGGCCTAGACAAGAATTATGTCAGTATTAACACCATTAATTTTGGTTAAAATAGGAGCTGAAAGTCTTTCCTCTTCATCCCTGTTATTCCCAGTAGCCTGAGGAACTAAGGACACCTTGCAGTAACAGCAAGGGTGAAAAGCCAGAGGCCAGCTAAGGGACTAAGCCCATCTCTATCAAAATAAGAACTAATCTCTGTAAATATATATGAAATTTCTACTTCCCTAGCTCTCCTGGTAAATCTTGATCTTATCTTAGACTGAAAAGCCACATGCTGGGATGTCCTTGGAAGGGAGATTAGCAGTACCACCTGTTTGCTCGTAGGGGCGGAGAACCGGAGAATGTAGATTGACCTGCTTGAGAGAAGGAAGAATTCTAAACAATGAGAGTGTAGCAATGTAAATTTTCTGTTCGGAGAAGTCAAGGTACTTTATTTAGATGCAAATTGTAAAGCTAAAGTTAATCTCCGGCCTCTTGTAGGGGAGTTGGCTCAGAGGAAAACAGTTTTTCTGAGAGCTTCCACTCCCAGCACAAGAGGAATTTTAGTCTTTAGAATGATACTTACGAGAAGAGACAGAATCTGTGTTTACCTGACGAATTAATCTCTCTGGTAGCCACCGTGCTTCATCTTCATCTCGTGAAAAAACACAAACCGAGCCTCTTCCCCAGATTAGAACTGGATCTGGACCCTTCCATTTATTAGTCAGGGCGTCCTTCCATTTTACCAATGCATAAGAATTAGAAGTAACTGGGTGCCAGTGGCGTTCCGCTGCAGACTGACCTTTAATGTCAGTTTGCAAAAAGTTTAGGACAAATAAGGTGAAGGCAAGATGAGCCTTTGGTGACCTTGGGGGAAATGCTCTGAATTAACTTTGCTAGGTAATTTAGAATATAGGAATCTCTAATAATTGAACTGAATATTAGACCAGTCTAAGATTGAGTTAGAATGGCTGGTCACACTGAAGAAGAGTGAAAAATCATTATGACTCTATTAAATGACTTATTTTACTAAGTCTGAATATGCAGTCTCTGATGTACTATTGCCATAAAGTTAAAAGGCTAGAAGCTAGTCTAAACTGGAAAAATGACAAGCAAGGATTTAAGGTAAACTTCCCTTGAGAAGCATTAGTTAATAAAATACTTTCCACTTAGGAAACAATATATACTGAAAGATTAAAACTTTTGGCTTCTTGTAAAGAAGCAGAAACAATAAACATTTTTCTTACATAATGTAAAGCTATATTAGCCATACGTAGAGGCAAAATTTTCTAGTGATTACCAGTTTACTAGAAGCAAATATCTTTGAATTTAAGCATTATTTTAACATCTGAATAGATCTGTAACACTGTTAAAAAGAAATTTTCTTGAACACAGGGAAAAACTTTTTTAGGCATTGTTTGCAAAACAAAAGAAAGGGCCACAAGCCGCTCTGGGACTGCCCAGAGCCCTGTATTGACTCAAAGGTAAAATACTTTTTAATCTGAGCATTAATCTTAAATTTGCAATCAAACTGCAAGCTGCAGTCAATGGAACAATGGCAGTTTTAACCATAATTTTTAAGTTTTTGTGCAAGGTTAGGATAATACCTACAACTTTGGGAAAGCAAAACCTATGTTTAAAACAATTTATCACTGTTAAAATCAATATTAGAAGCATTACTATCATATTACGAAGTTTGGATATCAATTAATACCTATGAATACCTATTAAAGCAAGCTTTAACGCTTTAATAAAGAGGCATTGCTTTATATCTTATCTTAAATTTTACTATTTAGGATAGGAACCACATTAATCATTATCTAAACTAGAAATATCTTAAGAGACTCAGCCTCTGAAGCTTAATCTCAAACTCTAACTCCCTTCAGGGCCTCACCAACTTTCTCCCAGGTTCCACAATCTATCGTTTCTTCTTCTTTGAACCATGGACAACAGCTATCTATCTTATCTAAAAGATTTCTGACTTTGAACCCTTCCTTCTTCCACCTAAGCAGCTTTCTAAAAAGCTGCGGCACACCGCCTGTCTCCGTATCTAGTTCCGATTACCGAACTGCTGACCCCAAGCAGAAGCAGTGTTGGGTCAGCACTGGTTCAAACTTGATTCGTATCCTACCGCATCCTTAGCAACACTTTACAAAACTGAAATTTTTTTAGGCTAGCGCTAGCATGTGTACCTGTCCGTTGCTCCGATGCTCCTCCGATACAAAGATCCTTTCCTTTCTTGTGGAGCTCCACACAGCAGTCGTTTCTCTTAGCATCCCTCTGCCATTCTTCAGGTCCCAGTTCTGGCGCCAACTGTTGCGGCCTGCCCGCAGTCCACAACACGAACGGTTCAACTGAAAATGGCAGTTCAGGCTGAAAAGAGAGGAATCTAGACGGGGCGGAAGAAAAGAATGGAGCCAGGACAACAAGTTCTGATCAAGGCTCAATTTTATTAATTCCAGACACTCAGTTTATAAAGGAAGGGGGAGGGAACCCAATTTCCCGCCAAGTAACTCAGGGTCCAGTAGCAGGACGAACACGTGTGTGCCTCCAGGCAGCAAAGGCAGGTTCCAGCAGTAGGTAGGCGTGGCAGGACGAATGAGCCGGTAGCTCCACCCTTGAGCAGGCAGGTTCCAGGCTGGGGGGAAGGGAGGCCACAGTTTCTCTTTGTAGTCCTGGCTGTCCTGGACCTCACTTTGTAGACCAGGCTGGCCTTGAACTCAGAAATCTGCCTGCCTCTGCCTCCCGAGTTCTGGGATTAAAGGCATGTGCCACCACGCCCGGCTCTGGATTGTGTTTTAAGTGTGTGAGTGCGGGCATGCATATGCTGCAGCGTGTGTGGGCAGCTCGGAGGACAAGTGCTTTCGGGAATCAGTTCCTGCCTTCTACCTTGTCGAGGCAGTCTTTTCTGTGGACTTCCAGCTAACTCCTACTGCCATCTCCCGTCATACAGCAGGAGTGCTGGGACCACAGATACACATAATGGCATCTAGCTTTTTGTATGATTTCCAGGGAGTGAACTCAAGTTGTCAGGCCTGAGTGTCAAGTGCTTTCTACCTGCCAAGTCAACTCCTTGAGCCATGAAATGCGGTCTCAATCTCAGACTTCTCAGAGTCCAGAAATTAGAGACAGAGATGTCTCTTTCATATAAGCTACCAGCCTGCGGCATTTTGTTATAGCACAGACACATATCGACAAGTCTTTAGCCAAAAATAAGAGTTTCTGGGAATGGAGAGATGGCTCATCAGCGGAGAGCACTTAGTGCTTTTGCAGAAGACCCAGGTTCAGTTCCCAGCACCCACATGGCAGCTTACAACCTCCTGTAACTCCAGTTTCAGGGTATCCATGCCCTCTTCTTGTCTCTGGGGGCACTGCATGTACATACATACATTCAGGCATAAACATTCACATAACATAAAAATAAATATAGATGCAACGGTGTTACCCTGGTTTTAGGATTTGCTCATACCTATGAGACCAAAGCACTGCTCACATAGCTGCGTGTGTTGTCTTTGGTTTGGGACAAACTCACCTAGTAGTTGCTCAATGGAAGAGCAGCCAGCCTCCTAGTTCCCAGAACTGTGCCTGCCTCAGATCACTGCTAAGTTCATTTGCCCCTGGCATTTTATATGAGATACTCATTAGAAGGTTTTCACACTCCCTAGAGAATAATAAAAGTCTCTCATAAAATGAGCTGTCTGGGTGATGTGGCAGTTAGACGGGGAAGAACTGTTCCACGGTAATCACTGAGCCCAGATAGAGGCTCTTTGGGGAGTTGTACAATCCCCTTGTCCCTTGGGGATTCTTGGAACTGGATTTCAAGACAAGCTGTCTCCCTTGCCAGACTCCTTACTTCTTTATCCTAAGTCTGCATGAGCCTGCAGGACCTTGGACTCTTATTATTTAAATCCTCCTTGTGTCTCCGTTTAGAAGCAACATATTTAGTTTTGTATGTGTTCCCAAGTATATGTCTATGTACCACATGCATGCCACACATGTATGTATGTATGTATGTATGTATGCACATATACAGTCATCACTGACAGCTGTGAGCTGCCTGATGCAGGTGCTGGGAACTGAACCTGGACCCTTTGCAAGAACAGCAAGTGCTCTTGCCCACCAAGCCCTCGCTCAAGCCCCATTGCTTTCCCCATCCTTGGAAGGATGACTGTTCAAGGGCTCTCCTGAGGTAGCTGTACATTTCTACATGAGTTAATACTTCTAAGCCCTTAAATCTGAGTCTGGAATATAGTAATTATTTGGCAGATATTAGCTGTTACATTATGGGATCTTCACAAGGTGCATGTCCACATTTTACGGTTGTGGGGGCTGAAGTTTGCAGAGTTTAAATTACTTGCCCCAGGTCGGATGGAAACAATCCTGGAAATTCAAACCCACATCTGATTCCAGAGTCCTCGCTGTCTGACGCATAGGTGTTCATCATCTAATATTATAGAGTTGTCTGCAGCTTTGATTCCTGCCAAGATTTATGACAAAGAAATATTTAGTATTGGTCGACTAGAATGTCCTAGAAACAAGGAAAATATGAGGCGCTGTAGATCAACAAAGGACAGAAATTATTCAAAAACAAAAACAGAAAACAGTTACTGAAGGACTGAAGAGGTGGCTTAGCAGTTAGAAGTGCACGGTGCTCTTAAAGAGGAGCCAAGTGTGGTTCCCAGCACATATCCAGCTGCTCACAACTCCTGCAACCCCAGTGCAGGGGATCCAGCGCCCTCTGCTGGGCTTCTCTGGAACTTACATGCATATAGTGCACATATAGACATGTGGGCACATGTGCTTGTATGTGCACCCGTGTGTGCGCACATACACACACACACACACACACACACACACAAATTAAAAATAATTAAAAAAAACAAAACAGTAAATAAAAATATTAAAATTAAAACAAAGCTGAGCAGTGGTGGCACATGCCTTTAATCCCAGCACTTGGGAGGCAGAGGCAGGCAGATTTCTGAGTTCGAGGCCAGCCTGGTCTACAAAGTGAGTTCCAGGACAGTCAGGGCTACACAGAGAAACCCTGTCTCAAAAAACTAAAAACTAACTAACTAACTAAATAAAATAAAATAAAACAAAATAAATCTTTAAAATACAAGTTGTTCACTAAGTACTAGAAGCTTTAAAAGCAGGACAAACTTCTTTTTCTCCCCCCTCTTTCCCCGAGAATAGGAGAGGATTTATTGGGGGGGGGGGCTCAGTCATCACGTGGAAGCCAGAGGGCATTAAGCAGTGGAGGGCTCTGTGGCAAGAACAGGGCTCATCATGGTAGGGCTGCTCCAGAATCTGAAACTGATTCTGTGACCTGGTGCACCCAGTGCAGGTGTGGCGGATTTCCCTCTCCACAGGCAGTGCAGACTGAAGAAACACGAAGATTTTTTTAAAAATGAGTGTTATACATCAACATGCCAGAAGAGGGCATCAGATCCCTTATAGATGGTTGTGACCCACTTTGTGGTTGCTGGGAATTGAACTCAGATCCTCTGGAAGAGCAACCAGTGCTTTTAAGGGCCGAGCCGCCTCTCCAGCCCACGGACAAATGTTTTACACAGACAGACAAGGGCCAAGCTGAGTCAGGTGGTGAAAGGTAGATAATGAACTTTTTCTTTTACAAGGATACTTTGTGTACTTTGGGAGGTGCCCCCACAAAGAACAACAACAAAAATGACTGGGAAGTGACTAGTGGGAGAGGCTATCTGAGGGCTAGGAAGGACAGAGGAGTCCCACTGTAGACTCAGGGTAGGGAGATGCCCGCAGTGCTGGAACTCCTGAGCAAGATGCAAGGAAAGGAGAGCACAGCTGGCCAGCATACACGCAAGGGTTGCACACAAGCCGCAACGCTACTTGGTTGCCTTGTTTGTCTTTTTCTGTTTCTCTGTTTCTCTGGAGGCCAGGTTCTCATGATTTCAGTGCTCAGCCCACTTCCCACTGACACTCAATTTTGCCTGCCACCATCTCTGTGTTCCTGTGGTTCCCAAAACTTCTAATCTGTCCACGTAGAGGTATTTCCATGCCTCTGTGTCAGCTTTCTATATGTTTCCAGAATAGTCCCTCTGAACTCTGTGGTCAGCTGTTCTGTAACACACACACACACACACACACACACACACACACACACACATACATATGCAGGCACGCACGCATGCATACACATATTTTGCAACATAGTCTGTGAAGTTCAATTTGTGATCTAAGAGTTAACATTAATAATTAAGATTGAGGTCTGGAGAGATGGCTCAGCAATTAAGAGCACTGGGTGCTCTTGAGTTCAATTCTGAGAACCTACATGAAGACTCATAACTGTAGTCCTATGGGATCAGATGCCCTCTTCTGGTTAGCAGACATATAGACAGGCAAAACATTCACATATATAAAATACATAATGAATATCTGAGACAATAATAATGAAGATTGATATAAAAGAATCTGTTATTGGAGCAGGAGCAGGGAGCTGAGAGATTGTATCCTAGCCAGGAAGCAGAGTGAATGAACAGGAAATGGAGCTAGGATATATAACCTCTTCAGACCCACTCTCAGTGATCCGCTCACTCCAGCACGGTGATATGATATCCAGTGAGGCTCCACCCCCTAATGAAGTTCATAACCTCCCCAAACAGCGCCACCAACTGAGGGGAAAATACTTAAACACAGGAGCCCATTGGGATATTTCTCATTCAAATTACTACACATAGCTTGTGAACTTGTCATTATGTAATAAAACCAACAGATCTTTCAAACCCCAAACAGGTAGCATACACCAGCTGATATGAGGCCCCCAACACACATGCAGTAGAGGACTTCCGGGTCTGTGTTCATTCAGAGATGATGCACCTAGCCTTCAAGAGACTGGAGGCCCCGGTGAGTTTAGAGGTCAGGTGGGGTAGGTGGTGGGGATATCCACATGGAGACAGGGGGTGGGGGTGGGGAGGAGGTGTGGGATATGGAGCAGTCGGAGGGTGGATTGGGGGGCAGGGAATGGAATACAGAGTGTAAAAATGAATTAAAAGTAAAATGAAATTAAAAAAAAAAGAAATGAAGAAAGAAAGAAAGAAAAAAGGCACACTCATGTGCATTTCTGATATATTGTGCTCACATGCTACCCTTTATCTTCCTGAGGACCCTTTGTTTCTAACCTTAGGTCTCTGCGTATTGAAGAGTGCGACTCACTCTCTGAAGGAGCAAAGGGGGATGAGGAGTGACAGTTGGTGATGTTGATCTGGGGGTATCCTAGGAGGGAGGTGGCTACACCAGTAAAGGCACATGGAGACTGGAACCCAAACGAGGAACCCAAGCCAGGAGTGTTGTCAGAAGCTCTGCGAACTCCCCTTGCCTCTCTCTGCCTTCCTTTATTTGAGCCTGCAAGCTGAAGAACTA
Organism: Mus caroli; assembly: GCF_978045245.1. Taxonomy (NCBI): domain Eukaryota; kingdom Metazoa; phylum Chordata; class Mammalia; order Rodentia; family Muridae; genus Mus; species Mus caroli. The sequence goes on from NW_028227267.1 coordinate 118,100,745, forward strand.
GACCATCGGTTCGTTTTAAACTTTAACGTTTACTTTACTTTTGTGTAGATACGAATGTGGATGTCAGTGAGTGCATGTTAGACTTAGGGGAATGGTCTCTTGGCCTGCCTTCTTGCTTCGTCTTGGGTGATTGGACATTTGTTCCCGTCTCCCCAGGAAGACGCAATGCAACATCTCTTGCCCAAACGGGAGCGTAGCTGTCCAGTGGCCAAGGACGAACTGGGTTAAATGAAAAAAGGAATGGGGTGCGAGCTGTGTTGTCCTTACAGGGGTGAAGACGAGTAATTGAGGCTAAGCTGTTTGAGGTAGAAGATCCTCAGGGGCAGTCCCCAAGAGCCCGTCCTCCATGAAATATGGACTGTGTGTCTCTCTGATGAATACAACCCACCAAGGGAATATTGATTGGGACATGTGGGGAGTGTCCGGTGGACCAGAGATTATATTGCTTCCTCCAAAAATATCACATGTGGAACCAGGGGTGTGAGAAACCTATGGTAGAAGTTTCATGGCTCCGACTCTGGGTGACAAGATGCAACTGAGATTCAGCTGTATGCCCAGAAAGAAGTGCGAGCGAGCACGAGGGCGGGGTTACAGAACACTATGATGGCAGCTTCACGGCAGGCAGGTAAACCGCATAAAAGAGAGGAGACTCTAGTCTGCTGTAAGGAACATCTGATTAGATCTTTACCAAAAAGCTCCCTTGTGGATCTGAAAACTTAGAGTCTATGAAGAGAATCAGTGAGGAGTAAGAAAACGTACGGTCATGGCAGCAAGGGAGGTAGCCTCTGCTACCCAGCTCCCTGGGTTAGATAGACTCTGATCGGTGAAGGGTTAAGAGGGCTGTTAATTCTGCAAGAGCCTTGGGACCAGCAAGGCTTCTGTGGCTTTACTGTGCCCATGATGAGGCATAGTTTTTTGCTCTGTACAAGTGTCCGCAGAGGAATGTCTTAGATCAGCATGCAAATTGGGTATGTAAACTGGTCAAGCTTTCAAGAAGGGATAAGCATGTGAAGGAGATAAAGTAACATAAAAGAAAATGTGGCAAGATGTGCGTGAAGCTGGAGTTCCTAGAGCCGGTGTGTGTGTGTGTATGTGTGTGTGTGTATCAACAGGAAGCCAGATGCTATGCTTATGAACTGTGGAAGTCTCTAAAGCCTGAACCTCCGTTTACCAAAGGTGGAGATAACATGGAGATAGCTTTGTACCAGCTGCTGTGGAGGAAGGATCTCTCATGGGGTGGGGGAGAACTGCAGCAGCTGTCTTCCTAATGGGGAGGCCAAGGTCTCCTGCAGTTGAGGACAGTGCACACTGATCATAGGTCCCATGTTGAATTTCAGACTTATTTGTCCTCTACTAATATGCAAACTCTTTGGTCATGAGTGATTGCTGGGGCTAGGTATGGCTTGCTTCCTGGTGGGTCCCCGTAGTATCAAGAGAAATGGGCATTACTGGGTAGATATGAAGATAGCTTGGCACAGGAGGAAAGGAATAAGCTTACTCTAGGGGTAGGCAGTTATCTCCCCAGAGCATGTTGTATACCTTTCTCTCCTGGGGGAGGTGGGGGTAAAGATTGTTCACCCAGCCTGGGCCCTTTGAGTATGTAAGTGTGGTCTGTGGAGAGCCAATAGCCACTACACTACACAGCCTGTCGGGTCTGTAGGAACAATCAGGATTTGGTGACCAGGTGGGAGGCAAAAGCATGGTTCAGCTCCCGGTTGATCCCAGAGCAGACAGCAACACTGAGTCAATTTCCTTGAGCCCCATCCTGGAGGGGGTGTTCGGTGGTCCTGTGGGAGCATCCCTGGGTGTAGAAATTGAATGGATCATGGGGAATGATCATGAATAATAGTGAGCTAATGTAGTGCCTCCAGACCCAGTATTGATCTTTAGAAGGAACCGCTGAGCTAGGTGTGCTGGCACATGCCTTTCATCCTAGCATTCAAGAGGCAGAAGCAGGGCAATCTTTATGAGTTCAAGGACAGCCTGGTCAATGCAGTCAAGGCTATACAGCGAGACCTTATTTCAAAGAAACAAAAACAAAGCAAAGGACCCTTGGTACAGGTGGTGGGCTCTCTCCAGCCCACACCAGAGATTTGCTGATATGATTTTTAGCCTCTGTATCCCAACACCAACTAGCATTTGTTTGAATGGACAGTACTGGCCTTTGGGGGTCCTGCCCACCATCTGTAGGAAGATTCTGGTTGGGAGGTAGGCAGAGACCAACTTCAGAATCTTCTTGTATCTCTCTCCATCTTTTTTTATTTTGTTTTGTTTTGTTTTTCGAGACAGGGTTTCTCTGTATAGCCCTGGCTGTCCTGCAACTCACTTTGTAGACCAGGCTGGTCTCGAACTCAGAAATCCGCCTGCCTCTGCCTCCCAAGTGCTGGGATTAAAGGCATACACCACCACCGCCCAGCTCCATCTTTTTTTTTTTTAATTTATTTATTATTATAATTAAGTACACTATTGCTGTCTTCAGACACACCAGAAGAGGGTGTCAGATCTCATTATGGGTGGTTGTGAGCCACCATGTGGTTGCTGGGATTTGAACTCAGGACCTTCGGAAGAGCAGTCAGTGCTCTTACCCGCTGAGCCATTTTGCCAATCCTCCATCTTATTTTTTGAGTGAGGTTTTCTCATTGAATTTCGAGCTAACCATTTGGGCTAGGCTGACTGGCCAGCAAGGCCCCAGGACCCATCAACCTTCCCTCTCCTGAAGCTGATGCTACAGATTTCTGGCTGTAATCCTCATCTTCTAAACGGATGCTGAGGAACTAAACTCAGGTCCTCCTAGAAAATTTGTCTTTATGGAATACTGACCTCTGTGTGTCTTACAGAAAAGCCGCCGAAATATGGACAAGCACAGCCAGAGGAGCCTCCTTTCCCTGCTCCTATGGTTGTGATGTTCCCCAGCACCGGGGAGGCAGAGACAGGGGACTCCTGGGCTTCCCAGCCACAGCCTAGCTAACTTGCCAGGTTGTAGGCCAATGAGAGGCACTGTCTCAAAAAGCAAGATGGGGGACTGAGATGACTCAGTGGTTAAGAGCAGTGACTGCTCTTCCAGAGGTCCTGAGTTCAATTCCCAGCAATCACATGGTGGCTCACAGCCATCTCTAATGGGATCTGATGCTCCTTTCTGGTGTGTCTGAAGACAGCAACAGTGTACTCATATAAATAATAAATAAATAAAACGTAAAAAAATAAAATAAAAAAGCAAGATGGAGGTCCCTGACGAACCCCTGAGGCTGTCTTGTGGACTTGTGGACTTTTGGACTTGCTACTGATGTGAGTAATGCAGATGTAGACACACACATACACACATACACACATACACACACACACACACACACACACACACAAATGGGCAGATACTACACCGTTCCACTGTGACTCACCTGGGTAGTCCCCCCTCCTGGAAGTACAACAGGGGCTGCCAAAGGCTGGAGAAGGAGAGAACTGGTGTGGAGGAGTTATTGTCTAAGAAGTACGGAGTTTCCATTTCAGATGATAAAAACAAATTCTGCAGATGGTGTGTGTGCTCTTAACCCCTGGGTCATCTCAGTCCCCCATCTTGCTTTTTGAGACAGTGCCTCTCATTGGCCTACAACCTGGCAACACATCTGTTGGAACCTACTTCTACAGAAGACCAGCTGAAACAGTTAGCCTCGTGGGACTGAGCAACTACTAGATTCTTGGACCTCCCATTCACAGCTGATCATTGTTGGGTTAGTTGGACTACAGACTACAAGTCATCACAATAAATTACCCCAATACATAGAGACATTCCATAAGTTCCGTGCCTCTAGAGAACCCTGACTAATACAATCCCGCAGTGGCCTTGGGTAACTTTTACCTCTGGCATTTGTCAAATGTGTCTTTATGACTTGTCTGTGCAGGTATCACTTCAAGGCTACAGCCTTGAATTAATTAATTTAATTATTAGACATCCATTTTGTGTATGGGTGTGTATTTGTTGAATCCTGTGTACGTGTGATATATACTTATACTGACAACCCCCAAAATGACATCAGGCATGCTGCTTTATTCCCTTGATGTAGGGTCTCTCACTGACTCTGGAGCTAAGCTGGCATCAGGAAGCCTCAGCAATCTTCCTGCCCCAAATGACCTCACTGCCCCACCCCCATCCATCCTTCTGTCTCTGTCTTATGTAGTTCTCGGGTTACAGACATGTCCACAGCCATGTCTGGCTTTTCACATGGGCACTGGAGATTTGAACTCAAATCTTCATGGTTGCAGTAGTCTGCTGGGCCTTCTCTCCAGCAGATAATTTCTTCACAGATAATTCATCACAGATAATTTCTTCCCATGTAGCTTCCCACGGGATGCAGGGTGAGTCCCTATTGGTACACTTCTGCTCTCCTGTCTCCGTGGATGCTCATCGCTGCACTGGTGGTCATGCTTGTAGATGGGGGTTTTAAGATATGGGCATTTCTGTGTGGACACTGAACTCAGGCCCTCAGGTCTCTACAGCAAGCTTTGTCACTGAGCCATCTCTCAGCCTTTTCCACTTTTTCTTGAGTCGGGGTCTCATATACTTCAGGTTGACCTTGCACTTAGTAAGCAGAGGAGGAAGACCTTAAACAGCTACTCCTCCTGCTTCTGGAATTAGCATGCACCACCATGGACCAAGAGCGTCTTTCATATTAGACAAGTGTTCTTTCAACTGCACTACACATCCAGTCCTTAGACTTGTCTCTGACCCTGCATCCTCAGAAGGCTGGCTATCCAACTCCTCAGTTCCTATGGTTGGATAGTGGCTGGTCGCTTGTGGATGTGATTGACCACCAGGGGGAGGACTGTTTGGCTTCCTTGGAACAAACTTGTCTGCAGGCTATTAGTGCATTTCTGGGCCTTCAGCAACGCAGGTTTGTATTGTTTGTTGTCTCTGTTAGGGCCTCCTTTGTAGCCATTCTCAATAAATTTGGAATAAAACATGCACAGATCAGGAGACATGGCTCAGAGGTAGGCCACTTGCCCAGCATGTACCCTCTCTGAGTTCAGTACCTAGCACTGCAAAAAATAAAGTGTGTATATGTGTTTGTGTCTGTGTGTGTATCTCTTGTGAGTTTGTGTGTGTATGTGTATATATATATGACTCTGTGTATGTGCACATGTGTGTTTATGTTTGGGTATGTATATGTGTATATGTGTATGTATGCATGCACTTATATGTGTTTATGTTTGGATATGTATATGTGTATATGTGTGTGATGTGTCTGTGTGTATGGAGGTATGCATGTATATGTATGTGTCTGTATAAGTGTGTGTGCATATGTGTGTTTATGTTTGGGTATGCATGTATGAGTATATTGTATACTTGTTTGTGTTGTGTGTGTGTGATGTTTTAGTATTCTCTTTCTCTTAAGCCTTGAGTTCACATTAAGCACATTGGACCCAAAAGAAAAGGAATTATTTCTGCGATCACGGGCCACGATGAAAGATAAAAAGATGTGTGAAATACAAGATGCTCATTCTGGAGGTGAGAGCCACCTCCTCAGGAGAGGGCTGCTGTGGCCTCCCCACAGTGGGAATGGCAACAGTCTCACTGCGTCTATAACACACACACACACACACACACACACACACACACACACACACGTCTGGCCTCTGTTTTGACTGCCTCAGCACCTTAGCACTTGGGAACGAACAGCCAGGACATAGGCATCCAGCGAGGATGCCTGAGCCTCTCAGAGCAGGATAAGGCGAAGTGAATAAGGCAGCTGGTTTGTCATCATAAACGAGTGATCTGCTGGCATTTGGATTTGTATTTCATTAATCTTTTTATAATGTCATCTGTGCTGGTCTGTGTAGCTGCAGAATATACATGATATGATTGTACTTTTATTCTTATTTTTAAAAGCTACATTTATTGTGTGCACATGTGTGTATTTGTATGTTTGTGTGTGTGTATGTACACGTGTGCGGGTACTGAATGGGCACAGAGGTCAGAAGACCACCTTTGCTTCCTTCCAGTATATGAGTCCTGAGGATCAGTCTGGGATCATCAGGCTTGGCAGCAAGCACGTGTGCACACTGAGCCATGCTACAAAGTGGACAGACAGACAGCCGGGCTGCTGGCACGGCCCCAGCTCTCCTTGAGCTGACTTTAAAATGCAGCACTGTTTTTTCCTCGCCTTTAGAAACACTCCAGCAGCCGACTCTGCAATCGGCTTCAAATGAGCAGGAAAAGCCGGTGCCCCAATCTTCCTTTCATCTTTCAGTGTTGCTGGATGAGGGCACAGGTGACCCGTGTCACCTTTACAGGAAGCGGCTTCCTTTGAAGCACGATGGGGAGTTACCGCCATGTATTCCCTTTTTCCTAGTTCACAGAGCTGTCAAATCCCAGGACACGGGCTAGAGAGCAAAGAGGGAAAGTTATACGGTGCTGATAAGAGGTCTCCACCCAGAAGGACCTTAAATTAAAACAACCCCCAAAACAAAACCAAGCACATCCTGTTCAGCTGGGGAGATGGCTGTGTGTTTGACGGTTACAAGCGTTTGCTGCATCCACATAAGGACCAGAGTTCGAATCCCAACATCCATGAAACCAACCATGTGTGGTCTTCGGCCACACCATAACCCTAGTACTGGGAACACCGAGTAAGGCAGAGACAGGAGGATTGTGGGTTTGCTGGACTCAAGTCTAGATAGACAGACAGACAGACAGATAGCTCACTCACTCTAGGTTCAAAGAGAGACCTTCCTTAAAGGCAGTAGTTATCAACCTGTGGGCCTCAATCCCTTTGGGGTCATTTGACAGGGGTCATCTAAGACCATCAGAAAACACAGATATTTTACATTACAATTCATAACAGTAGCTAAACTACACTTATGAAGTAGCAACAGAAATAATGTTATGGTTGGAGGGGGGGTCACCACAATGTGAAGAACGATGTTAAAGGGACACAGCAATAGGAAGATGAACTGCTCTAAAGTATAAGGTAAGGTGTGATAGAGGACGCCTGCTACTCTCCTCTGGCTTCCATATCCATACAGCACATATGCACACCGCACACTGCACACATACTGTACACACACCCCCATATTACATACACACACACTCCAAAAGCACATACCCATACACACACATACACTATATACATAACATACATACACACCATAAACACACACCCCATACAAACATTGGGCTCACTTAGGTGACGTAAGAATTGTCAACATCAAACTCTGGGATGGATGAGGAGGAGAGGGAGAAGAGGGAGAAGAGTGGAGGTGGCTGTCATAAAGATACACTGTATGGAAGTATCGAAGAGTTAAATACACCTACATAAAATGATAAAAATTGATTATTAAAATTATCATATTTAAAATAATAGCAGGCTAAGGCTACAGCTCTGTTGGTTGAGTGTTTGCCCAGTATTCACAATGATCTGACGTCACGTCCCAGCAGCACATAAGCACATAAGTGGGGTACACACCTGTAATCCCAGCTTTGCTTAGGAAGTAAAGGCAGGAGGATCAGAAGTTCAAGGTTACCCCTGGCTACGTAGGGCGCTGAGGCTTGCTTAGACTGTATTAACTATCTCAAAGTATAATCAGAGAAGACCTGGCACGGTGAGGTACCCCTTTATCTTAGCACTTAAGAGGTAGAGGCAGATGTACCTCTATGGATTTGAGGCTAGCCTGGTCTACATAGTGACTTTCAGGCTAGCTAGGGCTACAATACTGAGACCTTGTCTCAATAAGAGTGACGATATAAGAGTAACAAATATATAATACCTAATAATCTAAAAGTATCCTTAAACAGTTATTCCTTCAATGTCCTGATCTACAGAATCATCATTATGTAACATGTGAAGAATGACAATGATAAGTTAGCATGAAGTAAGAGATGCCGGTTGCTTCTGCCCTGCACTTAATAGGGCCTTACTCTGTGTGTATGGTTGTGTGTGAGTGTGTGTGGTATATGAGTGCATGTATGGTGTGTATATGGTGTGTGAGTGTGTGTGGTATGTGAGTGTGTATGATGTGTATATGTGTGTGCATGGTGTGTGTGTATGGTGTGTTTGTGTGTGGGTGTGTGGGTGTGTGTGTAGGTGGGTGTGGTATGTGAGTGTGTGTGATGTGTGTATGTCTGCGTGTAGTATGTGAGTGTGTGTGGTGTGTGTTTGTGTATGTGTATGAGTGTGTGTGTGTAGGTGGGTGTGGTATGTGAATGTGTGTGATGTGTGTGTATGTGTGTGTGCTCCCAGAGTGTCAGATCCCCTGTAGCCGGAGTTACAGGAAATTGTCAGTTCTATTATGTTAATCCTGGGAACTGAATTCTGGTCTTCTGCAAGAGGCAGCAAGGCTCTTATCCACAGGGTCATCTCTCCAACCCCCACAAAATGATTCTAACGTGATGGAGTATACTACCACTGCCTTCAGACACACCATAAGAGGGAGTCAGATTCCGTTACAGATGGTTGTGAGCCACTATGTGGTGGCTGGGAATTGAACTCATGATCTCTGGAAGAGCAGTCAGTACTCTTAACAGCTGAGCCATCTCTCCAGTCCAGACAGCCAGAGTTTTTAAAGGTCTCCTAACTACTGACTGTATGAACTACAGACAGTTCATTTTTTCATTTAAATTGGTGGTGAACTGGTTTATAGAAATGAATAGTAACAGACATTTGAACTCTGTTAAGACTGCTAGAAAATGGAAAGAAATCTAATTTAAATGCACAGCCGCAGCTTGTCGAAAGAAGGCATCGTGCTCAGAGGTGTAGTTAAACCAACACATGTTATTTAAAAACTGGGAAGGTCCTCTTCCCTCAGCACATTACTTCAAGAAAAATTGGGTCGTATTGATCTCTGTGGAGGCAAAGCAGCCACCTAATGCTGGTTCTCACTGGTTAGCCTTGTTACACCTTATCCTTTCAGTCTCCCCAGAGGTAACCCTCCATGAGGAGGTATTTCCAGCTAAGAAACAGCTCTCTCCAGAATGTCCAGAGAGTTCACAAACTGTCTACTACAATCTGGCTTTCAGACTCCTAAGAGGAAATGTTGGCCAAAATAAGAGTTGAATATATTGAAGTTAGAAATTGGTTTGTTTGGTTTGCACTCTTCACGGTAAAGCCCTGAAGAACATGAGCGTCCATCAGTTCCCCAACATCGAGGGATGATGTAAGTGTGCCACACAGACGATTCCAGGGCCTTCCCTCCATGGCACCTGCTTTTGGTTTATTTGCATACTCCGCACTGTTTTAGTTTGCTGTATGTAAAAATCTAGAGTTAGAGATGTAACTTTGTGGAAGAGGGCTTGCCTGACCTGCATGAGGTCCTGGGTTCAAATCCCACCACCCAACAAAAATTTTGAAAAAGTTCTTTAGGCCAAAAAGCGCCCCAAACTGGGTGGCTCACACAGAAGTGTCTTGTCACAGTGCTCTTTGAAGAGGCTTTGAGTAGAGCATGCCTTCGGTCTCCATCCCAGCTCCTGGAGACTTGACGGCAGCCTTCAGATGTATCACTTCAGTGGGGCTTCCATCTTTGCTCGGTGTTCTTGCTGTTCACGTGTCTTCAGCTTGTGTCCTTCTTATAAGAGCACAGGCCACATTGCACTGGGGCTAGTTTCCTATTTCCAAATAAGGTCCCATTCACAAATATAAGGTCCCATTCACAAATAAATACTGTCAGGAGATGACCATGTCCTTCTGCCAGATGCATACTTTTCAATTTCAGCCTCAGACTGAATACATACATACACACACACACACACACACACACACACACACACACACACACACATATACTGTCATGGTTTGTATATGCTCAGCCCAGGGACTGGCACTACTTTGTGGTGTGGCCTTGTTGGAGTAGGTGTGTCATAGTGGGTGTGGGCTTTAAGACCCTCATCCTAGCTGCCTGGAAGTCAGTCTTCCACTAGCAGCCTTCAAATAAAGATGTAGAACTCTCAGCTCTGCTTACACCGTGCCTGCCTGAATACTGCCATGTTCCCACCTTGATGATAATGGACTGAACTTCTGAATCTGTAAGTCAGCCCCAATTAAATGTTGTCCTTATAAGAGTTGCCTTGGTCATGATATCTGTTCACAGCAGTAAAACCCTAAGAGACACACATGCACACACACGTACACACACACACACTCTAAGAAGGCAAAAAGAGCACAGTGAGGGTGAGAGCCTTTTGCTCTGGAATCTAGCTTGTATTTCCTGCTAAGTCAAGAACTTCAATACAACTAACAAAGCCCAGATTGCCCACAGAGATAGTGACTGACTTCCCACAGATCTCTCAAACAAGGATGTTAAACACAAGCCATGCTGAGCTAACTGCACCAGCCCTCCTCTCTAGACCCAAGCAGCGCCCCTCTCTCAGAAAGCCACTTTCCAAACTCATTCATAAGGGCAGGGGCATGGCTCAGCGGGAAAGCCAACACAGACCTGAGAATCCACTTTCTATACCTGGAACCCAGGGGAAAGCTGATACTATAGCCACATCTGTGTCTCTTCCCTCCTACCACAGGATGAAAGGCAAATCCTTGGAGGTTCTGTGGTCAGTTAGACTTGAGCATGCAATACAGTCACAGAAATAAGAAGAGCATCCCTGAATTACTATGTAGCAAGCCAGAACCAACTCCCAAAAGCGCTCTCTCTCTCTCTCTCTCTCTGTCTGTCTCCTTCTCTTTCTAACACACACATACACACACACATGTGCACACATGTGTGTGCACACATGGACATGCACACACTTACACATACACTGTTCCCAGGAGCAGAGCCTGGCTAGTTTCCTTGTGAGGATTCAGGATTCAGGACAGGGCAGATCAAATCATAGTTACTGAGTCACTGACTGCTTTTTTGGTTCTGTGCCGCACCCCCACCTTGTCACAGCCTGGTCCTGGGGCTCATGACTGGTTCTTTTAACAGTTATATGTGACTTGCTCTATCTATCTATCTATCTATCTATCTATCTATCTATCTATCTATCTATCTATCTATCTATCTATAGCAGGAGTGTGTGTGTGTATACCAGCATTTCACAAACTACAATATGGAGAATCATGTGGAGACTTAATACAACAGGAAAGATGACTCAGTGGTTAAAAGCACGTGCTGCTCTTGCAGAGGATCCACATTCAGTCCCCAGCACACGCAACTTTGGGCAGTTCTCAACTGCCTATAAGTCCAGCACCAGGGGACCAACACCCTCTTCTGCTGTGTTCATGTGCACTGACCCCCACGTGGGTGCTCAGACATTAAAGCCAGGTGTGCTAGTGTGCACCCTTAATCCCAGCCTTCAGGGGACAGATACTGGTGGACCTCTGTGACTTTGAGGCCACCCTGGGCTATATAGCGAGTTCTGGGTCAGTGACAACCTGTCTCGAAATAACAACAAAAACAACTAAACAAACAATGAGCCTCACAGTTGTTTCTCACCAGCAACCACAATTCTATTCTCATTTTCTATAGATGTGTCAACTTCCTGTACTTCACGCGTGTGGAGTCACACAGGGCTGGTGAGATGGCTTACAGGGCAAAAGCACTCGCCACCAAAGTTAACGAGTTTAATTCTAGGACTGACAAGGCAGGAGAGAACCAGCTTCATCCAGCTGTCCTCTGACCTCCACATGTGCATTCTTAGCCACCCATATACATTCATGAATAAATCAATGTAATAATTTTTTAAATGGAATCACATATGTCATTCCATGAGTGGCTTATTTTACATGGCATCATGATTCCAATCTTTACTCATGTTATACCATATGATGAAACTTTCTACTTTTGTATGAGTGTGTGTGTGTGTGTGTGCGCACGCGCGTGCACGCCTGTGTGAGAAGCCATCTAGGAAAGGCTATGGCGAGCAAGTGAGTTTCCTGGAGATGGCCCACCATTTTGCACGGCTGCCTTGGGTTCACTCTGGAGAGGATCAGCCCCACATACTTCACCCCAGGATTGCTTCTCACTGCTGATGTGCCTTTCGTGTCATTATTACATGGCCTAAGGATTCCAGGGCATCAGCCCACCCTGTTAGACAAATTTCCTGCAGATCAACACAAAGATGAACTTTCATGAATTAATGCTGTTTAGATGAATTACTGACTTTATAGCATTCCTGTTTTGATTCAAATAATTTTAGGAATAAAGTTTAAGGTGATGGTTTTAGTTGTTTTGCCAGAAAGATGTAATAAAGTTAGAATCAAGAATAAAATGTGCCCCTCCTCATAGAATAGTAGGTAAAGGCTGAATAATAAGGAATAAAATTCATTCTAGGTCAGGTCCAAGGATGAGGCCACAGGTGTGCACTATGATAAAGCAAGGACTTGTGCAACTGTTGCTTTGAACTTATACTGAGATTTTAGAATAAAACACTACTTTGAACTTATTATCGACATCCTTCTGTAATTTCTTTTTGTGTAACATTTTATCTGTGAGGTAATTTGTATAAAGGACGTTTGTCTAAGAAGGTATAAAAAGACTGACAAAGAAATAAAGTGTGGCTTTTGGGGCTCTGCTACATCCATCAAATGTGTGTGTACACACACACATATCTGTCTGTCTACATGTAAATACACTTAAGAGTAAAACAAGTTCAGAGTCTCTTGCTGGGCATTCTTGCCCAGATAACTAAGTTTTGTTCCATCAGTAGTGCTGACCTGGGTAAATAGCCTGCCTCTGTCAATGCCCACCCCAACCCTCTCTCCAGGCTGCTATGAGCATGACCCTAGTCACCAACGCCATACCTTGGTTAAACCTGTGATGTCAAATGACCTTTGACATGTGTGAATGCATGTATGTGATGTGTATGTGTGCATGTATGTGTGTATGTATATATGTGTTGTATGTATGTATGTTATATGTGTGTATGTGGTGTGTATATATGTTGTATGTATATGTATGTGGTGTGTGTGTATATGTGGTATGTGTATATATGGTGTGTACATATGTAGTGTGTGTGGTGTGTATAGTGTGTGTATGTGTGTGCGCACACACTCGTGTGCCAGGCTGGCAGCCACCAAGGCCCAGGGATCCTCCTGTCTCTGCCCACCATAGCTCAGGGCTGTTAGCACATACAACCATAGCTCAGGACTGTTAGCACATACAACCATAGCTCAGGGCTGTTGTTAGCACATACAACCATAGCATAGCTCAGGGCTGTTAGCATATACAACCATAGCATAGCTCAGGGCTGTTAGCATATACAACCATAGCATAGCTTGGGGCTGTTAGCACATACTACCATGCCCGCCCAACGTTTTTACATGCGTGCTGGGGTCTGAGCTCAGGTCCTCACGCTTGTGCGGCTAATGCTCTTGCTCTTATTCACTTAGGATCTCCCAGCCAAGCCTCCCGATAGTTCAAGCCCCAATATCACTTGTATATTTGTGCCACCCTTTGTCTGTTAATCAATCTGCGAATACTTGGGTTTCTCTTCTCCTTGCCTATTGTGAAAATGCTGCTAAGGACATGAGTGTGTACACATTATTTTTAATCAATTTATTTAAGCATTAACACTAACCTTACCCATCATTATCAATTAAGTAATGCTCACTGCCCCATCTGCATCATGGAGGGGCAGGACACCTCTGCCCATCCCCCACAGATTCTTTCTTTAGCCTTCAGACATTGGGACAGTTTATATTTGTTTATAATATATTTGTTTATATTTTACAATTAAGCATATACGTGTGCATGTGGACATGTGCAGGTGAGCACAGGTCCCCATGACAGCCAGAGAGAAATTGCATCTTCTGTTTTTTGTTTTTGTTTTTGTTTTTGTTTTTTAAGACAGGGTTTCTCTGTATAGCCCTGGCTATCCTGGAGCATCTTCTGGATCTGGAGTTACAGGTTGTCGTGAGCTGATGTAGATGCTGGGAATGAAACTCAGGTCCTCTGAAAGAACAGGAAGTACCCTTAACTACTGAGCCATCTCTCCAGCCCCAACTTGGCTATTTGGTTTAAGTGCCTGAGAGGAGGACATGAAGAGGCCACTGTTGAGGAGGTGACTCATGGTAAGTAGGAGGCAGCAACAGGAGAGAGAGCAGAGCATGCTGCCCAACATCTCCACTGGGTTTCCATGGAGAAGTAGGTAGGAGAGAGAAGCGCTTAGGATTGGCTCCTCTGAGAAAGGTGGGATGTAGTCTCTCCTAGGCACTAGATCCTTGGGGTGCTTAAGGTGGGTGGGAGGAACTCTGGCTTGGCCTGTGGAAGTTAGGAAGGCGGAGGAGGAGTGCAAACTCGGAGGAGGAACACAGCTTTTGCCTTTGAAAAGGCAAGTTCTGGGTGAAGGGACTCAGAACCTGTCTCCTATTGTGACAGTGACAGTGTGATTGCTTTGCTTTGTCCATGGTTCCTAGCATACAACCTCCTCTTTAAGACACTCTCCTCATTCTTACCCTCTTACTCTCTTAACGTCTCTGCCCCTCCTCTCCCCATTCCCCTCCCCTCTCTGTCTCCACATGTTCCTGGCCAGCCTCTCCCCTCTTTCCTCTCCCCTCTTTCCTCTCTCCTCTGCCTTCTCTTTCTCTCTCTCTTCTCCCTCCTTCCTTCTCTCTCTCTGTCTCTCTCTGTCTCTCTCTGTCTCTCTCTGTCTCTCTGATTTTCTCTGTCTCTACTCTCTCCTCTTTAACTCCCCTCTCCATTCCCTAAATAAACTCTATTCCATACTTTAAAAAAAGATGGTCTTCTCTGCTTCCTCCCTACCTTCAGATATCCATAAAGAAATGTTCTGACGTCCTTGTCTGACAGCAGGCCATCAGATCTCCTTATCCCACAGGGGTTTTTCCCTGCATCCTAAGAGAAGGATTTTAGCACAAGAAGAATCCAGATAGGCCTTGCTGGGTCTCCCTATCCCGTAACTCAGCAACTGTTCCCACAACATCTATGTAGGAGGAGCGAATTCAGAGATCTTCTGGCTTGCTGACTGGGGTCAAGGACCTGGAGACAGGACAGCTCTGTCCCTTTCTGCATACCTCCTCCTCCAGTTCTGGCCTCTGCATCCTTTGTGATGCACTTTATAATGAATCAGAAACACAAATGTCTTCCTGAATTCTGTGAGCCCGTTGAACAATATTAGAATATGAGGAGAGGGCTGTGGGATCCTCCATTTACAGCCAGTTGCTGTACCCAAAAGCACAGTTAAATAGCTTGGGGACTTGTAGAGTGCCTTTTGAAGTACAGGTGACCTTAGGGTTGAGCCCATAGCCTAGGAATTGTGGGCTTCTCTAGGTTGAGAGTCAGAGTAGAAATTATGGAATTCTGGCTTTTGTGGCATGTAGGGGAAATCTCAAAACGTTGGAGCTATTGTTTTGTTTCAATGGTGGTGGTACTCGGGGAACCCACGTCTGTGCATGCTGCCTAAGTACACTCACCTTCTCTTTACTGGAGACAAAGCTTATGAAGTTGCTCAAGCTGGCCTTGAACTCACCATGTAGATGACATCCTTCTAGTTCAGCCTCCTGAGAAACTGGGGTCACAGGCTCCTGTCACCAGGCCCAACGATCCCATACCTTCTAGAGACACAGCGAGGAGTCTTCTGCTTTGATGGTAAGGTAACAGCAGGGAGAAGAAGATCCTCTGCTCTGTCCATATGTCACCCCATGGCACGCCATCTTGGCCCCTGACTCTGCTGAGCATAAGGTACTTGAAAAGGAGCAGAAGCAAACGGCCATGAGGAAGGTGCCCACTCTGTGCCAGGAGGAAAGAAATGGGGCCCAGGGAGAAGGCTCAGTAGCTGACAGCATGTGCTTCTTTTGAGAGCATCTACCTTCAGGCCCAGCACACAGGGTTGGAGACTTATAACTGCCTATAACCTTTGCTCCAGGGGATGGTAAGAATAGACTCATATATTTGAATGCTTAGTCATCAGGGAGTGGCATTATTTGAGAGGGATTAGGAGGCGTAACCTTGTTGGAGTGGGTGTGGCCTCGATGGAGTGGGTGTAGCCTTGTTGGAGGGAGCATGTTATTGGGAGTGGGCTATGAGGCTTCAAAAGCCCATTTCAAGCCTAGAGGCTCTCTATTCCTGCTGCCTGTGGATCTTGACGTAAAACTCTCAGCTTACTTCTCTGGCACCATGTCTGCCTGTCCGCCGCCATGCTTCCTGCCATGATGATTGTGAGCTAAACCTCAGAAACTGTAGATAAGCCCCAATTAAATGTTTTCTTTCACAGGAGTTGCCGCAGTCATGATGTATTTTTCACAGCAATAAAACACCAGCTTAGACAGGATCTAGCACACCCTGCTGGATTCTGCAGGCACCCATACACTTCCTCCCATACACACACCACCACCACCCGTATGCACACACATATCATTTTAAAGTAACACAATTTTTAAAAGGATGGTCTCACTACTGCAACTGGGAATGGACACTTAAAAGGTCTATATGAGCTTATTTTCTAAAATAGCCTTTATTTCCTCCTAACTCCTCCATGGGTCCCCAATTATCACCCATAGTTCATTTTAGTAGGGAGTGGGTGATTGCTCTGACAGGTCTGAGCATGCTGCTTTTTGGAAAAGTGTGGAAGACATTGGGACTTTGGACTAGAAAAGTTGTTGAATGTTGAAAAGAGAACTTAATGGGTCATCCTAGCAGGTGCTTGGCAGACATTAGTGTTGAGATCTATCCAGACGGTGGAAGCCCAGATCAGGTGGTTTCAAAGAAAAACAATAAGCAACTGGGCTAGAGGGTATCCCTGTAATATCTTGGCAAAGGATGTGGCTGTATTCTGCCCTCTCCCTAAGCACTTCCCACTAGAAAGTAATGGGCTAATTTCTTTGGTAGAAGAGATTTCAAGACAACCTAATACTGACTCGTACATGGTCATTAGCAACCATTCTTAAGTGAGTCTACAATGAAGAAAGAGCAAGTGGATCAAAGAAAAATATAAAATGTATAATTTGAAGAATAAAAGACTAGGAAATTTAATGATGGGGCCAAGGCTTGTGCTGAACGAGATAAAGAGATCAAGGTATGGGGTGGTGGTGGGTGGCAGCAGCAATCTGCATTGGGATAAAGGGAGGGGTGACCTCAAGGCAGGACCCCACCAGGCTGAACTTCCAACTTGTGAAAGGAAACTGTAGAAGGAATTCTCTGCTCCCAGAAAGCAACAAGGAAGGAAAGCTGCTGCAAACATGACTCAGCCTCCGTCCTGAGTGGCAGCAGACCTCCACAATGCTGGCTGTCCGTCCCGAGGGGTGGCGGACCTCGGGAATGCTGTCCATGTGGTTCTGGCTTTAGAGTCATGAGGGATTCTGGAGTAAAGCAGTTGTGGGCTGTTCCTCCATGGTTAAAGAGAGCCATGGATACCAGGATGTTTATGGCAGGGCAGTTCCTGATTGAAGGTCCTGGGAGGGCTCGAGAGTCTGAGAGACCACTGTGCAAAGCCATGAGGGTGAAGCCTGGATCGTGTTGAAGAAGCTGAGATGGCTGGAGACATATGCCGAGGACAGCTGCAGACGGAGAGTGTCACCAGCCCATGAGAGAGAAGCGTGTTGCAGTCAGCAAAGCTGGGAGGGCAGAGCTGCCCTTTGACATAGCACATAGAACCACAGGATTGGCTTGTCCTGCTGAGTGTCAGTCTGGCTTTGGTTCGGTATTGCCTCACTGTGGTTCCTTTCCTCCCTTGTTGAATGGCAGTGTGTATATTCTGTGCTGCTGCTGTGTTGGAAACATGAGGTTTGCATTTTGATTTTACAAAGGAGTTATTGTTACTCCCTTTAGACTCAGAAGAGACCTCGACCTTTGGACTTTTAGACACTTGCAGTTGGATTAAATGAATTTTACATTATGATATGACTGGAAGCCTTTGGAGACCA
The DNA here is from genome assembly GCF_978045245.1 of Mus caroli. Taxonomy (NCBI): domain Eukaryota; kingdom Metazoa; phylum Chordata; class Mammalia; order Rodentia; family Muridae; genus Mus; species Mus caroli. Next base: position 118,118,543 of record NW_028227267.1, read on the forward strand.
GGGAGTAGAGTGTGCTGGTTGGAATGAGAATGGCTCCCATAGGCTCATACTTGGTCCCCAGTTAGTGGAACTGTTTGGAAAGGATTAGGAGGTGTGTCATGGGGACAGGGTGGCTTTGAAGTTTCAAAAAGCCTTACATAGTCCCCAGGGTCTTTGCTTGGCCATCATGGTTTCTAAAATTCTGAATTCATAGGTCCAATTAGATACTTTCCTTTGTAAGCTGTCGTTTCCTTGGTCATTGTGTTGTGTACAGCAATAGAGAAACCACTGACACACAGACCTACACAAGTCTACTTTCTAAAATCACCCATGTTTCCCTCTGATTCCATCCACCGATATGCTCATTACCGTCCACAGTTTATCTTGTCACAGCCCCACAGTTTATCGCTCACCATGCAAGGAACTATAGAAACTCTCGAGTCTCGTGTCTTATTTTTATCTTCACATCTATTCCAAAAGCCCCATGTCTGCGTGAAAACATTAAATAAATGTGCAAGCTGCTTCTCACTAAGCTGTTTGATGTTATACTAAGCCGTAGGTCCAGCTGCAGAACCTAAGGAGTTTCTCCTCCTACCACAGGCAAGCTGCTCCCGCCAGGAGTGAGTCATCTGAGGGATGGGCTCCAGATCTCTGAGGCTCTAAGGGAGGTCAAAGCATCCTAAGACACAAAACAGAACCACAATCCAGCCAGGGTCAAATCAGCCTTGAGTTCCCATGGCCAGACTCAGGACCACTCACTGACTGGCTTTCCCCAGAGAGCTGTGTGGCTGTGGCCTTACCCAGTGTGTTTCATTAAAGACACACTAAGGGATCTACTAGGAATGAGGAGAATTGCTGCTTATAAATTATTAACTCGAGAGAGGAGGAAGGCCAAGATGGTGGCAGACATGAGCCAGTGTGGCTTTAACCAACCATAGATAGATATGATATCATAAGGTTAGAATAATTGGGATAAATCTTTTATCATTATCAATTGGCTCTGAAATTATTGTATTGGCATCTTGTAAAGTCGGAATTTATTGATACATAAATCTGATTGGTTAATTATAAAAAATAAAAATAAAAAAATATTAACACATTACATTTGCTGTGGGTCTCAGGACCCGTGAATTATCCTTTTAATAAAGGCATGCTTATTCTCCTGCGGTGGCCTTATGAGGTTTATATCTAGGTCTTTGAGTCCTCCAGTTTTGAGAATCCTATATTCAATAGCTGGCTGTAGCCTGTCCACCCCTCTCGCCATAACAGTCTTTCTACCTGACCTTGGCTGCCCTGGAGCTCTGTGTTGAAGATCAAACATTCACCCAGCTTTTGTTCGTCCTTCTGCCTTCTACCTCTGAAGCTCTGGGACTCCAGGTATGAGGCACCTCATCGGGATCGCTGCCTACCTTTCTACCGTGAGCTGTGTTCCTCTGGGTATGTCCCTTTCAGCTTCAGCTTCCATAAATGAAGGGACAGTAGAACTGGAGTGTGTATAAATAGTTCAGCTGCATCTGTACAAGATGAAGACTCTTATGTAAAATGCACAGCGAGAGCCAGGGCTCTGGGGGCTCACGCCTGTAACCCCAGCACTCAGAAAGTAGAGTCAAGAGGATCAGAAGTCCAAGGTCATCATCAGCTACATAGAAAACTTGAGGTCCACACCAGTAACAAGAAACCCTGTAGTAAGCAAATAAGCCAATAAAAGCAGGCTAGAGAGGTGGCTCTGGCTCTGTGCTGTTCTTGCGGAGAGCCTGGATTTGGTTCTCAAACCTATATGGTGGCACGCATCTGTCTGTAAGTCTATCTCCAGGGAATCTGACCTCCTCTTCTGGCCTCTACAAATGACAGGCATTTGCAAAGCAAAACACTCATACACATAAAAATGAATATTTTTTTTTCTTTTTTTTTTTGGTTTTTCGAGACAGGGTTTCTCTGTGTAGTCCTGGCTGTCCTGGAACTCACTCTGTAGACCAGGCTGGCCTCGAACTCAGAAATCCGCCTGCCTCTGCCTCCCAAGAAAAATGAATATTTTTAAAACAATAAAAATAAAAACAGCCTGAATTGATCAATAAATTAGATTTTTAAATACATGGAATTAAATTACCACATCTAAAAATATACAGTTAAATTCAAACGTTTGCAAATAAAGAGTTTCTAATGGGCACAGAATGCAAAAAGAGACCAGAGATGATCTAGGCCCTGCCAGACATTACAATATCCTCTTCCTGCCTCCAAAACTGACCTGAATTAGATCTAGTCTTTAAATTTAATTGCTGGTTACCGGAAATTCTGGAGTTAGAACAGCTCGCTAATACCATGAAGATGTAGTCAGCAAAATAAAATTGTGGGAAGCTATCCAAGCAAATGGCCTGGTTCCTTCACAATGGAAAAAAAATCTGTAGGAAAAAAAAAATAAGAAAGAATATATAGGTTTTTTTTTTCTTAAAAGAAGTGACACAGTCCTTGCCTGGGTTAGGGTTGTAGTAGTGACACAGCCCTTGCCTGGGCTAGGGATATAGCCCAGTGACACAGCCCTTGCCTGAGCTAGGGATGTAGCTCAGTGACACAGCCCTTGCCTGGGTTAGGGATGTAGCTCAGTGACACAGCCCTTGCCTGGCTAGGGTTGTAGCTCAGTGACACAGCCCTTGCCTGGATTAGGGTTGGAGCCCAGTGACACAGCCCTTGCCTGGGTTAGGGATATAGCTCAGTGACACAGCCCTTGCCTGGGTTAGGGATGTAGCCCAGTGACACAGCCCTTGCCTGGGTTAGGGATGTAGCCCAGTGGCACAGCCCTTGCCTGGTCAGTGCAGAGCATCCAGTGTAGCCTAATTCAACCCCAGGGCTGCAGAAAAGAAAAAAAAAAAAGGCATAGCAATATAAAGCTATGTTCAGGGCTGGGGATGTGGATCAGTTGGTTCTTAATCCCCAGCACCAGATAAACTGCCTGGGCATGGGGCTCAGGCTCTGAATCCCAGCACTAAGGAGGTGGAGACTAGAGGTCAGAAATCCAAGGTCATCTCATCTCAACTACATTGTAAGTTCCAAGCCAGTCTAGGCTACATGACCCTGTCTCATAAATAAATAAATAAATAAATAACACTCAGACCTTGTTTGGATCCTACCTCAAATCAACTACCTAAAACATTTATGAAACAAACACCAAGCAAAGGATCAATGTAATTTTTTTTGGTTTTTTTTTGGTTTTTTGTTTTTGTTTTTGTTTTTTCGAGACAGGGTTTCTCTGTGTAGTCCTGGCTGTCCTGGCACTCACTTTGTAGACCAGGCTGGCTTCAAACTCAGAAATCCACCTGCCTCTGCCTCCCAAGTGCTGGGATTAAAGGCGTGCGCCACCACGCCCGGCTCTGTAATTTTTTTTCTTTGGTTAAAATAAAGATACTATGATCACATCTCAAAATTGCCTTGTATGTACACGCATGCAACATACATGTATGTACACACATACATGTATATACACACATGTAACATACATGTATGTACACACATACATGTATGTACATACATACATATAAAATAGACTAACGTATTTATAGATGCAAATAGGTGATATCTAGTGTTTTCCTCAAAGTAATTGTGTATACCTGGGGAGGGAGCTGAATCGGGTATAGGTGGAATGATTGATGGTGGGTGGTTCATAATGTGACTCTCCCCGATGCGTATGCCTGAACATTTCCATAATGAAAGTAGAATAAACGAATGAGCCAACAAACCCCCTGTCCCAGTGGCTCTCACCGCTTCTAATGCTGTGACCCTTTATACTGGCTCCTCATGTTGTGGTGACCTTAACATGAATCGTCGTGGCTCACAATGTAATATCTGTGTTTTCTGCTGGTCTTAGACCCCAAGCTTCTTATGCACCCTCTGTAGTGGCTGAGCAGGTAGGTGCTTTACAATTCTACAATGGATTTAAAATCAGGTCTCAGACACATCTGCTCATCATCTTGCGTTAGGGCCCATAGGGCCCACAACAGCCAATACCAGTAACACATCCTCTAAGATACTGCAGCAAAACTCAGTACGGCTCCTTTAACAGCATCACCAAAATAGAAGCCCTTGGTGGCCGTGCAGGTAACTGTGCTGGAGGTGGTGGATCAAGGTGGAATGGAATTATACCCTGTCCCCATCTAAGGACTGGCCCCATCACTTTCTTGTACTGAATCATGTAATTCTCACTCCCTTGGCTTTCTGGGGGAACCTGGCTCCTCTTAGAATAGGCTTGAGACAGCCAGTCTCCTAAATCAGTTTTAAAGTAGAAGTCTAGATTGATTAAAAAACAAAACAACAACAACAACCACCCACAATAACCTTTGAGAACAATTAAGCATGTATTTCACCAAGCAGAACCACTCCACTCCTAAGTAGCAGGCCATTCTTAAATATTTAATAGTCTTCTCCTAAGGTCTTAAAAATAGTCACTGTTTCCATGCCGCTCATCTGAATACAGATGTTGTTTTCTCTGGATATGAGACAATGTTTCATTATCGACCTACCTTGGAATTAGGTCAGCCTTTGTGTTTGGGGGACTGGTTTTTACCCCTCCAGCGAGGCTCACCCCAGTGCTGCTGGCCTAGTTCGTCTTCGTCAGTGTTAGCTCCTTCCAGGCAGGTTGCAAGGCTCATAGTGAATTTCCATCTCAGACCCAGCACTTGTGATTTCTCCCGCTGCAACCCAGGAACCCAAAGGCTGTTCACAAAGCCTGCTGTCGGCTCATTTTAGAACAGAAAGACAGAACTACAAGTCCAGATCAGAAAGAAATGTTGGCTTCTTTCTTTTCCTTTCTTTTCTTTTCTTTTCATCCCCTAGGCAACAGTTATATCCTTGTTTCTTATGAAGTTTTTTAAAATTTCAATTTAATTTAATTTTTATTTCACGAAGCATGGTCTAACCTATAGTGCTGGCTGGCTTGGAATTTAATATGTAGACCAGGCTGGCCTCGAACTCACAGAGATCCACCTGCTTCTGCCTTCCCAGTGTTGGGATTAAAGGTGTGCACCACCACATCTCTCTTCTCATTCTTTTTAGAGGCTAATTTTATTTTAGTTTGAACTTCCATTCCTTTAATATGAGTGCATATTAACACACTTATAATCTAACTTAAATATTCACAGGAAGTGTTAAATTATTCCACTGCCTTTGAAGTGGGAGTCGAGGCTGAAAGAAATGAAAGAACTTAAAAAGCAGTTTTATGCTTTATGTGGTTTAATTTGAGGAAGATAACTCTCAGCTTTGGGGCTGGGTTTCTCCTTTCAGCATCTCTAAAGTGTGGGCAGTCGTCATGATTTTGATACCAAGGGCCCAGAATCTACTGTGTTAACATGCTGAGAGAATTATGCCATGATTCATCAATAATTACATCTCTGATCTGAATGACTTCCACTGTCATGCCCCCACACAAGACACCTACATTATCATTAACATTTCCAGTTTATGTTAAAAAATACAGGGAAGATGCCAAGTCACCATAAATGTGTCCGTTCCTTTAAATGGAAATAAGGTGAAATTCCAGGACTTTGAAAAAAAAAAAAGTCCTTGACAAAAGTTCTTCACATTTACTTATTTATTGATGTGTGTGTGTGATGTGTGTGTGAGTGTGTGTGAGTGTGTGTAAGTTTGTGTGTGAGTGTGTGTGTGTGTGAGTGAGTGTGTGTGTGTGTGAGTATGTGTGTGTGTAAATGTGTAAGTGTATGTGTGTGTGTGTGTGTGTGTGAGTGTGTGTGTGTGAGTATGTGTGTGTGTAAGTGTATGTGTGTGTGTGTGTGAGAGTGTGTGCGTGTACCTGCCTGGATGCATCTGTGCACCATGTGTGCTTGGTGCCTGACAAGGCCAGAAGGTGTCAGATCCCCGATAACTTGAGTTGCAGGTTGTTGTGAACTGGTTCCTGTGGGTGCTTAGAATCAAACATGGGTCCCTGGGAGACAGAGGCAGGAGGATCTGAACTTTGAGGACAGCCTAGCTACAGACCCTTGGTGCTGGGGAGGGGTCATATTTTGAGGTACTGTAACATCAGCATTGAGGAGAAGGCCTAATGTCTAAGGACAGCACTTACTTGTCCACTGGACAAGTCTGCCTTGCCCAGTGTGGTACAGCTCACAGCTACCACGCTGTGTAAATAGGGGTACACATGAAGCCCCACTCTTCACCTCAGGGTGTGGTCCCTCTGCTCTGCCACTGTCAGCTTGGTGACAGCTGTCTGATGGCAGCTTTGTGTCTTCCAGGTCAGGCCATGCTGTGGCACCCAGTTGGCCTGTCAGTGTGAATGCCTACAGTCAGTTAGCTAGAGCTTACTCGAGAGACCTGAGGGAACCTCATCCAGTCAGTTTTGTGTCAACTTGACACAGCTGGAGTTATCACATAAAAAGGAGCTTCAGTTGAGGAAATGCCTCCATGAGATCCAACTGTAAGGCATTTTCTCAATTAGTGATCAAGGGGGAAAGGCCCCTTGTGGGTGGGACCATCTCTGGGCTGGTAATCTTGGTTCTATAAGAGAGCAGGCTGAGCAAGCCAGGGGAAGCAAGCCAGTAAAAAACATCTCTCCATGGCCTCTGCGTCAGCTCCTGCTTTCTGAATTGCTTGAGTTCCAGTCCTGCATCCTTTGGTGATCAACAGCAGTGTGGAAGTGTAAGCCAAGTAAACCCTTTCCTCTCCAACTTGCTTCTTGGTCATGATGTTTGTGCAGGAATAGAAACCCTGACTAAGACACAGAGCAAGCCACTCAAGCTCTCCTTGTGGTCAAAGACATACGCTCTAAGACTTGCAGCACCAGCTCCTGTGTGGGTATTCCAGCTTTCCAGCCCACCTCATAAGACTGTGAGCCAATTCCCAGGAAGAAAGCACACTCTACATACACACACAGAGACACAGACAGACAGACACTTACACAGACACACTATGCACAGGCACAGCTATGCACAGACACAGACATACACACAGAGACACACACATACATAGACACACACACATAGACACACACACATAGACACATACACACACACACACAGAGAGAGAGAGAGAGAGAGAGAGAGAGAGAGAGAGAGAGAGAGAGAGAGAGAGAAACACATGGAGTTAGGGAGTGGCCCAGCCTTTGAGCTGTTTAAGTTATTTAAAATATAAGACTATATGTAAGTCTTTCTTTTGGGAATCCAGAATATTGAGGCGGTAGCTAGAGAAGTAGAGAGTGGGTTAATATCATATCACTACAGTTTAAGTCCATTGTTTCTGGGCCTGTGGTGACTCTGTGTGTGTGTGTACAAAGGAAGAGAATATGAGCCCACAGAAGGGAAGGGCTTGTGTAGTTGCAAGGGCAACACCTCATTCCCTTAATTTTACAGATTTTTACGTGTGTGTGTTCATGTTGCAAGTATTCATGGGAGTATGGGGTGCAAATGCATGGTGCACATGCGGGAGTCTCAGTCATTAGGTACCTTCCACATTTTGTTTGAGCCACGATCTCTCATTGGCCTGGAACTTTAGCACAGAGTTCAGTCTAGTTTACGGGAAGTTTCTGAGAATCCATCTGTCTGTCCCTCCCATTTTATCACTGCAGGGATTACAGACATTCACTGCCTTATGCTGAGACATCTTTCCAGCACCCCATTACCTCAGCTAGGTCTCAGTCCATGTTGCCGTTGCCTCCAAACTGTCCATTGAATTCCAAGTCCATAATGAGTCACCGCCTTCACGTTGTCAAAGCCCCCATGATCGATCACTTCCCCAAAGCACAAGCCATTGAGTGGGAAATGTCTCTCACAGACTTGCGTGTTAGACGCTTGACCCCTAGGTGGTTGAACAGCTTGGGGAAGTTGTGGAACCCTTAGGAGGCAGAACCTCACTGGCAGAAGTGAATCACTGTGGGTAACTCGAGGCTTTACGGCCTGGCCCCAGTTCCAGTTCACAGTTCTTGAGTGCAATATAATCAGTCAGCTTTTTGATCCTGCCGGCAGGCTTTCCTCGACTGCTGCTGAGTCTTCTGCAGTGATGACTGCCTCCTGTTGCAGGATGTTTGATCACACTGTATTGTATTGTTTACTGGAAAAAAAAAAAACATTGTTTTTAGTTGTGCTGTGGCTCAGCCTTAGTACACATCTTTACTCCTAAACAATGAAGGTAAAGTTAGTTTGTAGAAGGAAGCAGCCATGCTTAAAGGTGATTATCTAATTGAGAGGCAGACAAAGTGACAAATCACAGAGAGATAGTACACAATAGACTATGCCCAACTCTCAGGAGAAGAGAGGAAAGGGGAGCTATTTAAGAGAGCACAGAGAGAGAAAGAAGAAAAAAAGCAGTTTTACTGGGAGAGCTTTACAGACCCAGGTTGCAGAGAGGGAACAAGCTAGACACACATGCAGACAGGATGAACCAGAGAATGAGAAGGAGCCCGCTGATTAGAACAGATTGCCAGAGTTAGCTTGAGGCTAAGCAGAGCAAAAAGTCAAAGGCTGAGAGAGAAGTCACATTGAGTCAGTCAGCTTGGAGAGAAGTTTGAGCCAGAACAGCTGAGTTGAATAAGCCAGAGTTCAGACGGAACTAGGAAGAAGTGAGCTTGTTCATTGGTAAGTCTCAGAGGCTGAAAGCATTCTAGGCCTAGATTAATTGTATGGAGGCTAGAAGCTTCCAGGACTAGACCTAGGTTAGCAGACAGAGGCAGTGAGCTTCTGAGATGACAATTACACGAGGAGAATAAAAACTGCTTTTACAGTTTCCCTGTGGAACTGTAAGCCAAAAGAAAACCTTTCCTCTTAAATGGCTTTTGTCGGAGTATTTTATCACAGTGTCAGGAGAGTAAACGAGGCAGTATTCCTCTGAGCATCGCTGTGTGGAGCATCTGGGGTGCTGCGTGGAGCCTCTGGGGTGCACTTCAGATCTAAACCATATACATATGAAAAATTCCACGCTGAAGATCCACTCAGGCCTCTTGGCCATGCACACACACATCTTCTTCACTCCCTGCAGCAGATCTGGTGCCCCCTGAGCTCAGCACCCTGCTGAGCAGTGGAAGGAAAACATCAGACTTAATGGGGTTTGGCTAAAGTATCTGTGCTGCGGATTTCTGAGTTCGAGGCCAGCCTGGTCTACAGAGTGAGTTCCAGGACAGCCAGGGCTATACACTACACAGAGAAACCCTGTCTCAAAAAAAAAAAAAAAAAAAAAAAAGTCTTTTCTCGGGGGAAGTAACAGAAAAGAATCAGGAACGGAGTAAGAATGTGATAAAAACATGTTTTCTTCTTCAATCATTCAGTGTATTTATTGTAGCTCTGCAATTTTGATCTACCTCATGTTCATCTCCCCTGGAAGCAAGGAGTGTTATAAAAAAAATCTAGGCAAAATAATTCAGAAGCAGGGCAGTGGTGACACACACCTTTAATCCCCACTTGGGAGGCAGAGGCAGAGGTGGGCAGATCTCTGTGAGTTTGAGGTCAGCCTGGTCTACAGAGCAAGTTCCAGGACAGCCATGGCTATACAGAGAAATACTGTCTCAGAAAGAAAAATGTATGTGTGTGTGTGTGTGTATACACATCTATATTCAGAAGCAACATATATAATATGTATATGTTTTATATGTATATATGTATATATGTATATATATATATAATCTCTAATCTTGCACACTGAATTTTTTTTTAGTTTATATGATTGTCAATGTCCACACAATTTATATACTTGTTGGTAATTTTTCCTAATGTGTCAATCAAAATAATCAAATTCTGCCTTCTTCTGTTGAACTTTTACACTCTGGTTAAATTGTAATTTTTCTTGGAAAAGTTCTATAAATAATTATGTGCGGATGTTGAATATTACATTTTAAAAGCAGTGATGATTTAAGCTTCCAATGGGGATTCTTTCATCCTTTCTTTCTCTCTCTCTTTCTTTCTTTCTTTTTTCCTTGGTTGTTTAGAAAACTTAAGCTGGTCATGGTGGCCCACATCTTTAATCCCAAAAGAGGCAGAGGCAGATGGATTTTTTTTGAGTTCCAGGACAGCCTGATCGACAGAGTGAGATCCAGGACAGCCAGGGTTACACAGTGAGACCCTGTCTTGTTAGAGAGAGAGAGAGAGAGAAAGAGAGAAAGAGAAGAGAGAAGAAAACCTAAGCCAGGCATCATAGTGGTGTACACTTTTAATTCCAGCACTTAGAAGATAGATCACTGAGTTCGATGCCAACATGATCATAGTGAGATCCTGTCTCAATAAATAAATCGACAGCCAGGCAGGCAGGCAGGCAGGCAGGCAGGCAGGCAGGCAGGCAGACAGGCAGACAGGCAGGCAGGCAGGCAGGCAGACAGACAGGCAGACAGGCAGACAGGCAGGCAGGCAGGCAGGCAGGCAGACAGGCAGGCAGGCAGGCAGACAGGCAGGCAGGCAGGCAGGCAGACAGACAGGCAGGCAGGCAGGCAGGCAGACAGGCAGGCAGGCAGGCAGGCAGACAGGCAGACAGGCAGACAGGCAGACAGGCAGACAGACAGGCAGACAGGCAGACAGGCAGGCAGGCAGGCAGGCAGGCAGGCAGGCAGACAGGCAGGCAGGCAGGCAGGCAGGCAGGCAGGCAGGCAGGCAGACAGACAGGCAGACAGACAGGCAGGCAGGCAGGCAGGCAGGCAGGCAGGCAGGCAGGCAGACAGGCAGGCAGGCAGGCAGACAGGCAGGCAGGCAGGCAGGCAGGCAGGCAGGCAGGCACACGCAGATAGATTGATTAAAAGAAAGCTCACTTTGGAAGTAAGAGAATCAGAAGTTAAGAGCTCTGGTTGCTTTCTTGCAGGACCTAGTTCAGTTCCCAGCACCCACATGGTGGCTCACAACCCCCTGTAACTGCAGTCCTAGGGGATCTGATGCCCTCTCTGACCTCTGTGACCACCAGGAATGCACATAGTACATTTATGTACAGGCAGACAAAACACTCATAAGCAGAAGATAAAAATAAATGTTTTTAAAAAATCTATTTTCAGAATGACATGATCCATTTTGGAAAAATGCTTATAATCTGGGGAGTTTTTAAACCATGTCAATTTAACACTGGCCATCCGACCTCTTTCTACTATGATGGCATCTGGTATATATGGGGGTTCTTAGCTCAGCTGCATTACAAAGCACCATGGGGTGGATGCCTTGTTTATTTCCCAGTGTTCTGGAGGCTGGAAATGCAGGATCAAGGTGATAGTCTATGAGGGCCCTGATGAAGGTTCTCCTTCCGGCTTGCAGACATGTGTTTTCTCACGATGTCCACTGTGGGAGGAGGGAGAGGGACAGGGACAAGAGACATTTCTTACAAGTGGGAGAAGGGAGAGAGAGATAGAGAGAGAGAGAGAGAGAGAGAGAGAGAGAGAGAGAGAGAGAGAGGCCATTTCTTACAAGTAGAAGGAGAGAGAGGAGAGGAGCCATTTCTTACAAGTGAGAGGAAGGAGGGAGGAAGGGAGAGAGAGAGAAAGAGGGAGGGAGGGGGAGGGAGGGGGAGGGAGGGAGAGAGAGAGAGAGAGAAAGAGAGAGAGAGAGAAGCCATTTCTTACAAGTGGGAGGAAGGAGAGGAGAGGAGCCATTGGGCCTTATCCTTGTCACCTGCACTAAACCTCATCAGCTCCTACAAAGGTTAATCTGCGGTCTCAGTTTGGGGTTTAGAGATACCTGGGACAATTGTGAGGAGGATTAGTCTGACCCTGATGGCTCTCTGACTCTGCAGTCTGTCTCTTACAACCCCACCACTCTCTCACTCAGGAACGTCCTACTCTCCTGGGGACACTTTGCTTGTGTGACTTTGTCCCTGTGCTGTGTGTAATGCTGTGGCATCAGGAAAGTGGTCTGCCCACTCTTCCTGGGGAGTGGCATGAGGTCAGCTCCGCACCTCAGATGGGAGCCAACAGCAGACCTGCAGAAGCTGGCCAGCAAGCCTAGCAGCACCAGTGAGCTTCAGGTTCAGTGAGGGACCCAGTATTTTAAAAATTGGTAAGCTGCTGGGCAGTGGTGGCGCACGCCTTTAATCCCAGCACTTGGGAGGCAGAGGCAGGTGGATTTCTGAGTTTGAGGCCAGCCTGGTCTACAAAGTGAGTTCCAGGACAGCCAGGGCTATACAGAGAAACCCTGTCTCGAAAAACCAAAAACAAACAAACAAACAAACAAACAAACAAAGACTGCCCATGCCTCAGAGTATCAGCAATGCATGTGAGCTTAGTTCATCCCAGGATGAAGACAGTTGATCGCATGATAACTGCTGGCGGTGCCTTAAAATCATGCATGCCTTAGACCTCCACAAACATAAACTCACAAAAGTAAATCCTAAGGTAGCATCGCCATGTTACAATATTGGCTTCCTTTCTCCTATGTCATGTTTAAAGACCCATCTCAGATACCCCACCATTTTATTCTAACTTGCTTTAATGTGCATCTGTAAACTGTGGGCATATGTACCCACGAAGCCATGTATCTATGACACCTAAAATGATTAACAACATTCTTCACTTGATCTCAGTGAAGAGACTGAGAGGCAATTGTGTAATTCTTTTTAAATTTTGCTTATTATTTTTTGAATACTGCATTTACATCATTCCACCCCATGACCTCTTTTGGATCCTCCCATGACCCCCCAGCTCCCTCTTAAATTTATGTACACACACACACACACACACACACACCATGCATGTCCAAAGCCCTCAGAGACCAGAAAAAGAAGTTGGCTCCCTTGGGACTGGAGTTTCAGGTGGCTGTGCAGAGCTTCCCATGTGGACGCTGGGGATCAAGCCTGGCCTCTGGGACAGCAGCCAGTGCTCCTGACTCCTGAGCCTTCTCTCCGGCTCTCAACCACTTAGTTCTTGAAACCGGGATCTGTCACCCACAATCAAAGCCCCCTGGCTGTCTCACAAGCATCGCTCTGTGTTTGTTTTGCTTGAATCTCCTCACGTTATACACACAACCTTCTGCTCTACCCCATTTCCTTCAAATTCTAGAACAGCCCCCTTCCCTTTGCCTGCCGTTTGTTGCATAATACTTTTTTTTTTTAACTAAAAATGTTTATTTCAGAAACACGTATCAGGACAAATGAGAGAACAAAAATTAAACTTACATGAACAGAGGAAATATGGGCTAGCTAAAAATACATGGATTGTTGGCAAGATGCTTCAGGAGGTAAAGGTGCCCACTGCCAAGCCTGCATGCCTGAGCTCAGATCCCAGAGCCCACAGAGTAGGAGAGAGCCAATTCCCACTGACACTCCTGTGGCCTTGAACTATGTGCTGCACACACACACACACGATAAATAATAAATAAATAAACAGATAAATACAATAATTTAAAAATGAAAAGGGCTGGAGAGATGGCTCAGCAGTTAAGAGCACTGACTGCTCTTCCAGAGGTCCTGAGTTCAAATCCCAGCAACCACATGGTGGCTCACAACTATCTGTAATTGGAACTGATGCTCTCTTCTGCTGTGTCTGAAGACAGCAATAGTGTACTCATATAAATAAAATAAATCTAAAAAAGAAAAACAAAAACAAGAAAAAAAAATGAAAAGGGTCAGAGAGATGGCTCAGGAGTAAAGACACTAGCTGCTCTTGCAGAGGACCCAGGTGGTTTCCAGCACCCACACGGCAGCTCACAATCATCTGAACTCCAGTTTCAGGGGATCTGATGCATTCTTCTGGCCTTTGAAAATACATGACACACATGTGGTACACATAAACACTTCCAAGCAGACACTCATACACATAAAATTAAAATCAAAAATAAAAATAAGAACCAAGCACAAATGCATGGACACCCAGGACTGGGGGTAAGGATCTCCTGGTTTCCTGCATGCGGCTTGCTGTGTGGGACCTGATAGACTATGGTCTGCACATGTTCCTAAAGTCAATGATTTTACCTGATGCATTATGAAAGACAGAGGTCAAGGTACAGGGATTATTTTTGTGGCTGGAGTGTTTCAGTTGGGTCAGGTGCATAGAACGTCCTCTGAAGTGTCTGAAGGATTGGATAATTTCATAGATATTTTGAAGTAAAATATCTATATTTTGTGTTATTACTGAGTGTGACTGTCAGAATGTAGTTATAGGGCTTGCTGAAATTGGAGAAAGAGAACTGTATCCAGACTTAAGCTTGCTGGTGTGTGTGTATGTGTATGTACATGTGTGTGTACGTGTGTGCATGTGTGTGTGTGCAGGTTTTCATGTGCATGTTCATCTGTGTACATGTACATGGGAGGGAGAAAGAGCTCTACATCGGTGTCTTCCTCAATTGCTCTCCGCTTTCTTGATTTTGCTGAGTCAGGCTGGTACTGTGTAGCTCTGGCTGACCTAGAAATCTCTAAGACTAGGCAGACTCTGGATTCACAAGAGACACATCTGCTTCTGCCTTCCAAGAGTCGGGATTAAAGGCATGAACCACCACAGCCAGCCTGCTCCATTTTATTTTATTTTTTTAACATTATTTATGTAATGTGAGTATGTGCTTGTGTGTGTGCACATATCATGTTGTGCATATGTAGGTCACAGTTCAACCTTCAGGCGTCTGTTCTTTGCTTCCACCACGTGGGTCCTAGAGATTGAACTCAGATCATCAGGAGCCTTTACCCACTGAGCCATCTTGAAGCCCTTTGTTTTATTTTGTTAGTCTTTCACTGAGTCTGGACTCACCACATCAGTTGGACTGACTGGTTAGGAAGCTCCAGGCACCCTCTTCTCTCCACACCCTGCTCCCCCAGTGCTGGGACAACAGATGCACATTGCTAGACCCAGCTTTTACATGGAGGCTCAGAGTCACTCCAGCTTTTATGCTATGTAACGAGCACTTTTATTGACGTAGCCATCTTTACAGCCCCAGGCTTACTGTTTTAACTGTGAACCCTTGAGCAAACACTTAGTCCCCTTGGGTTCATTTCTTTATCTTTGTGCGTGTGCCATGTGTGTGGAGCACCCTGTGGAGGCTGGAAGAAGGCATATATTTTATTAAAATAATAAAATTTAAAATCTGTCCTTTGGTTAATTTTTTTCATAAAACACCATTTCTATATGATAGTTTGGGAAACACTGTCTTTTTTTAAAATTAGGTATTTATTTCATTTACATTTCCAATGCTATCCCAAAAGTCCCCCACACGCTCCCCCATCCACCCATTCCCACTTCTTGGCCCTGGCGTTCCCCTGTACTGAAGCATATAAAGTTTGCACGACCAATGGGCCTCTCTTTCCACTGATGGCTGACTAGGCCATCTTCTGATACATATGCAGCTAGAGACACGAGCTCTGTGGGGTACTGGTTAGTTCATATTGTTGTTCCACCTATAGGGTTGCAGATCCCTTTAGCTCCTTGGTTACTTTCTCTAACTCCTTCATTGGGGGCCCTGTGATCCATCCAATAGCTGACTGTGAGCATCCACTTCTGTGTTTGCTAGGCCCCGGCCTAGTCTCACAAGAGACAGCTATATCAGGGTCCTTTCAGCAAAATCTTGCTAGTGTATGCAATGGTGTCAGCGTTTGGAAGCTGATTATGGGATGGATCCCCGGATATGGCAGTTTCTAGATGGTCCATCCTTTCGTCTCAGCTCCAAACTTTGTCTCTGTAACTCCTTCCATGGGTGTACAACCACTCTGGAAATCAGTCTGGCAGTTCCTCAGAAAATTGGACATAGTACTACCAGAGGATCCTGCAATACTTCTCCTGGGCATATATCCAGAAGATGTTCCAACTGGTAAGAAGGACACATGCTCCACTATGTTCATAGCAGCCTTATTTATAATAGCCAGAAGCTGGAAAGAACCCAGATGCCCCTCAACAGAGGAATGGATACAGAAAATGTGGTACATTTACGCAATGGAGTACTACTCAGCTATTAAAAAGAATGAATTTATGAAATTCATAGCCAAATGGATGGACCTGGAGGGCATCATCCTGAGTGAGGTAACCCAATCACAAAAGAACTCACACAATATGTACTCCCTGATAAGCGGATATTAGTCCAGAAACTTAGAATACCCAAGATATAAGATACAATTTGCAAAACACAGGAAACTCAAGAAGAACAAAGACCAAAGTGTGGACACTTTGCCCCTTCTTAGAATTGGGAAACACTGTCTTAAGACACCATAAAACCTGAGCACGTATGTACTGGTCGGTCAGAAACATGCATTTTGTCAGGTGTGTTACTCCTGTGTTTGTCTCTTCCCCATCCCTTTGGAATCTATTGAAACATTTCAAAGCCGTAGCACAATTCAGATGTAATAGAAATAATCAATAATAGTTATTGGGTTCTGTGTTGTGTGTTAATTAGGTCTCTCTCGATTGAGAGCAAACCCTGTATGCATTCACTGGCATAATAGAGAACATCGTTATCTGGGAATTCAGGGTGTGAAAGTCATGAATAGAGAGGCCTCAGAGATAGACCAAGGAGTATGGGGTTTTATTTTCCTACAAGACTGACCCCCATCACCTGTGACTGAGACGCTATTTGGAAGGACAAGCGCTTTCCAGCTTTTGGTGTGTTGATTCCTGGCTCTCTGAGTTTTGGTGGTGTTAAGTTGTAGAGTCTACATAAAGTGTGATTCTGACAGGAGAGCTGAACTTCCCAATTAGCATGTGTGGCACAGTCCTCTCTCGGGACACTGGGCGTGGTAACTCACTGATGTCCAGGAAAGACATGTTCTACCCGCAGGGTGACCAAATATCTGAGATTTGTGACATGACACTGCCATCTACATATGTGTTGGGCAACATTTATAATTATCACGCCACGCATGCAGCCTTTAGTTTGGAGATTGGACTGACAATCTACAGTGTGTTGTGGGATTTATTGTTGTCTGAAACAGGGTCTCACTGTTTAATCCTGGCTGACCTGGGATTCTTTATGTAGTCTAAGCTGGCCTTGAACTCCAGAGATCCTCCTGTCTCTGCCTCTCAAGTGCTGGGATTACACACCTGCACTCCCCATGCCTGACTACCGGATAGTGTGTTGATAAGCCAGATGCCATGTTCCGTTTATGTTTGTTTCAATTTAAAGCCAGTCTATGGTGACGTCACCCCATTGTAGTTGGAGGACTATCTGTAGATTTGCAGATCTAATGAAGTTGAAATGAAGTCACACTCAGAGCAGGCCTAACCAGCATGACTGGTGACCTTGTAGAGGAGACTCAGACAACCACAGGAGGGACGAACACTTGTAAAGCTGGAGGGGCATGTCTCTAAACAAACGAGCACCAGGGATCACCTGCAAACCCTGAAACTCACAACAGAACGGGACTGATGGTCCCTTCGGGCCTCCAGAGGAGTGTGGTCCACTGACACCTTGACTGCAGACTTCCAGACTCCAGCCCAAGAGGAAAGGAGCAGCAGCCATCTAAGCCAATCTATGGCACTTGGCTTCAGCAACCCTAGGAAGCCGCTGTAAGGATAATCTCTCGTGCACTGTGTACAGGCATCATCTGTCAATAGAAATCTGATGCCCAATACACTGAGGTAGAGCTAGAAGGTAGGACATAAGGCAGAGAGAGAGGAACTCTGGGAAATACTCAGGCGCAGAAGGATTTGCCACCCAGACTCGAAGAAAGTTGGGCGTGTGAAACTGAGGAGAGGTAACCAGCCAGGTGTCAGACATAGAATAATAAAAACAGGATAATGAGTTCGTTGGGGAACAAGACTAGCTTAGGGCCTAGGCATTAGTTCATAAATAAATAAACCTCTGGGCTATTATTAGGGAACCTGGGGAACATAAAAAAAAAAACCAAACAAACAGTTACAAGCTGCCTTTCTGTCCTGCCATTTGCTCCCTCTGAACTTCTAGATCATCTTCATGTGGCAAATAAGAGGCCCTAGTTTTCCAGTTCATATGGAGGAAGCCTTTGCTGACAGTCACTTCTGACTTAGTGGGAACCAGCCATGAAGGCATAGATACCAATGGTTTCTGTCCATCCCAGGCCTAGCTTCTCATGAAGGGCACAGTTGCACACTAAATGCTATTCCGGAAGCTTCAACGGGACAGAAAAGAAAAGCCTGCCTAAACTCAATGGCTATAGCTTTTTTGGCTTTTTGACCCAGTGTGGTGTCAAAAATGCAGATGTTCTCGGCGATCCTGGGCTTGGCTGGAGTGCAATTCAGTCCACACATACTTGAACAGAGTATTGGAAGGAGCGTCCACAGACTCAAACCTTTAGGGACCATCTTTTCACGGTTGGATATGTTTCCAACTCTTGACCAGCCCGTGTGGAACCTACCTAGCTCCTCTCCAGAAGGCTGCCCTCTCCCCCAGGAGGCCTTTGTTCATCCGGTGTCTGCTCTTTGCTCCTCTGACTTCCTGGTTGCTGTCAGTTCCTCAGGGCAGGGACTTCCTAGCCAGGCACCTCTCATCTCACAGACTCCATCTCAAAATGCATCTGAAGCACAAGGAAGTAGATGGTGGGTTTTTTTTTTTTTTTTTTTTTTTGGAAGCTCATTGCTCTGCAGCTGTAACAGAACAGGAGACCATGCCTCCGTAGGGACTCCATCCTGCCTAAGCAGGGTGTGGCAATCATGGGATGGTTGCACTCACTAACATGCCGCCTGGGCGGTGGTGTGGAGGACAGTAGAAGGCTTCTGTGATGCTTGGTCTAGGAGAGAGATCTAGGAGATTTGTACAGCACATGGGAGGTGTGTCAGGGTTATAGGTCATGAGGCTCTGACCTAATTGGTGGTTTAGTTCACTCATGCATCTCTTCTCTTTTTGTTGTCTAAATTTTATATTACACTGTCTGTCCATCCGTCCATCCATCCATCTAATGAGTGTGTGTGTGTGTATGGTGTACATATGCAGGTCAGAAAAACACCTTTTGTGTGTCTGTTTTCTCCTTCTACCACATGGGTTCTGGAATCAAACTCAGTGGTCTGGCTCGACAGCACACACGCTCTTTCTCTACTGAGGGGTCACACTGGCTCCCACTTCTCCTCTTGGCTTCCTGGGTGCCCTGAGGTGAACAGTTTTCCTCTCCCATGCACGTTCAACATGACGACACTTCTGGCTCAGAATAGCCTAAAAGCAATGGAACCAGCCAGCCATGGACTAAAGCCCTGAGCCTAAGGCAGTCTTTTCTTCTTTCAAATGCTTGTCTCTTCAGGCTTTGGTGTGGCTTGGAGGACTGGACTGTGGAAGAGCAGAGGCGGGAGCCCCCGCCAGTGGCTCCATCTGAGCTTCTTCTTGTCTCTGGAAGAAGGGTTGGAATAGAAATTAAGTGATAGATCTTGCATTTCTGAATTTGGAAACATTTATTTAAAGAAGAAATAAATATAGAGTGTGGTTCTACCATGGAAAAAATTCACTCTGTTAATTCTGCCATGGAAAAAAAATCAAAGCTACAAGTTAATTATACTGCAAATCTGCTGTGATGACTAATTCATGGGAATTGAAAAAAAACTAAGGTACAATCAACAACCAATCACATTTAGACAGTAACTGAGACCTCTGTGAGGGGCGGGGGGACCTCTGTGAGGAGGGCAGGGGTGAGACCTCTATGTGGAGGCATGGGTGAGACCTCTGTGAGGGGGGCAGGGGTGAGACCTCTGTGAGGGGGGCAGGGGTGAGACCTCTGAGGGGGGCAGGGGTGAGACCTCTGTGAGGGGGCAGGGGTGAGACTTCTGTGGGGGGCAGGGGTAAGACCTCTGGGGGCAGGGGTGAGACCTCTGGAGGGGGCAGGGGTGAGACCTCTGGGAGCAGGGGTGAGACCTCTGGAGGGGGCAGGGGTTGAGACCTCTGTGAGGGGGGCAGGGGTGAGACCTCTGTGAGGAGGGCAGGGGTGAGACCTCTATGTGGAGGCATGGGTGAGACCTCTGTGAGGGGGGCAGGGGTGAGACCTCTGTGAGGGGGGCAGGGGTGAGACCTCTGTGAGGGGGGCAGGGGTGAGACCTCTGTGAAGGGGCAGGGGTGAGACTTCTGTGGGGGGCAGGGGTAAGACCTCTGGGGGCAGGGGTGAGACCTCTGGAGGGGGCAGGGGTGAGACCTCTGGGAGCAGGGGTGAGACCTCTGGAGGGGGCAGGGGTGAGACCTCTGTGAGGGGGTGAGACTTCTTTGGAGGGGCAGGAAACATAAAATTCTCAAGTGAAGAAGTCTTCTCAGGAGCACTAGGGACTTCTGCCTTTAGATGGTAGACAAACAATGCTCAGGGCTGGCAAGATGGCTCATCTGGTAAAAGCACTCGCTGCCAAGCCTGACGGCCTGAGTTCAATCCCCCACACCTACCTGATGGAGGGAAAGAGCCAGCTCCTGAAAGCTGCCCTCTGAACTCCTCACACTCGCTGTGGGGCACACACCCACTCACAAATGCGTGCACGCACACTTACACAAAATCAATAATCCATGTGCAGTATGTCGAAAGTCTAAGGGTGCGTGGGTACAGACAGAGTTCCCAAGGAATATTTCAGATAATTAGTTCTTACTGGTGTAGCTTAAAGCAAGGAAAATTTGAAAAGTACAAAATGAGAATTTAATTACAGCTAATGATGTTATAATTGCCCATCAATATTCATAAAGAAGAAATATGTAGGGATTAGAAAGACTTCTACAACTGTGAGGAAGCTGTACCCCCTCATTTCCTTGTTCCTTTGTCTGTAGGATAAGCTTTGTAGATTGTAGGCATTTGTGAGCATTAGCGGAATGAAGGAGTTACGACGATGCCTTCCAAGGGTGTGAGACAAGTCTGAGTCGCTCTGTGTATGCGTAAAGATGTTCTCTTGTGCAATACATAGAACCTATCAATAAAAAAGCCTATAGCCAATGAGCTGAGGCAGGATTAGAAGGTGGAGTATCTGGTGTGTGTGTGTGTGTGTGTGTGTGTGTGTGTGTGTGTGAGATAGTCAGGCACAGGAGAGTAACCCACAGAGGCAGATGGTCACCTGAAACTGAGGATGAGGTAACCAGCCACGGAACACGACTTAGACTAGAATAAATGGGATAGGTAATTTATGAGTTAATCAGGGAACAGGCCCAAGCTTTTGACCTAAGCATTTGTTCATGAATATATTAGGTCTCAAGTCATTATTTCAGGGGACTTATGCATGATTAAGAAAGCCCGCAGTTAGCCGGGCGTGGTGGCGCACGCCTTTAATCCCAGCACTCGGGAGGCAGAGGCAGGCGGATTTCTGAGTTCGAGGCCAGCCTGGTCTACAAAGTGAGTTCCAGGACAGCCAGGGCTACACAGAGAAACCCTGCCTCGAAAAACCAAAAAAAAAAAAAAAAAAAGAAAGCCCGCAGTTACATATACACATGTCCATCTGTGTGCCAGCATGCATGTGGGTCCATGTGCATATGTGCACATCACATGCTAAGGTCAGAAGTCACTGTCCAGTGTCATCTTCAGTTGCTTTTCTGAGACAGGGTTTCTCGCTGAATGTGGAGATCATGGGTTCCATTCGGCTGGCAAGCCTGTCTTTGTCCCCCTTCTTGCAGGGCTGGAGATCAGATATACCCTGTAGTTCCCAGCTTTTAATGTGGGTACCAGGGACCTGAACTATGTTCCAGATGATTCCATGGAAGCACTCTGCTAACAGAGCCATCTGCCCAGTCCCAGTGTGAGTCTTTTTTACTCAGGACATGTAACTTCCACCATCAGCCCACCTGTCCACTCTTGTGCTTGGACCTTAGAATGTGTAACTTACTGGGCTCTGTTTATAGAAAGGGAATTGTATGCCCTACAGGGGGCTAGTCTTTCTGTGCAGCTGACAGTCACAAAGGATGTGACCAAACACACACACGAGGGAAGTGAGGTAAGAGTGCTCACCACAAGGCAAGACATGAACATCCCAGAGAGGGACAGGAGAAGAAGAGAGCTGAGATACACTGTGGAACTGTTTACCAGGGGAGGTGTGACAGTGTCACCTGGGGCATGGCCATGGGGAAGGGGACAAGGGAATCCTCATCTGGTGCAAACCTTAGCCACACATGAGGACTTCTTATAAAAAATAAGTCTATCAATGTTTAAAAGCAAACCATTTTGACCCTACAATCTTGCTTCTAAGAATTTATCTGACAGTTGCACATAGGCCTGTGCCAAACTACATGGTGGGAGCAGTAATAGAAGCATGTGATATAATAGCAATGTTTTTGATGTCCATCAACAAATAAGTTTAAAATTTTTAAATTATATGTGTGTGTTTTTCTGAGCACCACATGCATTCATAGCTGCTCTCTGTCTTGTAACAGTTTTATTGCTGTGAAGAGACACCATTAGCATTAAATATTTAACTGGGGCTGGCTTACAGTTCAGAGATTCAGTCATGGCAGGAAACATGGCAATGTGCAGGCAGACATGGTGCTGGAGGAGCTGAGAGGTCTACATCTTGATCTGCAGGCAACAGAAGGAGACTGTGTGCCACACTGGGTGTAGCTTGAGTATATATGAGATCTGAAAGCCTGCCCCCACAATGACACACTTCCTGTAATGAGGCCACACTTCCTAATTGTGCCACTCCCTATGGCCAAGCACTCAGACTCATGAGTCTATGGGAGCCACTCCTATTCAAACCACCACACTCTCAAAGGCCAGAAGAGGGCACTGGATCCTGTAGAACTAGAGTTACAGGCAGTTGTGAGCAGCCTGTGGGTGCTGGGACCAGAACCTGGGACCTCTGGAATAGTAGTGCTCTTAACCTCTGAGCAGTCTCTCCAGTCTCAAATAAGTGATAATGGTGTGTTTGTGTTTGTGTGCGCGTGCGTGCGTGCACATGTGTACTTGTTTTCAAACAGTGTTTTTCTTCATAGCCCTGGCTGTCTGGAAACTTACTATGTAAAATAGGCTGGCCTCAAAGTCAAAGACATGCCTGCCTCTGTCTCCCAGGGCTGGGATTAAAGGCATGCACTGACACCACTTAGTCCCAGTAAGTGATGCTTAAAGAACGATGGACCCATGTCTGAGATGCTTTGTGGCTTTCAAGGAAAAAAAGAGAAAGCTTTACTTCCTACATTTCCCAGATGAAAATTATTAGCTTTAAATCCTACTTAAAAAAAAGATTTATTTATTATATGTAAGTACACTGTAGCTGTCTTCAGACACCCCAGAAGAGGGTATTGGATCCCATTGCAGATGGTTGTGAGCCACTATGAGGTTGCTGGAATTTGAACTTAGGACCTTTGGAAGAGCAGTCAGAGCTCTTAACCACTGAGCCATCTCTCCAGCCCTAAATCCTACTTTTATTATTAAAAATGTGATAGTTCCTCCTCAGTAGAAAGTCTGTGCTTATTAACAGTCTCTCTCCTCCTTCTCTCTCTTCCTTCCCTCCCCTCTGTCCCCTCCCTCCTTCTCTCCCTCCCTTCCTCCCTCCCTCTCTCTCCCTTCCTCCTTCTCTTTTTCTGTCTCTCCCCTCCCACTCTCTCCCTCTCTCCCACTCTCTCCCTCCTTCCCTCCCTCCCTCTCTACCTTCCTTCTCTCCCTCCCTCCTTCTCTTTTTCTGTCTCTCCCCTCCCACTCTCTCCCTCCCCTCCCTCCCTCTCTCCTTCTCTCCTCCCTTCCCTTTCTTTCTCCCTCCACTCCACCCCAGCTGCCCTGATCCTAGCCACCTTCACTCTTCCACTGTGTCTGTGTGTCTTCTGTATGAATGGAACTGTATAACATGGGCTCTTCCATGCCTGGTTTCTGCCTTGGTCACCTTCTTGACTGCTGTGCTAAAATTCCCCCACAAAAGGAAGGAAGGCTTTGTTTTGGCTCAGCTTCTGGGTACAGTTTCTGAGCACATGGTGGGGAACTGCTGGCCAGTGACACTGAGGCCACTGGGTCGCCTTGCATCTGCCGTCAGGAAGACAAAAGGATGAAAACTCATGTTCCTATGCAGACCAGGAACCCAGACCATGTAATGGCACTGCCCACATTTATGGTGGGTCTTCCTATCTTAGTCCTCAAATAATCCCTCAGGATGTGCCCAGAGATTTGTTTCCACGGTGACTCTACTATCAGGTTGACCATCACTAAACATAATGTTTCAAAGTTCATTCAAGTAGCACACACCACTGCTTTTTGTCACAAAGTAATGTTTTCGGCTTGCTAGTTCTTTCAGGGGCTCCAGCTTGCTAGTTTTCTTACGGTCCAGGATCACCTGCCTAGGGAATGGCTCCGCCTGCCGTGGGCTGGACCCTCCAATACAGTTAGCAACCAAGCCAGTCCTGCACAGTCCTACCCACAGGCCAATCTGATCAGTTACCGCAGTGTTCTTAGACGACTCTGTCAAGTTGACAGTTGAAACTAGCTAGGAGGAGTGAGGGTTTAAAAACAGTTAATATCGTGATCTGAATGGAGTCATGCAGCCAAAGTATTGACCACTATCAAATGTTAAATAACAGCACTGGATAAATGCATTAACCTGTTCTGTATTGAAGTGAAGGCAAGTGCTGCTTCCAATTTGGGAGGCAAAGGAACAATAAAGACTATCTTGGTTTACCCTTAAAAAAAAAAAAACAGTTAATATGTATGTTTTTACTGTGTCCAATTTTCTGAGGAACCGCCAACCAAATTGATTTCCAGAGTGGTTGTACCAGCTTGCAGTCCCACCAGCAATGGAGGAGTGTTCCTCTTTCTATACAACCTCACCAGCATCTGCTGTCAACTGAGTTTTTGATCTTAGCCATTCTGACTGGTGTGAGGTGGAATCTCAGGGTTGTTTTGATTTGTATTTCCCTGATAACTAAGGATGTTGAGCATTTCTTCAGTTGGTATTCCTCAGTTGAGAACTCTTAGTTTAGCTCTGTACCCCATTTTTTTTTCAGAGCTGAGAACTGAACCCAGGGCCTTGTGCTTGCTAGGCAAGCACTCTATCACTGAGCTAAATCCCCAAACCCTGCACCCCATTTTTAATGGGGTTATTTGGTTCTCTGGAGTCTAACTTTTTGAGTTCTTTGTATATAATGGATATTAGCCCTCTATCAATGTGTGATTGGTAAAGATCTTTTCCCAATTTGTTGGTTGCTGTTTTGTCCTATTTACAGTGTCCTTTGCCTTACAGAAGCTTTGCAATTTTATGAGGTCCCATTTGTCAATTTTTAAAAAAATAATGGGTATTATTTTATTTTATTATTTTTAAAATTTTTTATTAGATATCATTTGTCAATTCTTGATCTTAGAGCATAAGCTATTATTATTCTGTTCAGGAAAATTTCCCCTGTGCCCATGTGCTCGAGGCTCTTTCCCACTCTCTCTCCTATTAGTTTCAGTGTATCTGGTTTTATGTAGAGGTCCTTGATCCACTTGGACTTGAGCTTTATACAAGGAGATAAAAATGGATTGATTTGCATTCTTCTACTAATACCACTCCTGGTCATATACCCAGAAGATGCTCTAACATGTAATAAGGACACATGCTCCACTATGTTCATCGCAGCCTTATTTATAATAGCCAGGAGCTGGAAAGAACCCAGATGTCCCTCAACAGAGGAATGGATACAGAAAATGTGGTACATTTACACAATGTAATACTACTCAGCTATTAAAAATAATAAATTTGCCGGGCGTGGTGGCACATGCCTTTAATCCCAGCACTTGGGAGGCAGAGGCAGGTGGATTTATGAGTTCGAGGCCAGCCTGGTCTACAGAGTGAGTTCCAGGACAGCCAGGGCTATACAGAGAAACCCTGTCTCGAAAAAAACAAAAAACAAAAACAAAAAAAAATTATGAAATTCTTAGGCAAATGGATGGAACTAGAAGATATCATCCTGAGTGAGGTAACCCAATCACAAAAAGAACACAAATGATATGCACTCACTGATAAATGGATATTAGGCCAGAAGCTTGGAATACCCAAGATACAATTAACAGACCACATGAAACTCAAGAAGAAGGAAGACCAAAGTGTGGATACTTTGATCCTTCTTAGAAGGGGAAACAAAATAACCATGGGAGGAGATACAGAGATAAAGTCTGGAGCAGAGACTGAAGGAATGACCATCCAGAGACTGCCCCACCTGGGCACCATCCCATATACAATCACCAAACCCAGACACTATTGTGGATGCCAACAAGCGCTTACTGACAGAAGCCTGATACAGCTGTCTCCAGAGAGACTCCACCAGTGCCTGACACATACAGAGGTGGATGCTCTCACCCTACCATTGGACTGAGCACAGGGTCCCCAATGAAGGAGCTAGAGAAAGGACCCAAGGAGCTGAAGGGATTTTTAAGCTCCATAGGAGGAACAACAATTCGAACTAACCAGTACCTCCAGAGTTCCCAGGGACCAAATGACCAACCAAAGAGTATACATGGTGGGACTCATGGTTCCAGTGCATATGTCGCAGAGGATGGCCTAGTTGGTCATCAATGGGAGGAGAGGCCCTTGGTCCTGTGAAGGCTCTACGCCCCAGTGTGGGGGAATGCCAGGGCCAGGAAGCCGGTGTGGGTGGGTTGGGGAGCAGGGGGAGGGAGGATGGGATAGGTGTTTTTCAGAGGGGAAACCAGGAAAGGGGACATTTGAAATGTAAATAAAGTAAATATCTAATAAAAAAGGAATTATATATATATGTGTATATATATATATATTTAACTTTTTAGTGGTTCTTTGTGAATTTCACACCGTGCAACCCAATCCCACTCATCTTTCCTTCCCCTCATACCTGCCCTCTACCCTTGTAACTCCCAACCCCCAACTGGGAAGCTGCAGTGTGTCACAGTGTCCCACAGTATACCCTTTTGTCTACACTTCTTGCACATGTTCACTGTAATGAGTCATTGGTCTGGTGCGAGGCCTCTGGCTCCTGCTCTCACTCCATCAATCCTGGGTGCTCACTGGGACTCCTCTTGGATATCCTGTTGTTGTCCCGTGTCATGGAGGTCCTGCAGCTCTGGATCTGTAGGACCCTTTCACGCATTCCAGCAGTTCATTGATGGGTTAGATAATAGGGTGGGACAGTGCATTTAATATTTTATTTTTTACCCCCTCACCATATATAGCTAGGTGTTGCCTCCTCTTTGGAGCTGTTATTAATATTGCTCATGTGAACATCTGTGTGCAAGCTTTTTTGCACACGTATTTTCACTTCTCCTGAGTGTACACCTCGGAGTAGAATTAATTTATCACTGCTACAGAAATGTTACATGCACAGCAAAGTTGAAATCATTTTAGAGTGAACCCCCCTCTAGTCTCCATGATTTCAACTTTGCTGTGCATGTAACATTTCTGTAGCAGTGATAAATTAATTCTACTCCGAGGTGTACACTCAGCATGAGCAATATTAGTAACAGTTCCAAAGAGGAGGCAACACCTAGCTATATATGGTGAGAGTGAACCCCCCTCTAGTCTCCACAAAGGTCCTATCAAGAGTTACATTCTGTTTCCTTTGTCACTCATGTATCCATAGGTTGGCCTTGAATTGGGAGGTACACAGGACCACAGCTCTTTCTCATAATTACTCCAGTCTGTGTGTCATTAGCTACAGCCTGGGCCATGTAGTAAGACCCGGTCTCGAAATAGAGCAAAGAGCTCATTTGTCCAGATGGCTGCCATTTAAGCCCAAATCTTTCCTTCCTTCCTTCCTTCCTTCCTTCCTTCCTTCCTTCCTTCCTTTTTTTTTTTTTAAAGATTTATGTATTTATTATATGTAAGTACACCGTAGCTGTCTTCAGACACCCCAGAAGAGGGCATCAGATCTTATTACGGATGGTTGTGAGCCATCATGTGCTTGCTGGGATTTGAATTCACGACCTTCAGAAGAGCAGTCGGCGCTCTTAACCACTGAGCCATCTCTCCAACCCAAGTCTTTGCTTTCTTGGTTCACTTAAGTTACTGAGTTAAGTAGATGTAATTCTGTGACTAACTGCTGTCGACTCATTTGGGTTATGTTTGAAAGTATAACAGAGACTTTGCTTAGTTAAGGGGGGGATGATGTTATTTCACAAATGGCACCTGTCCTCCATTTCTCACCCGGTGTCCGTCTGTGTGAACAGGTTAAGGAGAAGCAAGTATCCCGTGTCCTGACTCAGCTGTACATTTGTAACTCTACACAGGTAACTCCCTTCTGAGCTAAGCAGATAGCTCAGTTGGTAGAGCTTTTGCTTTGCAGGTCTCTGGGTTCAATGCCCAATATTGATGAAACAATATTAAATGTGTTTAACCTTTTGTCCTAGTGAGCTTAGCTGTCAACCTGACACAGCCTTGAGTCATCTGAGAAGGGTGTTCTAACTGGGGGATTGTCCAGATCAGACTGGCTTGTGGCTATGTCTGTGGAGGGTTATCTTGTCTATCTATATAGGAGGGCCCAGCCCACTGTAGGCAATACCATTCCTTGGGCAAGTGGTTATGGACTATATGAGAAAACTTTTATTTTGTGTATATGGGTGTTTTGCCTGAAAGTATATCTGTGTACCACATGCCTGCCTTCCTGGTGCCAACAGAGGCCAGATCTACTTCTAGGCATCAGATTCCCGAAAACTAGACCTACAGCTATGTGTGAGCTGCCTCGAGAGTGCTGGGAGTCCATTCCAGGTCCTTTGGAAGAGCAACTGGTACTCTTAGCTGCTGAGCAATCTCTCCAGCCCTATTTAAAACTCCCAGTCCATCCTCAGTGAAGTTACTCGACCCTGAGTTGGTGAAATTCCAGAGTTAGGGGGATTAACTGCTCCATAGCTAGGATATCCTGTGTGAGACATGACAGTGAGATTTGGGTGGAGGCAGAGGCAGAGGCAGAGGCAGAGGCAGAGGCAGAGGCAGAGGCAGAGGCAGAGGCAGAGGCAGAGGCAGAGGCAGAGGCAGAGGCAGAGGCAGAGAGGCAGAGAGGCAGAGAGGCAGAGAGGCAGAGAGGCAGAGAGGCAGAGAGGCAGAGAGGCAGAGAGGCAGAGAGGCAGAGGCAGAGGCAGAGGCAGAGGCAGAGGCAGAGGCAGAGGCAGAGGCAGAGGCAGAGGCAGAGGCAGAGGCAGAGAGTCACTCTCTGTGGATCAGATGACAACTCTTCCCAGGCAGTGACAAGAGGAGATCTCTTCCTTTCTCCTCTCCTATCCTGAAACCTAGCTCCACATAGGAGAGGAAACACCACGTGGATCCTTTAGATTATAGCTTATCTTGCTCAATATTCCGATCCCCAGTTCTGTCTGTTCTCCTGTGAGTGTTGTGATTTCTTCTGCCTCACATTCCACTGTGAATAGGTGCTGTAGCTTCTCGGCTGGTCTCAGATCTCAAGTATCATGAAGAGCAGCATAGGGCAGGGTCAAGCATCTCACTGCCTCCCGTGATCCAACCATCAGCTCTTTTTCATAGGTCATCCTTGGAAAGAAACTTATCTTGACTATTGGCATAGTTTGTGTATTTGCATACTAATAAATGAATGTACATATGCAGCCTTACACTGACCCTAAAGGCATGTTTCTATTATATGTATTCGAGATAGGGTCTCAGTGTAGTTTTTGTTGGCCTGGAACTCTTTATGTAGACCAAGCTAGCCTCAGACTTGTAGAACTCTCCCTGCCTCCTCTGCCTGCAAAGTGATGGGATTAAAGGCATGCACCACCATATTGGGCCCTGTTAACTTTTAACTGATATATATATATATATATATATATATATATATATATATATATATGTATGTGTGTGTGTGTGTGTGTGTGTGTGTGTGTGTATGCATATATAATATAATATAACATAAAATTTAGCATCTTAACCTTTTTGTTTGTTTGTTTTTTGTTTTTTGTTTTTTGAGACAGGGTCTCACTGTGTATCCCTGGCTATCTAAAATTGACTCTGTAAACTGGGATGACCTCAAACCTGTCTCTGTCTCTTGAGTGCTGGGATTAAAGGTGTGTGCCACCATTGCCTGACAGCTCTATTTTTAATTTTTTTTTTTTTTTTTTTGAGACAGGGTTTCTCTGTATAGCCTTGACTGTCCTGGAGCTTACTTTGTAGACCAGGCTAGCCTCGAACTCCGAAATCCACCTGCCTCTGCCTCCCGAGTGCTGGGATTAAAGGCGTGTGCCACCACGCCCAGCTTCTATTTTTAATTTTTAAATATTCATCTTTATTACTTTAATTCTCTCTCTCTCTCTCTCTCTCTCTCTCTCTCTCTCTCTCTCTCTCTCTGTGTGTGTGTGCACGCACACACACACATATGTAAATACAGGTACCAACAGTGGTCAGAGGTGTCAGATCTCCAGGGACTGGAGTTACAGGAATTTGTGAGCTCTCTGATGTAAATCCTGGGAACAAAACTTGGGTCCCCTGCAAAAGCAGTAAGCACTCTTAACCAACAGGCCATCCCTCCAGCCCCCTTTTTTTAATGCTTTAAGGGACTACTTTATAAGACTCTGAAGATGGGCTACTTGTCACATCTATTTCTTTCTTTCTTTACATCTTTGTCAATAGTTACAATAGTTTTAGCCATGTTAGTGGATATGAAAGAGTTGAATGGATACAAACAAAACTGTGTATGTTTATAGGGTCTCTTGTGCTCTACACACACACACACATACCCACATACATATACACATACACACATACATATACATACACACAAACACACATACATGCACACACACATGCATACACATACACACACATATAGATACACACACAACACACATAGACACACACAAGGGAGGTTTTGTGTGTGTGTGTGTGTGTGTGAGAGAGAGAGAGAGAGAGAGAGAGAGAGAGAGAGAGAGTGAATCTGTCCCAATTTGAGTGACATTATCTATTACCTCAAGTTTTTATTATTTCTTTAAGGTGAAAATATTTAAACCTCTTCTATTAAAAAAAATTCAGTATACTACAAGTTGCTACAACTATAGTACTATTCAATAGCTTCTTATCACATAGTCACCCAACCTTCCTCTACCACCTGGCTCTCACTGCCCCTGCTCCAGGCTCTGGAAACCCCGTTCTGTTCTCTACCTCTCAGAAATCAGCTCGTTGCAATTCCACAGCAGTGAGCTCATGCGGCAGCTGCCAAGCCAGAAAGCAGTGCACTTCTGAACAATGAAAACACTCCAACTTCCTATCACGAGTGGTAGACCCTCTCCTGAAGGACATTATGGGCCAGATTCTGAAGGGCTAGCTCCTCCTAAATTTCTCATCGTGCTCAAGTAGGGAAAGTAAAGTGGGGAAAAAGTACTGTCTTTAGAGGGTAGTAATTTTATTTTTTAAGAACTTCCCTCACTGGGAGTGGGTGGGTAGAGGAGCAGGGGCTGGGGAGGATAGCATTTGAAATGTAAATGAAGAAAATCCCTAATAAAAAATTGGAAGAAAAAAAAAAAAAGAACTTCCCTCACTAGCAGTGTGTGTACAACACTCCCATCCTTCTGTTCTCCTCCAGCTCCTTCCAGGTCCACTCCTAAACCCATGATCTCTTCGTTATTGTTACATGTATGCACATATGTGCGTGTATACATATGCACACATGTGTATATAATGCACTGAGCCATCTAACTGTATGTATACATGCCCATGGTGACCTCTTTGGGTTGGAACCTGCATGGGTGTCACCTGATGCCCCCTCTCTCTGCAGGCATCAGCCACCTGTGGCTCTTCATCTAGGGCTGCGACCATGTGGAATCCCCACCACCACCACCACCACATTGTCATGCCAACATTATGCTGGTCTTGTCCAGGCGGCCATATTGCTGAGTGCTCATGTGTGCAGCGTCCTTGTCATGCCTGAGAGACACTGTCTACCGGTCTGGTGCCCTGGCTCTTACAATCTTTCTGCTCCCTCTTCTGTGATGTTCTCTGAGCTTGAGCAGGGGATGGTGGGTTGCTTTGCAGATTTCTCAGTTGGGCACTCCAAGGTCCCTCACTCTCTCCATGGTCCCTCACTCTCTCCAAGGTCCCTTACTCTCTCCATGGTCCCTCACTCTCTCCAAGGTCCCTCACTCTCTCCAAGGTCCCTCACTCTCTCCAAGGTCCCTCACTCTCTCCAAGGTCCCTCACTCTCTCCATGGTCCCTCACTCTCTCCATTATGACCAGTTGTAGATCTCCGAATTAGTCCCCATCTGTTGCAAAAAGCTGTTTCTTTGATGAGGGTTGAGAGCTACACTTACCTGTGTCTTGTTATCCCATTTTGTCCTCAATCCTAGGAACATTAAATTATATTTCCAACTGTCTGGGATCTCTGGAGAATGGGGCTAAGGGAATGGCCTCTGAAACTCAAATCCTGGGTCGGAATCCCCCTTTCTGCCAATTAATTAGCTGTGTGACCCTGGGTAAGCTACTTAGTCTCTCTGTGTCCCAAATCCTTCTATTGTAAAACGGGATTATACTATAGCTCCAATTTCATAGGATAATGTGTCAGTCAAATGAGTTGATATTCAGTAAGGCAACAGTAGCTAAGCCTGCTTTAATGGTTCTAAGTAGAAAGGAAGAGAATCTAAGTAGAAAGGAAGAGAATCCAAGAGTCGAGGTTAAAGGTTACAACTCGAAGAAGATTCTAACCAAAATTGTAATAGGATTATTAATACTGGAATTCATTTGGAAAGACAAAGAGTAGTCACAAAGTCTTGGCATAAACTTTATCACATAGTAAAATACATTATGAAGTTAGAAACACAAACACTTTGGTATTGGACAGAAACAGGCAACTCAAAGCATAAGAATGTTAACTGTAATATAAGGTACAGTAGGCAATTTAATGTTTAAAATCACATATATTCATTGTGTGTGAACACATGTGTGGGCATGTACATGCCAAAGCACATACTAAGGTCAGAAGACAACCTGTGGGAGTTGGTTCTCTGCTTAACTCATGTGCGGACAGATACTGAACTTAGGTGGACAGACTTGGCCATGAGTGCCTCTGACCTGTTGAGTCTTCTTGCTGGCATTTTAAAGAATTATGTTCAGTGTGGGTTATTCAGATGGTATCTACATAGCCATATGGGGGAAAAGAAAGGTTGAAGCAACATCTTATTTTTCATGCCAAAATAAATACTGCACAGATCAACAATAAAGTATGAGGTTAACACTGCTGAAGTGGGAAACCATGTTTTTTTTTCTTTTCAAAAAAGCCTTGAGTGGATGGTGAAGGGATTTTTCCAGTAAAACCATGAAACCTTATAAGATCAAGCATCAAGAAAAACATGACATTCTAAAGGGGGAGAATTTGCTACACAAAGTATGGTAAACCAAACAAAACCAGAGAAACATATTCACTGCAGTGCAGGAATGTCTTAGAACCTCAAAGATACTATGAACTGGACCAAAAAAAAAAAAAAAAAAAAAAAAGGAAAAAGAAAGAGGAAGGACCAGCAACCCAGTGAATGGCATGTGATAGACAACTCAGGTGAATGAGGAACTGGTGTGGTGACATGGGCCTTTAGTCCCCAAACGCAGGAAGCAGAGACAGGTGCATCTCTCTATGAGTTCAAAGGCAGCCTGCTCTATAAAGTGAGACCTTCTCTCTCTCTCTCTCTCTCTCTCTCTATATATATATATATATATATATATATATATATATATATATATATATAAAATAAATAAAAAGAAAGGTGAACATACAGTTATAAAATAATGAAATTGTTTTCTCTATATCAGTGACAAGCACTGGCCGCCACTGTGGAGCTGCAATGAGGTTCAGTTTATTCTGTTTGCATTTTTTCCCTGAGACAGGGTTTCTCTGTGTAGCCCTGGCTGTCCTGGAACTCACTTTGTAGACCAGGCTGGCCTCAAACTCAGAAATTCGCCTACCTCTGCCTCCTGAGTGCTGGGATTAAAGGTGTGCGCCACCACGCCCGGCTTCTGTTTGCATTTCTGAGTCTTGATTCAAAAGAACATGAGCTTCCCCTTTCTTCTCTGTCTGTCTTTCAGACGCGCTGGCCTCTCTGAAGCATTCCTCGTTATGAAGAACACAGCTTTCTCTCTTCGCCATCCACCTCCTCTGGGAAAGCTGCTGAGATTTATAGCTGGTCTGTCCTATGGTTTTCTTTTAAACCCTAATAAATTTGTTCCCCAACATTTTCTTTTAATGATTAGATTTAATGGTTTGCCATGGGGAATGCAGAGGCAGCTCAGTGACTAAGAAGACCAAACCACACAACACATTGGATGTCCTGTGAGATGCCTGTCACTCCAGCTCTGAGAGATCTGACACCTCTTCTATCTGACCTCTACACTCAAAGGTTTGTGTACTGGCTGGTTTTGTGTGTCAACTGGACACAAGCTGGAGTTATCACAGAGAAAGCTGAGGAAATGCCTCCATGAGACCCAACTGTGGGGCATTTTCTCAATTAGTGATCAAGGGGGAAGGCCAATCATTGTGGGTGGTGCCAGCCCTGGGCTGGTAGTCTTGGTTCTATAAGAAAGCAGGCTGAGCAAGCCAGGGGAAGCAAGCCAGTAAAGAACATCCTTCCATGGCCTCTGCATCAGCTCCTGCTTCCTGACCTGCTTGAGTTCCAGTCCTGACTTCCTTTGGTGATGAACAGCAGTGTGGAAGCATAAACTGAATAACCCCTTTCCTCCCCAGCTTGCTTCTTGGTCATGATGCTTTGTGCAGGAATAGAAACCCCAACTAAGACAGTTTGTATACACACTCATATACACATGCATAAACAAAATAAACTTAGAAGAAACACTTGCCATGCCATCTCTGTTCGTGGACATTCTGGCCATCTGTTGTTTTATGGCAGGCATGCAAAGCTTAATGATGAAAACGCACACTTTACTCAGATGTTATGTGTGCTGGTCTGTGTGAGAATGGACTCTATCGGTTCATGTATTTGAATTTTTGGTCTTGAGTTGGTGGAACTGTTTGGGAAGGATTAGGAGGTGTGGCCTTGGGTAACTTTTGAGTTTTTAAAAGCTCATTCCGGAGGACAGTGACCTGCCCTGGAGGGAGCGCCATCTTGGCTCCGGGACTCCGCCGAACTTAGTCTGTACAGGTCAGAGTGAGGACCACAGAGGCAGACAGCTTCTGGGACAGGCGGGAGCCACAGAGCTGCTGAGGCAGCACCCTTTTGGGGCCGCAGACATCCGGCACCCTCCCAGTCGGAGGACAGTGACCTGCCCTGCAGGGAGCGCCATCTTGGCTCCGGGACTCCGCCGAGCTTAGTCTGTACAGGTCAGAGTGGGGACCACGGGGGCAGACGGCTTCTGGCACAGGCGGGAGCCACAGAGCTGCTGAGGCAGCACCCTTTTGGGGCCGCAGACATCCGGCACCCTCCCAGCCGGAGGACAGTGACCTGCCCTGCAGGGAGCGCCATCTTGGCTCCGGGACTCCGCCGAGCTTAGTCTGTACAGGTCAGAGTGAGGACCACAGAGGCAGACAGCTTCTGGGACAGGCGGGAGCCACAGAGCCGCTGAGGCAGCACCCTTTTGGGGCCACAGACATCCGGCACCCTCCTAGCTGGAAGACAGTGGTCTGCCCTGCACAGGAGCCCTCTGCCTCAGGAGCAGGGAGCACATCTTGGATCCAGGACTCCACTGAACTTAGGAACTTAGTCTGCACAGCTGAGAGTGTGCACCACAGAAGCCTACAGCTTCTGTGACCTGCCAAAGCAACACAGCATCTGGGAAAGGTCCTGTTTTCCGCCTTCTTCTTCAGCCAGGAGGAGGTCCAAACGCCAGATATCTGTACACCTTCCCTTTAAGAGGAAAGCTTGTCAGCAGGGAGTGCTCTAACCACTGAAACTCAGAGGAGAGAGCCTGTCTCCCAGCTCTGCTGACAGAGGATACTCAGAATCACCAGAAGAACAACCTCTGAACAGAGACAACTATAACAACTCCAGAGATTACCAGATGGCGAGAGGTAAAGGTAAGAATCTTACTAACAGAAACCAAGACCACTCACCATCATCAGGACCCAGCACTCCCACTTCGCCCAGTCCAGGGCACCCCAACACACCTGAAAAACTAGACCTGGATTTAAAAGCATATCTCATGATGATGGTAGAGGACATCAAGAAGGACTTTAAAGAACTACAGGAGAACATGGCTAAAGAGTTACAAGTCCTTAAAGAAAAACAGGAAAACACAACCAAAATGGTAGAAGTCCTTAAAGAGAAACAGTAAAACACATCCAATCAGATGATGGGAATGAACAAAACCATACTAGACCTAAAAAGGGAAGTAGACACAATAAAGAAAACCCAAAATGAGGCAACACTGGAGATAGAAACCCTAGGAAAGAAATCTGGAACCATAGATGCAAGCATCAGCAACAGAATACAAGAGATGGAAGAGAGAATCTCAGGTGCAGAAGATTCCATACAGAACATCGGCACAACAATCAAGGAAAATGGAAAATGCAAAAAGATCCTAACTCAAAACATCCAGGAAATACAGGACACAATGAGAAGACCAAACCTACGGATAATAGGAGTGGATGAGAATGAAGATTTTCAACTCAAAGGACCAGCAAACATCTTCAACAAAATTATAGAAGAAAACTTCCCAAATCTAAAGAAAGAGATGCCCATGAACATACAAGAAGCCTACAGAACTCCAAACAGGCTGGACCAGAAAAGAAATACCTCCTGACACATAATAATCAGAACAACAAATGCACTAAATAAAGATAGAATACTAAAAGCAGTAAGAGAAAAAGGCCAAGTAACATATAAAGGCAAGCCTATCAGAATTACACCAGATTTTTCACCAGAGACTATGAAAGCCAGAAGATCCTGGACAGATGTTATACAGACACTAAAAGAACACAAATTCCAGCCCAGGCTACTATACCCAGCCAAACTCTCAATTAACATAGATGGAGAAACCAAAGTATTCCACGACAAAACCAAATTCACACATTATCTCTCCACGAATCCAGCCCTTCAAAGGATAATAACAGAAAAAAAACCAATACAAGGACAGGAACCACGCCCTAGAAACAACAAGATGGTAATCCCTCAACAAACCGAAAAGAAGACAGCCACAAGAACAGAATGCCAACTTTAACAACAAAAATAACAGGAAACAACAATTACTTTTCCTTAATATCTCTTAATATCAATGGACTCAACTCCCCGATAAAAAGACATAGACTAACAAACTGGCTACACAAACAAGACCCAACATTTTGCTGCTTACAAGAAACTCATCTCAGAGAAAAAGATAGACACTACCTCAGAATGAAAGGCTGGAAAACAATTTTCCAAGCAAATGGTCTGAAGAAACAAGCTGGAGTAGCCATTCTAATATCAGATAAGATTGACTTCCAACCCAAAGTCATCAAAAAAGACAGGGAGGGGCACTTCATACTCATCAAAGGTAAAATCCTCCAAGAGGAACTATCAATCCTGAATATCTATGCTCCAAATACAAAGGCAGCCTCATTCATTAAAGAAACTTTAGTAAATCTCAAAGCACACATTGCACCTCATACAATAATAGTGGGAGACTTCAACACACCACTTTCACCAATGGACAGATCATGGAAACAGAAACTAAACAGGGACACAGTGAAACTAACAGAAGTTATGGATCAAATGGATCTGGCAGATATCTACAGAACATTTTACCCTAAAACAAAAGGATACACCTTCTTCTCAGCACCTCATGGTACCTTCTCCAAAATTGACCACGTAATTGGGCACAAAACAGGACTCAACAGATACAAAAACATTGAAATTGTCCCATGCATCCTATCAGATCACCATGGACTAAGGCTGATCATCAATAACAAAATAAATAATAGAAAGCCAATATTCACATGGAAACTGAACAACACTCTTCTCAATGATACCTTGGTCAAGGAAGGAATAAAGAAAGAAATCAAGGACTTTTTAGAGTTCAATGAAAATGAAGCCACAACATACCCAAACTTATGGGATGCAATGAAAGCATTTCTAAGAGGAAAACTCATAGCTCTGAGTGCCTCCAAAAGGAAACTAGAGAGAGCACACATTAGCAGCTTGACAACACACCTAAAAGCACTAGAACAAAAGGAAGCAAATTCACCCAAGAGGAGTAGACGGCAGGAAATAATCAAACTCAGGGGCGAAATCAATCAAGTGAAAACAAGAAGAACTATTCAAAGAATCAACCAATCAAGGAGCTGGTTCTTTGAGAAAATCAACAAGATAGATAAACCCTTAGCCAGACTAACTAGAGGGCACAGGGAAAGTATTCTAATTAACAAAATCAGAAATGAAAAAGGAGACATAACAACAGATCCTGAAGACATCCAAAACACCATCAGATCCTTCTACCAAAGGCTATACTCAACAAAACTGGAGAACCTGGATGAAATGGAGAAGTTCCTAGACAGATACCAGGTACCAAAGTTGAACCAAGATCAGGTTAATGATCTAAACAACCCTATATCCCCCAAAGAAATAGAAGCAGTCATTAATAGTCTCCCAACCAAAAAAAGCCCAGGACCAGATGGGTTTAGTGCAGAGTTCTATCAGACCTTCAAAGAAGATCTAATCCCAGTTCTTCACAAACTATTCCACAAAATAGAAACAGAAGGTACTCTACCCAACTCATTCTATGAAGCCACAATTACTCTGATACCTAAACCACAAAAAGACCCAACAAAGATAGAAAACTTCAGACCAATATCCCTTATGAATATTGATGCAAAAATACTCAATAAAGTTCTTGCTAACCGAATCCAAGAACACATCAAAACAATCATCCATCCTGACCAAGTAGGTTTCATCCCAGGGATGCAGGGATGGTTCAATATACGGAAATCCATCAACGTAATCCAGTATATAAACAAACTCAAAGACAAAAACCACATGGTCATCTCGTTAGATGCGGAAAAAGCATTTGACAAGATCCAACAACACCCATTCATGATAAAAGTCTTGGAAAGATCAGGAATTCAAGGCCCATACCTAAACATGATAAAAGCAATCTACAGCAAACCAGTAGCCAACATCAAAGTAAATGGTGAGAAGCTTGAAGCAATCCCTCTAAAATCAGGGACTAGACAAGGCTGTCCACTTTCTCCATACCTATTCAACATAGTACTTGAAGTCCTAGCCAGAGCAATTCGACAACAAAAGGAGATCAAAGGGATACAAATTGGAAAAGATGAAGTCAAAATATCACTTTTTGCAGATGATATGATAGTATATATAAGTGACCCTAAAAATTCCACCAGAGAACTCCTAAACCTGATAAACAGCTTCGGTGACGTAGCTGGATATAAAATTAACTCAAACAAATCAATGGCCTTTCTCTACACAAAGAATAAACAGGCTGAGAAAGAAATTAGGGAAACAACACCCTTCTCAACAGTCACAAATAACATAAAATATCTTGGCGTGACTCTAACTAAGGAAGTGAAAGATCTGTATAATAAGAACTTCAAGTCTCTGAAGAAAGAAATTATAGAAGATCTCAGAAGATGGAAAGATCTTCCATGCTCATGGATTGGCAGGATCAACATTTTAAAAATGGCTATCTTGCCAAAAGCAATCTACAGATTCAATGCAATCCCCATCAAAATTCCAACTCAATTCTTCAACGAATTAGAAAGTGCAATCTGCAAATTCATCTGGAATAACAAAAAACCTAGGATAGCAAAAACTCTTCTCAAGGATAAAAGAACCTCTGGTGGAATCACCATGCCAGACCTAAAGCTTTACTACAGAGCAATTGTGATAAAAACTGCATGGTACTGGTATAGTGACAGACAAATAGACCAATGGAATAGAATTGAAGACCCAGAAATGAACCCACACACCTACGGTCACTTGATCTTCGACAAGGGAGCTAAAAACATCCAGTGGAAGAAAGACAGCATTTTCAACAAATGGTGCTGGCACAACTGGTTGTTATCATGTAGAAGAATGCGAATCGATCCATTCCTATCTCCTTGTACTAAGGTCAAGTCTAAGTGGATCAAGGAACTTCACATAAAACCAGAGACACTGAAACTTATAGAGGAGAAAGTGGGGAAAAGCCTTGAAGATGTGGGCACAGGGGAAAAATTCTTGAATAGAACAGCAATGGCTTGTGCTGTAAGATCGAGAATTGACAAGTGGGACCTCATGAAACTGCAAAGCTTCTGCAAGGCAAAAGACACCATCAATAAGACAAAAAAACCACCAACAGATTGGGAAAGGATCTTTACCTATCCTAAATCAGATAAGGGTCTAATATCCAATATATATAAGGAACTCAAGAAGGTGGACTCCAGAAAGTCAAATAACCCCATTAAAAAATGGGGCTCAGAATTGAACAAAGAATTCTCACCTGAAGAATACCAAATGGCAGAGAAGCACCTGAAAAAATGTTCAACATCCTTAATCATCAGGGAAATGCAAATCAAAACAACCCTGAGATTCCACCTCACACCAGTCAGAATGGCTAAGATCAAAAATTCAGGTGACAGCAGATGCTGGCGGGGATGTGGAGAAAGAGGAACACTCCTCCATTGTTGGTGGGATTGCAAGCTTGTACAACCACTCTGGAAATCAGTCTGGCGGTTCCTCAGAAAATTGGACATTGTACTACGGGAGGATCCAGCAATTCCTCTTCTGGGCATACATCCAGAAGATGTCCCAACCGGTAAGAAGGACACATGCTCCACTATGTTCATAGCAGCCCTATTTATAATAGCCAGAAGCTGGAAAGAACCCAGATGTCCCTCAACAGAGGAATGGATACAGAAATTATGGTACATTTACACAATGGAGTACTACTCAGCTATTAAAAAGAATGAATTTATGAAATTCCTAGCCAAATGGATGGACCTGGAGGGCATCATCTTGAGTGAGGTAACACAATCACAAAGGAACTCACACAATATGTATTCACTGATAAGTGGATATTAGCCCAAAACTTAGGACACCCAAGATATAAGATACAATTTGCTAAACGCATGAAACTCAAGAAGAATGAAGACCAAAATGTGGACACTGTGCCCCGTCTTAGAATTGGGAACAAAACACCCAGGGAAGGAGTTACAGAGACAAAGTTCGGAGCTGTGATGAAAGGATGGACCATCTAGAGACTGCCGTATCCAGGGATCCATCCCATAATCAGCTTCTAAACGCTGACACCATTGCATACACTAGCAAGATTTTGCTGAAAGGACCCAAAGATAGCTGTCTCTTGTGAGACTATGCAGGGGCCTAGCAAACACAGGAGTGGATGCTCACAGTCAGCTATTGGATGGATCACAGGGCTCCCATTGGAGAAGCTAGAGAAAGTACCCAAGGAGCTAAAGGGATCTGCAACCCTATAGTTGGAACAACATGATGAACTAACCAGTACCCTGGAGCTCTTGTCTCTAGCTGCATATGTATCGAAAGATGGCCTAGTCGGCCATCACTGGAAAGAGAGGCCCATTGGACTTGCAAACTTTATATGCCCCAATATAGGGGAATGCCAGGGCCAAAAGAATGGGAATGGGAAGGTAGGGAAGTGGGGGGCGGTATGGGGGACTTTTGGGATAGCATTGGAAATGTAATTGAGGAAAATATGTAATAAAAAAAAACAGTGAAAAAAAAAAAAAAAAAAAGCTCATTCCATATCCAGTTAGCCTTCTCTGCCTCATGCTCATGTCAGTCAAGATGTGAGCTCTCGGCCAATACTCCAGTGCCATGCCTACCTGCTATCATCCTCTCTTACAGCATGGTCATGGCTCCATTCCCCTGAAACCATGAGCCTCCAATACTCCTTTTCTTTATACATTGCTGTAGCTATAATGTCTTCTTCAGTACAGCAACCGAAAAGTAACTGAGACGTGAATAAGATTTTGGACAGGGTGCTGCTGGGATGCTTCTCTGTCCTGTGGAACTGCATAAGCTGGAAGGATACGGAGGTTGGGCTGGCTGGGGGCCTGGAGAACAGGGACAACAGGGTGAAGCTTTGCTGAGATGTCCATCTCCTCCCATCCTGCCAATGGGCCAGGGTGAGTGAGCCGTGGGCTCCCAACACTGTTGCCTAGAGCACCCCCGACTAGCTTGAGCAGGATAGTCTAGGGTGGGTTGTGACTTTTGACACGGAGTATGCCTCCTGATAGAGTCTGTGCTGAGAACAGGCTAGAAGCCAAAGCCACGTGGTCTTTCTGAGTTGGTCATAAAGGTCTCACAGCACCAATTCTACTGTTCTCTGTTGATGGAAAGAGTCACAGCTTGCCCATCTTCAAGGAGCAAATCAGTGGTGAAATACGAAATGATTTGTGGCCATGTTTTAGATCTTCAGAGAGGAAGGACAAATGCCTGGAATCTCTTTGGAGTGGAGCTTCACAGCCCCTAACAAAGATGTCCCACAGATACTCCTTTGATGCCTGGTTTCTACACTCGCACCCCTCTTTTTGACTTTTACCTGACCCAGGCCTGCTAGGGCCACCAATTCCTCTGCTCCAGTCTGTAACTCTCCCTGCAGAAGAGCCAAGGCCTCACCTCCTCATCCTTCAAGTTCTCCAACCCCAGGTGCCCACAGGATGTCAGTTGTTTTCTTTGCAACTCAGATTCCCTGGGTCGATGAAGGAGGTCCTAAGGGCAACACCACAGACAGAAGGGGTCCAGAATGGGGTGACACTTGCATAGCTGGCCTCTGAAATGAAATTTAGTTCCAGCCCTCAAATGTGCTGTTAGGTAGACACAAAGACTCCGATTCTTCCAGGCTGTGTGGCTTCGAACATTGAACACTCTCAATCCTAGCACCCTATGCTGTGATAGCTATCCACTGCAAAGCAAGTTACTCCCAACACAGCAGATTTTTCTTCTCACAGTTTTAAGGGTTAAGAACGTAGGAATTGCTTAGTTGAGTTCCCTGCTTCTGTAGTTATTGCAAGGCTCGCTTGATTGGCTCAATGATTCAAGAGTCATTGGATCAAACTCTCAAGTCCTTATGAGTTCCTGGCAGAAAACGTCTCTTCTTTTTGTCTGTGAACTCCTGAGAGACATGATTTGATTTGGCACCATGCTCCATAAAGGGAAGGCAGCGAGTGAGCAAAGGCATGACACTGGAGAGAGTTTAAACAAGATGGTGGTTTAGTTTGGATTCCCAGCTGCCAAACTGTTTGGGAAGCTTTTGGAGTCCCTAGGAGATGATGAAGCTTTGCTGAAGGAAGTTGGTCACTGTGGGTGGTGAGGTTTGACGTTTAGGTTCAGCTTCCTATCAGCTATCTTTTTCTGCAAGAGGTAGGGTGAG
This sequence comes from Mus caroli, assembly GCF_978045245.1. NCBI lineage: Eukaryota > Metazoa > Chordata > Mammalia > Rodentia > Muridae > Mus > Mus caroli. The sequence goes on from NW_028227267.1 coordinate 118,161,484, forward strand.
GAGTTTCACTTGTACCTTCCTGCCATGTGGAGTCACCAGCCACCCAGCTTTCCCTCTATAATTGACTGTATCCCCACAAACTGTGAGTCAGCAGCTTTCTTCCTTAAGTTGCTTCTTGTGGGTGTCACAGCAATAAAGTAACAAACTTGATGATCCCTGAGTTTCTTCTTGTGGGTGGCACAGCAATAAAGTAACAAACCTGATGATCCCTAAGTTTCTTCCTGTGGGCGTCACAGCTATAAAGTAACAAAAGCAATGAAAGTCACTGTCCTGGCTACTTTAATGTCAGCTCGACACAAGCTGAGGTCCTCTGAAAGGAGGGAACCTCAACTGAGAAAATGTTTCCATAGATCAGGCTGTAAGGCATTTTCTTAATAAGTGATTGATGTGGGAGGGCCCAGCTCATTGTGGGTGAGGTCATCCCTGGGCTGGTGATCCTGGGTTCTATTCCCTCTGTGGCCTCTGCATCAGCTCCTGACTTCAGGCTTCTGCCCTGTTTGAATTCCTGCCCTGACTTCCTTTAGTGATAGACTATGATGTAGACATATAAACCAAGTAAACTATTTCCTCCCCAACTTGCTTTTGGTCCTGGTGTTTTATTGTAGCAATTGTAACCCTAACTAGGACAGTCACATATGCTATAACCTAACCACAGAAGTGACCTCTTCACTCTCCCCTTTGCAACAGCAGTGAGTCACTGTGGCCTGGTCACACTGAAGGCCAGGGTATCTGCAGGATGTGTATCTCAGGAGTAAATCAGAACTCTCCTCCACAGCTGCTTCAGGCAGACAGTCTTCCTTGCCCAGGGCCTGGCTGCAGGTGCCTCAGGTACTGACAGAGCACACTGTAGGTCCAGGAAGAGCTCAGTCCCAAAGCTAGAGATTCCCCTGACCAGAGAATGGTAACATTTGCTGGGAAGTGGATGGTAACTATGGAAAAATAGTTTATCTTTAAAGTAACGCATGAGTTCTTTGTAGTAAAAGATTTGTGCAATACACTTCTAAAGATATTTTGTCTGATTGTTTTGTGTGCATGTATGTGTATGCACCACATACATGAGTGATGCCGGTAGAGGCCAGAAGGTTTTGCATCCCCTGGAACTGGAGTTATGGATAGCTGTGTGTCAACATATGGATGCTGGGAACCGAACCTGGGTCTTCTGCAAGAGCAACAAGTGCTCTTAACTGCTGAGCCGAGTGTTCACCACCTCCAGGCCCCCTCCATTTGTATAAGGCCAGGATATTTCAGGAAGTCTAAAAATGGATGGAAAAACTACCTCGAGAAGTGATATTGGGAATGGTTGCTTAGTACCATTCTGCACTGCCTTTTATTATGTATGCACAGGATTGATCTGCAATTGTGTGTGTGTGTGTGTGTGTGTGTGTGAGAGAGAGAGAGAGAGAGAGAGAGAGAGACAGAGACAGAGAGAGAGACAGAGAGAGGCAGAGAGACAGAGAGACAGAGACAGAGACCAGGGTCTCATTATTTAGGTCAAGCTGGTTTGAAACTGACTATAGTGACCAGGTATACTCAAACTCACAGAGATCTGGCTGCTTCTGCCTTGGTAGTGTTAAGATCAGGGCACATGCCACCATATCCACCTGTTTCTGTTTTGAAAGATTTATTTATGTGTACGTGCAGAAGAACTGGAATTGGAAGCAGTTGACTGATGTGGGTGCTGGTCACTGACCTCAGGTCATTTGCAAGAACAGTACATGTTCTCCACAAAGAAAATTGTCGGGGGGGGGGTGGAGGGAGGGAGACAGACAGACAAGATGTCCCTATGAAGTTCAGGCTGATGTTTAACTTGCCACCCCTTGGAAGCCTCTTCCTTCAAATGGAAACATCCCCCCAGCAGGGAGAGGGGGCATCTTTTGAAACTCAGGAAGTAAACAAACCTCACAGGTCTGAGAAGCTGACCTTGGGGGGAAACTAGCAGCCCCCATGCTTGTCGGGAGCTTCTCCCACCAGTCCTGTGCAATGTCCTGTAAGTACTGTGGTTACCTGTGCTGGGGCAGGCTCTTTGGTAACACAGCTACTCTGGGGCCATGTCTTTGCTCAGCCACACTCTCGTTAGCTCCCCAGGTTGCGCGGTGGCGCAGTTGTGACTTTGGCCCTGTTTCCTTTCTGGGCAGAGTGGGCCTGTGCTTTGTGTCTCCCCAGGAAACGTCTGTCCCAGAAAAGCACCCTCTTGCCTCATCCGTCGATGTACTAGAAGTATCAGCATGAATCACTTTCTAAGAGATAAAATAATAAAAGGGTTAATGATAGGTGACTGAGTAACTTCACCCACAGCTTAGTACATCCTAAGTATATTCTGAACTCGAGAGGCAGGTGTGATTTGCTATGACAAGAGACGCCTTGGTTAATAGGGGCTGAAGTGATAGAGACAAATCTAATGAGTGAATTCTGTGCCATGGAGGGGCTCTGAGCCTCCTCTCGTCCTGATCTCCATAGTGACTGTCTTCCCACCGGCTCCTCCTCAGTCTTCCGGCTCCCTCGGATGGCCTCCAAAACCAGGTACCTCCTTAGTTATTAGTAATGCTGCGATAATAAAACAGCATGGCCAGAGCCTACAGGATGGCTCAGTGTGGGTAAGGGTGCTTGGGTGCTCGGTACCAATCCTGATGATGCACATTTGATTCCTGGAACCCACTTGGTGGAAGGAGAAACCACTCCCACAAGTTGTCCTCTGACCTCCATAGACATGCACGGTGGCATCTACACCCCGACATACAAAGACTCAATAAATAACTCTGAGAGCAAAACCAAACTGGTCATAAACTGGTCATAAACTGGTCATATCCCTAGACACACAAGTCAGTTGAACCAAACACTAAATGTAGAAAAGGGTGATCTTCCGTGAGGGTGGACTGGGGAAATGTTATGGTTTGCCTTTTTGGTACTATCAACTATATTGCTTTTAGCCATGGGACACAGCACGTGTCTGCCAACACAGTCCCCGGACCAACCAAAATACATCACCCGGAATGTTTGAAACAGACCGACACAGAATCCGCATTGGGACAAGATTCCCAGGCGATTCCGCAGCGTCCAAGATGGTTAGTAAAGCCAGGCTGCACACTGGGAATAACTTGTAATAACTTTAAACCCATCCATGTCATGTCCCAACCTCAGAAATCAGTCTGGGCACTGTCTTCTTATCCTGTAAAGAGACTCTGAACCTGAGGTCGGGTCCCCATTATAGCGGTTTTTAAGGTGTGATAATTGTTTAAATTTGCTTTCCTTTACTGGGCCTGGTGGTTCAGACTGAAATCCTAATGCTTAAGAGGCAGAGGCATGAGGACCAGTCTGGGCTACATGAGGAGACCTTCTGGGGAGGAGTGGGAGAGGAATTTAAAATCGACTGCTGCTGCTCTTGGTGGCAGTTTGACCACTACACTTAAGAAAATTACTGGCTGAAAATAGCTCACCCATACTTGTAAAGCCACACACAGTTTGGCCACAGAGCTAGCTTCCAACCCACCCATGATTCTCTCCAGCAAATCGCCCAAGGCCTGTCTGGTTCTCCAGAGGCCAGAGGGATTTGTGCAGCATGAAAGAAACAGCCCCAACCCTCAGCAGATTGCTTTTGACTCCCATGACTTACAGGTGCCCCTCTCTGATAATCAAGCTTTCATGTCTTAAGCCTCCCTCCCTATCCACAGAGACAATTTCACTTGGTTAAGTTCAGTTGTAGCTCAGTTGTAGCTCAGTTGTAGCTGCAGCTGAGGTCAGTGAACTCCTCCAGGGTGGAAAATGACCGGAATCTGAGCCAAATTGGCTCTAGGGGCGGGTCCACACTAGCCTCTGGATCCCGCAGAACAAGGCTTTCCTGTGTTCCATATGGTCAGCGGCTCAAGATCTTTCCCAGACAGAGACAGGGAAGAAGGACGAAGGAAAAATGGCACCTAGTGGGTGGGGATAGTGATTGAAAGTCACCTAGTATCGTGGGCCTTCTGATCATGAATCTTCCCACTATATCACCAAGTTCTGGAAAAAAAAAAAAAAAAAAAAAACGGGATCAAACAACTGCAAGTCATTCTAAATCTCGCCACACTAAGCGGGGCATTCTGCTGTCCCTGGTCGGAGAGAGGTGGGGTTGGGCACTGTCCTGGGATTCACTCAGGTGGTGGACACTGAGCCCGAGCAGCATCAGAGGTGGCACCTGTGTCTCTGGCATTGAATACTGCGCCGCTTAGGGTGGTGCCGGAAGCCTGCGCTAGTGGCCTGGAAAGGGGCGGGGGGCGGAATTCGTGGGTCTCTGTAAAACGCTTTCCACGTGATGTAGCCCTCTGTCAGGCTTCAAAAGGCGACCTGCGGAGTCAGTGCCACGAATCTCCCTCCGGGCCTCCGCATCCCGCTGGACACCAGCGACTAGCGCTCGCGTCTCCGCCGTGGCGCTTCTTCCCGCTCTCGGCTTGGTGGTGCAGCTCAGACACCAGCCCTTGCCGCACGCCCAAGTAAGGCACAGCTCCAGGGTGGCACGGCCCTGCCCACGATCCACCTTTCTGCGCACCTGCCTCCGGGGCGGGGCGGAGCGGGGCGGGGCCGCTGTGCGGGCGCAGGTCACGGCTTGGACGCTGGAGGGGGCTGTGGCTCTCCGCCGTCCCCAGGCTGTGCCCAGGCTCCCCCTGCCGAGGGCTCGGCCCAGGCCCTGGGAGGGGCAGTGGTGTCCCTCATTTCCCGCTCAACAGCCTCGGAGGCGGCTGGTCCCGGCGCGGGCGCAGCGGCTGCGGGGAGCGGGGAGCCGGGAGAAGGTGCGGGGCGGGGACGCGGCCACCGCCCGCTCTGCGCCGCTCCTCCCCACGCGAGTGGCGCTCCGGCCGGGCGTCGAGGCGGCCGCAGCGACCCGGAGCGCGCTCCCCACCCACCCCGCCTGCTCCGCCCTCCCCTCCGCCCCGCGCCACCTTTGATGGCTCGGACCTCGGCCGGCCGCCGCCTGCCTAGCTCGCGCGCCCGCCGCCTGCCGCCCGCGGGGACCCCTCGCTCGCCGCCGCCGCCGCCGCCGCCGCGCCCTCGCCAGACTTGCAGCCCGCAGCCCGCAGCCCGGACCCGGAGCCACCGAGGTAGGAGGCGTGCGGCGAACAATGACCGCGGTGGGAGGGCGGCCGCCGGGGTGGACCGGGCCGCGGCAGCAACTTGTGCGAGTCCCCGCGCCCGCGGCCCTGGGCGCGGGCCGAGCTGGCTGCGGAGTCCACGGGAACGGTCCTCTTTGCAGCCGGCGGCAGCAGGCCCCGCAACAATAGCAGAAGCCACGGTTCCTCGGGCACCCGTGGAGCTCACCTCCGCGGACCTGGGCTGCGGGGCTCTGAGCTCGTGGGTTCCCCCCAGCTTGGCTTCCTCTCCTTGAGCGCCCCTCCCCCGCTTCCTCCCATCCCACCCTGCCGGGTGACAGCGCCCCCGACGCCTCTTCCGGACCTCAGGCTGCAATCTCGGCTCTGGAGGTCCGTCTCCCGGCAGCACGGGTGCCACCGTGCCGCCGGGTCACTGCATCTCGCCCACGGGCGGCGAGAGCCTCCCGGTGGGTGACAAAGAGGAACACGCCCTCTTAAGTTAGATCTTGATTCTCTTCGCTCTCTGCCTTATGGAGGGGAAAGTTTCCCCCTCCCTTTTTAAAGCACAGGATATATATTATTATTTTTGTAGGGGGCGGGGAGTTCAGAACTTCTGATTGTGATTTTTTTACGATCTAAGTTCGGAAAACTTTAGCCTTGTGATCCATCCGGACCCCCGTGAGTGAGCGCCTTAGACCTAGGGGTCGTGGAGGAGTACCAGATTCCTTGATGGGACCCGGAAACCAACGGCTGGCGGGGATTTTCTAGAGTCCCCTAGAAAATAGGGAGGTAGGGCTCACAAAGGAACGAGGTTTGAGACGTGCTGGTGAAGATGTGGGAGCGAATAACTGCCTCTCATCTGGAACAGTTTACCAGGCTCAGCCTCTCCCCCCTCCCCGGCTCCGGAGTTCGGTGGCCTCCGGCTGTTTCATTTATTTTTGTTTCAGCCTTCCTGCGTGCTAGTTTACCGCGTTTGACAACCTTAAACCTGGCCCCTGCCCATGGTTTACCCTCCAGACTTCCAACCCCTCCCTTAGTAGGCAGCGTTTTCTGACTATAACTTCGACCCAGCGATAGGCCATGTTTAATGTGCTTTGCACGTGGGGACTTGGCCAAGCCCACTTCAGAACATTCCCCTAGCGTTGTCTTGCTTCTCTTTTTCTATCTGAACAAGGAATGGAGAAAGAGGGAGAAAGCCTTTTGGATTATGAAAGCTTTAGTTGAGGAGTTGCCTTTAAAAATTGGTTTGGTGTTTTGGAAGCTAAGGTGGGGCCCTTTTCAAATCCCTGTCGTCTTTCCCCTCAGCCCCACATTTCTTGCTGGCATCTTAGCCTCAGCTTTTCAGGTGGGTGGGTCTCTGACAATGCACGTCTTCCGTGGGTCTGGCATCCACACAGCCCACTTTATATTCCTGCAGCATCGGTCTGCAGCAAGACACTAATATTGGACCTTCTCCAAGCACAACGAAACGTTTGTGTTTTTAGTATGTCTGGCTAATAGCTCTGCTTCTGGGTAAAATAAATAGAAGCATTATTGGGCAGTGACTGGTCTACTGGGGGAGTCGGTGGTGTAGATAGTGAGCAGATGTCTGCCAAGCCCACAGGAAGCTAGAAATACTTGGTCATCGATGAGGTAACTACCTCCTCATGGTGTGTGTGTGTGTGTGTGTGTGTGTGTGTGTGTGTGTAGAACTGTAGTGTGCTCTTCTGACTTGGGATATGCTGTTAAGATTTAGGAGTTCTGTAAGTTGGAATCCTTCTGAAGTTAGTTGTACAATGCAAACATCCCCCTCCACACCCCACTTCCTTCTGTGATAGGATCTTAGAGTGTATCCCTGATTGGTCTCACTGGAGATCTTCCTGTCTCAGTCACCCCGAATGCCAGGATTATAGATAGGTGTGCATATCATGTCTATTTTTAGTGTACTTTTCTATACTGATATTCTCTTATTGGGTGTTGATATTAGGATATTCTTTTGGGACAGTTTTTTGTCTTGTTTTTCATCACATTATCCAAGGGACAATATTTAAAGATGAAGATTAAAAGTAATATTGAAAAGGACAAGGAGGTATGGGGCCACATAATCCTAGTGTCCTGGAGGCAGAAGGAGGGGGCTCATAAATTCAAGGCCAGCCTTAACTCCAATCTCAATAACAGAAAGGAGGGGGTGCGGGGAAGAAAGCCTAGTCGTTAAATTCACTTGGGAAAATGAGTGGACGTTGGAGAACTCTAGATAGGAAAAGAAAACCCGAATTTTTGCATGCTAGTTTTACTTTGGAGAACTAGCCTGGTAATACTCTGAGAGGAACAAGAAGATTGTGACTTTGTAGACTTAATGTTTCCCTGGCATGATGCACTGGCCATCTTAAACCAATCTTTTGTGTCTGGCTTTGCTTGCTGCAGACAGTGGTTTAGCATTTTTGAGAACTCCTCTCTAAAAGAAGATGATACAGTTCAGAGAGGCCTCCACAGCCCTGTGTCAGAGTCCTGGGAGTCCTTTCTTGCAGGACTGGCAGGGATTCCCTGTGTTGGTGCCTTGCCTGGGAGAGACCTCAGTAGACTGTAGGTCTTTTGGCTGTATTGGTACTTCCTGTGATTTGGTACTTTTGATGAAAAGGAGCTGTAAGCTTACTTAGTGGAGTGTTCATCCTGTGTTCTGTCCCTAGCCTCCAATAAGCCAGGTGTGGTGGCTTGTGTTTGTAATACTGGTCCTCTGGAAGTAGAGGATCAGGTGTTCAAGGTCACCTTTGGTTATACTTGCATAATGAGTTTGAGGCCAGCTGGGATTACACACACACACACACACACACACACAGACACACACACACACACACACACACACACACACAGAGAGAGAGAGAGAGAGAGAGAGAGAGAGAGAGAGAGAGAGAGAGAGAGAGAGAGAGAGAGAGATCTCCCAGTAGGCTCTTGAACATAAGTGGTTGAACTGCTTTTCCTTGCCCTTTAATGGCTGACATTTACGCTGTGGCATTACTAGATTGTAGTCCTCTAGCCCTCCGAGACACAGGTTTGGCTGTAACCCTCGTTAACCACTTCCATGTGGCCAAGGTAAGAGCCAGATGGTTTCCATTAAGATGACTGGAAATGCCAACTTCTCTATCCACTTATGGCAATTACTGCTTTTGTTTTTAAATCAAAAAGCCCCCTGGGGGGGGCGGGAAGCCGACTTTTAGTGGAGATAGCCTTCCCTGGTTGAATCAGTCGAACCTGTTATGAAAGGGATGCCTCGGAACAAAGTATATGATTGATACATTGTTTAAATATGGTACTCTGAGCTTGCTACTTGTGAAATAAAGGAAGGACCAGCCATGACATTGGGCGCATGCTCATGAAATCTCAGTGGTGTTTGGATTCTGCTGTGGTATAGAAATTATAGACTGCAAGGTTTGGAATTAATGTGTGATTCATCGTTTACATAGAATTTTATGTGCTAACCTGTCACTTGTGCATACATTAAAACAAAAATGCCACAGGCCCAACTAGGTCGCCTTTAATGAACTCTGCCATGTATCAGTAAACCCTGTATAGCAGTAGTCACTTTGTTTTGCCTGAAGACTTTTGGAGAAATGCTTTTCATAAAGGTGATTTATTATCAACCTCAGAGGAAGACTTAGAAGTCAGTAGTGTGGTCCTTTCAGCTTTTCCTTCTCATTCATTATTTCCAGAGCTAGGCTAGTGCCTGGAACATAGCAAGCCCTTGGTAAATATTTGTTGAACGAATAAACATGCCTAGCTTTTAATGCTCTTTTAAATTAGTCCCTGGATTTTTTTTTCTTTACTTTTTTTCTTTTTCTTTTTTTTTTTTAAATGGGACACTTGGCCTTAGCATAGATAGGTTGCAGTTCTGGGGGTATGAGAATTTGGTATTTGACTTTATATTCACTTCATTGTAATTGAGCAATTTGGTCCTTAAAACTGGCTGATGTGTAAAAGGCACACTCATTTTTTTTTTACATGTATATAAGTGATGGAATGAAAACATGGGGAAAATAAGACTTACCTGTGGCCCACCACCTCTTATACCAAATAATTGTGTTAATATTTTGGCACTCTTTAAACCCACTCTTTCATCCAGTTGCTTCTTCAACTGGAATGGATGCTCCCTCCAGTTCTTGCCCGAATAAGGCATGTGCTCTGCACTCCTTATACACAGAGGCTTCTGGGATTGTTTCCCTTCCTGACAGCACTGCCTCCTGGACTTCCTATAGCACATCTGTCCACAGTGTTTCCTTTTCTTATAGGACCTGGGTTGTGATACCAAGATGTGGTATCGAGATCTACCTTGGACCACCAGGTTGTCTGTGAGTTTGGTGTTCAATAACAGAGCTCCTAAGGACATCTGTAGAAAGGTGTCTGTGTGGAAGTGTGTTTTCACCGTTTCTGTTGAGCTCGGGAGGTGTTGTAGTGTCATCTGCTTTCTAGGGGTTTGTCCTGTTTTACACTCCCACCTGCCAGGCTCTGTGACTCTTTTTCGCCTGCACTTGGAATTGTCACATTTTTCATTTTAGCCCTTTAGAGAGACGTGGAGTAATAGTGTGAGGTGGTTTTGTTTTATATTCTCCTGATGGCTCTTGGAATCGTTTTGTGTTTCCCAGTCAACTACATGTCTGCTTTTTAATATGCCTTCTACAGTATTGTTGTTTGTGAGTGTGTGTGTGTGTGTGTGTGTGTGTGTTCTTTGGCTGTACTGAGTACACTTGTCATGAATGAACTGCATGTCCCCAGGACCACCTTGCTTACAGCTATGACTCTCCACACCTCTGGATACACATCCTTTGTTACATGTTTGTCCTTCACCTGTTATGTATTTTTGTCTTTATCACTTTTTAATTCCTTATTGTATTTTTATTGTGCATGCGTGCATGTGGGTTTGTGTGCATGCACCCAGATGTGCACATACAGTGTGATGTGTCTGTCGGAGGACGACTTGCAGGAGTCAGTTCTCCCCGTCTATCATGAGAGCTGGTAAGCTTGGCAGCAAGAACGCTTTACCTGCTGAGCCATCTTGCAGACCCGTCTTCATTTTGCATTGGTGCCTTTTGAAGAGCACATTCTTAGAAAACATTTCACACAGTCTGATTGTTGGATGTATTGATGGTCAGGAGGTGTATTCAGCTTTGGGAAATGACAGTTCTTGTATGTGACCATGCTTTGGCCGCCATTTTTCGTGGGACAGCTTTGCTCTTTCCTAAATAAAACCACTGGGAAGAAACCCAACCTGCTTATTTTGAAAGTAGAAATAAATGAATGGTTAATATTACAATCAAGTAAACAGATTTTTCTAAAAAAATTCAAGTTGGGTTGTGGTGTTTCACAGATGGAAGGAATATGAGAAAGAAAATTTAAAATCAATTAAGAACAAGAACAAACTGGGACCCTGGGCAAAAGCAAGTTTTAACATTCCATTTTTAAAAATTCATTTGTAGCCGGGCATGATGGCACATGCTTTTAATCCCAATGCGCTGGAGGCAGAGGCAGGTGAATCTCTGTGAGTTCAAGGCTAGCCTCGTCTACAGAGTGAGTTCCAGGACAGCCAAGGTTACCTAGAGAGGCCATGTCTCAAAAAAAAAAAAATTTTTTTTTTTTTTTGTAAGTCTGTCTGTGCACATGAATGTAGGTGCCCACAGAGGCCAGAGCTGTTAGATGCTCCCAGAACTGGAGTTACAGGCAGTTGTGAGCATCCCAGTGTGGCTGCTGGGAACTGAACGTGGGCTTTCCGCTAGAGCAGTAAATGTCCTTAACCACGACAATCAGCAGTGAGGTGCTTTTGGGTGTCCACAGCTGACTATCAGTTCCCAGGTCCCCAGGTTCCCAGCAGTCTTACGCATGACATTCTCTAGATCAGGTCAGTAACATGAGGCCAGAAAGAATGTTCTCCTAATTTTTGATTGCCCTGTCCACTTAATATAAATGACAGACATTAATGAGATCTTCCACCTACCAATAAAGGCCTCAAGTAATGGCAGGAGGGCTCCTGTCTCAGAGGGTCCAGTGTCTTTAAGGAAGAGGTTCTTTCTGTCCTTCTGCCCTGGGATTCCTAGCATGTTGCTTTTTGTCCTTGGGCTTGTTACCTCCAGTTAACTAGATGCTGCAGCCTAATTAGCTGTGGTAGCTGGTGGCCCCTGCAACCCCCATCTCATACTGTCACTTTGGTGTTTATTAGGTCAGTGAGTAGGGCAGGCTTCTTGAAGCTCCCATGTTGCTGAGAGAATGCTCCCAGCATCTGGGAAGTTTGCTGATGGGGGTGGGGGGGCATCCAAGGAAAGAGCCTCAAAGACTAGATTGGATGCCAGTGGCCACAGCAGCTATATTGTAGCTTGGGCAAAAGGAGAACGGAGGTAGAAGATGGAGCCAGAGCCTGTAAGTGCGTGATAAATTTCTACGGGCTCCATGCATCCATGCCTGCCTTATTAAGCAATATTAGCCTGTACTAAGCAGTGCATTTATTTACTTTCTGTTCCTCCTTGGGTTTGTCTACACCAGAAAGATTCCCATCCAGAACGTTACAGAAAGAATTTATCTTTCATCTGCCACACAACACTATTTTCAAGAAAACAGTTTTCTATGCATTTTTTCTGTGCAAGTGATTTGGTGGGTGTGATAGTTCATCTTGGGTGTCAGTCTGGTGAGACCTCCAACCACCTGGGTAGGAGGCGGCCTCTGGGGGATTATGTTCATTAGGTTAATTGAGGGGGGGTAGACCTGCCCACTGTAGGTGGTGCCATTCCCTAGGCTGTAGCTGTTGGGTTGCATGGAGAGAGGAAGCCCAGTAGCAGCTGGCATTCATTTCTCTATGCTTCCTCACTGGAGTGTGATGTAACCGGATGCTTCAAGCCTCTGCTGCTTTGGCTCCTCCCATGGTGGATGCTTCTCCTTTGGTGGATGCTTCTCCTTTGGTGGATGCTCCTCCTATTGTGGATGCTTCTCCTAAGGTAGATGTTCCTTCTATGGTGGACACGCCTCCTTTGGCTCCTCCTATGGGTAAACTGTGAGCTGAAATAAGCTCCCTTCTGTTAAGTTTTTGTTGGGATATTTTGTCATAGCAACAGCAGTAAGAGAAACTTACGATAATGGAAGTGTGAAGTCACTCTGAGGAGCAAACTGTTTTTAAGGACTGTTTGATGCTTATGCAAGCCATGCAGCTTAAACATCCTTGAATTTGACCTCTTTTGGTGGTGGCCTTGGCACACATCATCTTAGAAGGACCTTTACCAGTTTAGATCACACTTGGGAACCCGTAGAGTTCTTTAGAAGAAGGAGGTGGTCCCTGCCATTTCTTTCACCTGGAATAGCACTCACACAATGCTTATGTTGTGTAGGAGTTGTGAAGATGTTCCTCAGGGGCTAATACATTTTCCTTTATATGCTGCCAGTGCATCAGTTCTGTAGCATCAGATTCGAGAAGGCACTCTTGACTCCAGGAGGGTCAGGGAAACCAGAGGTGGTGTGATTTGAATGTGGAAAGGCCCATGGGCTCTTGTGTTTGAGCACTGCTTGGAAGTATGTGGAACCCTTAGGAGGTGGAACCTTGCTGGAGGAAATAGGCCCCTGTGCTTGGTCCAACTTCCTGCCTGATGTCTGTTACCTATGTCTGCCAAGGTGAATGGTCCCATCTATAAATTCCTGCTACCACAGCGCCACCTGATGGCAGGATGGACTGTATCCCCCCAAACTGTGAGCTTAGATAAGCCCCTCCTTCAAGTTGCTTTCTGTTGGGCATTTGATTACATAACAAGGAAAGGGATTCATAGAAGAGGTTATCAAAATGAGACAGTGATGATCTTACTGAGTTTGCTTGAATATTTATCCATGAACATGAGTTGCCGCTTTGCAAGATTATCTTTTAAGGCTTAGAGGATAGTGGATCAGTGGTTCCCAACCTTCATAATGCTAGGACCCTTTAGTACAGCTCATCTTGTGGTGACCCCCGCCAACCATAAAATTATTTTGCTGCTACTTCATAACTGTAATTTTCCTAATGTTACAATCATAATATAGATACCTGATCTGCAACTCAAAAGGGGTCTGGACCCACTGTTGTGAATCCTTGCTCTAAGCTAAACACCCTCTATCTTGGGTTTTTAAGTTTGTGCTCACTTACAAAAAAAAAAATCATCCTAGCTGGGCTTGTTGACTTTTCATATACACTCTCAGAGGTGGGGTAGAGTCCCAGAACCCTTCCTTGACTATATAGCTCCTGCTCCTAACACCTGATGTATGCAGTGTTACCCTGATTGCATAATGTCCTATGGAGGGGCTAGAGTATGTAGGCCAAGAAAGACTAGGAGAGAGGGGCTCCGCTCCATTAATGTGTTTATAACTTGTCCCTTATTTCTGCTGGTTAAAAACTTTGGTGTAGCCTTGTCGGGGAGGTGTACCCACACCCCTGTAGGTAATGGCTCACCTATGCTCTGTAAGGAAGTCCAATAAACTCATAAGTCCCCAGAGTGAACTTTAGTGGAATAGTGCCTTAGTTTGACATTAGGACCTTAGGAGGAGGAGGAGGGGTAGACATTGTTTGTGTCTTCTCCTGGGAAGGAATTTTAGCAGCAGTTGCAGATAAAAGCCATGTGTGCAGACAGCTGAAGAATGTAGACCAACAATATTCTTATCTTTCCATTTAATTGATTCAGTCTTTCAAAAAAAGCAGTTAAGGAGGCTCAGTGGTAGAGTGATTCCCTAGCATCTGTGAAGCCCTCTGTTAGATTCTCAGCATCACCTAGAAAATCTACCAGCATCACAGATAACCCCCGAGGGGCTGGGGAGATAGCGCATGTGATAAAGTGCTTGTCATGTAAGAATCAGGGCCTGGGTTTGCTCTATAGGACAGATGTAAAGATGGTATAGTGGCATGGGCTTGTAATCCCAGCACTGGCAAGGAAGAGGCAGGTAGGTCCCTGTGTTAGCCCATTTAGCCCTGTGCTAGGCCATTTACCCTGTTCCCTTTGCACCACTTGTTAGTGTGCAGTGTTCCTGTCGCAGTACTGTACACAACCATGAAATAAGCATCTCTGTGCCTTTTATTTTTATCCCAAAGGACAAAAGCCTCGCCTGAGCCCTGAGATGCAGGATGGGGGAAGGTGTTAGTTCTTATTTAGCTTTCAGCAGCCGACCAAGCAAGAGCAGAGGCAACTCAGGATCCAAGAGCTGGCTGCAGAGTCTCTAGCCCTGTGGCATGGAGCCTTGTATCTGGCCATTGCTTTTCCTGGACATCAGCATCTTTTGTTTAAGGTTTATTTCTCCATCTGTCTCTCTGTGCATGTGCGTGTGTGCACACACGTGCCGGTTCACCTCTCCATGCATACAGTTGCCCACAGATGATAAGAAAGGGGATCTCCCTGGAGCTGGAGTTACAGGCTGTTGTGAGCCACCTGATGTGGGTGCTGGGAGCTGTACTTAGGTCCTCTTCTGGAGCTGCAAATGCTCTGGACTCCTGGGCCACTTGTCCAGCCCCCTTCTAGTGTTTTCAGAGCCCCGGGAAGAAAGAGGTCCAGTCCTGCTGGGATTACGACGCTGTAGCTGCATTTGAACCCCAATCGTTTGTTGCTCTCTTCAGGATTAACCAGAAATGAACGCTCTTGGGGAGGGGGCAGTGCCTGTGCACTTTGGGAGTGGCTGTCAAATGGTTTGTGGAGGGAGCTGTGGGGACAGCCAGATTACAGGCCTGCCCTGACCTCAGTTGCTTTTCAAGGCACACAGAATGTTTAGGCACAGATAAGTTAAACCAAAACACACAGCAGAGGGGGCTCAATAGGGGTCCCTCCCCACCTGCTAGGGGTCTGCTGAAGCTTCGGATCTCATCACTGTTTGACTATGTATGTATGTATGTATGTATGTATGTATGTATGTCTCCATGTCTCCTTTCGGGCTTCAAACTTGCTATGTAGCTGAGGCTAGCCTTATTAAACTCCCTGGCCTCCTGTTTCTGCCCACTGAGTGCTGGGATCACAGGTTTGTACCACCACACTTGGCTGCTCAGGTGCCACACTTCTGACCTGACATCCTGTGTGAGACTGTAAGTCATATGTCGTCTGACCTGACACCCCATGTGAAAAGTCATACGTTGTTTGTAATATATTGTCCTGATGGCAGTGTTCTTCTAACTCATGTTCAAACACGCCCGTTGAGGACAAGGAAAGAGTTAGCACCTGCCCTTTGAGGCTCAGAGTGCCTCAGAGCATCCCTGTGCACCATCTAGAAGATGGAGAGTGATCAGTGTAAGCCACCTGCAGCCTGAGGGAGTCCCACACGGTAAGGCCCATCCCCTGGCCTGCTGTCTCCATTTGTCACAGGCACCAGTGACTAAAGTTGTTAGTTCTCTCAGCCTCAAACCATCTCCAGCAAGCAGGACTGTTGTGTGATAATTCCAGTGTGTTGACAGGAAAGATACCGTTTGGCACACCCAAGCCTTGGCCATCCATCAAAGTCCTGGCAGAGGTGATGTCTGTTTCTGACTTCCTTTGGGAGGACACTGGTCAAGAACACAGACATATGGGCTGGGGATGCAGCTCATTTGGAGAGCCCTGTGCAGAGTCAGATCCAGGGACACCACTGTCATCGTGCGCAGCTGCTCTCTTATGTCTGGCTTTGCTGTCACTAAGTTCCTGCATGTCAGGGGCCACGACATCTCAAGCTTCAGCCATGGTTTTCCGGTACTTTGGCTGATTCGTGAAAGTCTTATGGTGGATTCATGAGTAGCCTGCTAATCCCCATACCATCTTGGGTTCCAGGAATCTTCACAAATTGCAAGTGGTAACAGGGACACTATTGTAGATGTTGGGACACTGCAGGACAGAAAAGTCTATGTGGATGTATATACATATATGCATGTGTCTATATATATATATACACACACACACATATCCAATATCTGATATGGAAGGGCATGCTAACTGTGGGCTATCTGGTGTTTAGTGCTTAGGTGCACCTGAGAAAAGCTCAAGCAAGGTCTCTTAAAGGGTAGCAGTCTCTTTCTTCCCCAGAGTCCTCAGACAAATGCTCTTAGTGCTTTGAGTACAGATAGAGAAAACCTGTCACTTAAGGGTGAAGCCATTTTCTCTGACAGCAATTTTTTATTGAGCACCTGTGCCCTGTGCAAGAAGGTAGGTGTGTGTATGTGTACATATGGTGTGTGTGTGTGTGTGTGTGTGTTGCTCAGTGGAACCCAGAGTCTCATGTATTCCAGGCACACACTCCACGGTGGTCGACATCCCAGCTCCTGCATCTGGGCTCTTTCCCAGCCTCGCTTTAGGAGGAATATGCATGGGGTATGATACAGTAAGAGCTCCTACCTCTAGAATAAGACAACAAGCGGTGATTTTTAGGGAGATGATGGAGTCCCGAGATACTAATGATGGGTTTGGATAACTTGCCTATGAAGGTTTGTAAAACCAGCACTACAAAAAGAAAAGATTTGAAAAATCAAGAGAGCCCTCAGGTGATTTAAGGAGTGGATATATTGTGGGGTATATAGTGGGGTGCATGCCTTTAATCTTAGCACTTAGGAGGCATAGGCAGAAAGATCTCTGGGTTTGAGGCTAGTTTGGTTTATATACAGTTTTCCAGGCTAGCTAGGATGATATAGTGTACTGGCTAGTTTTGTGTCAACTTGACACAGCTGGAGTTATCACAGAGACAGGAGCTTCAGTTGTGGAAATGCCTCCATGAGATCCAACTGTAAGGCATTTTCTCAATTAGTGATCAAGGGGTAAAGGCCCCTTCTGGGCGGGACCATCTCTGGGCTGGTAGTCTTGGGTTCTATAAGGGAGCTGGCTGAGCAAGCCAGGGGAAGCAAGCCAGTAAAGAACATCCCTCCATGGCTTCTGCATCAGCTCCTGCTTCCTGACCTGCTTGAGTTCCAGTCCTGACTTCCTTTGGTGATGAACAGCAGTATGGAAGTGTAAGCTGAATAAACCCTTTCTTCCCCAACTTGCTTCTTGGTCATGATGTTTGTGCAGGAATAGAAACCCTGACATATAGTTTTAAAAAAAAAACATATATATATATATATATATATATATATATATATATGGGCTACATCAGTGGCTCAGTGGTTAAGAGTATACTGCTCTTATAGAGGCTTTTTTAAAAAATTGAAGTATGTATACATATATAAAGTATATATATTTAAAATTACTGGGGACTATTCTCTAAATTAATATTATCAGAGTGACTTTTGTCTCATTAAGTGTACAGCGCTGTGTTTTTGACACATGTCTAGAACTGTCATCAACTCCATAGCAGGATATGTGCTTTTCCCATATTGTCTGAAATCTCCCTCGTGCTGTCCCTGTTGGTCCCAAACTGTTGGTTAATCTCCCATTCACTGTATTCTGGTCGAGCAAATATCTACTAGTCCTTGACAGCATTTAGTATTGCCAGCGCTGTTTTAAGCCATTTTCAGTGGTGTGTGGTCATATCCTAAGATGGTTATTAGTTATTTTCTTTCTTTTTTTTTTTTTTTTTTTTTTTGAGACAGTGTTTCTTTGCGAAGCACTGTAGACCAGGCTTGCCTCAAACTCACAGAGATCTGTGTCTTACTTAGGCTTTCACTGCTGTGAACAGACACCATGGCCAAGGTAACGTTTATAAGGACAATATCTAATTGGGGCTGGCTTACAGTTTTAGAGGTTCAGTCCAGTATCATCAAGGAGAGAGCATGGCAGCATCCAGGCAGGAATGGTGCAGGAGGAGCTGAGAGTTCTACATCTACAGCTTGAGTTCGTCATCTCAAGGCTGCTAGGAGGAGACTGGCTTCCAGGCAGCAAAGATGAGGGTCTTCAAGCCCACGTCTATAGTGATACACTTCCTCCAGCAGGGCCACATCTCCTAAGATTGCCACTCCCTGGGCACCATCCTGCCTCTTGAGTGGTGGGGTTGAAGATATGCACCACCACCTCCCTTTTTTTTTTTAAACTAAAAATACAGAGAAAATAAGTTTTAAAGGGGTTTCTCTGGAGCGATGCCTTAGTTTCCTGGTGTGTGTAGCAGAGAAGTCTCTTGGAGCAGCTGCTTGGTGGTTGCAGGGAGGGTCCTAAAAGCTATGTAGAAGCAGAGTCCAGGCTGTATCTCTGTCAGCAGGAAATACATGTAAGCAAGTCAGTCCTGAGGGTGCTGAGGGGAGCATAGGATAATTTTCTTGACTGACTTGGGAAGCTCCTACATAAATTTTCAGTGCTAGTCAAATTATCAAGAAGCTGTAAGATGGGTAGCTGTGGAGAAGAGGCATGGGGGCGGAGCTGAGCTGTGGTGGCAGAGCTGTGAGGAGCAGAGCTGTGGGGGCTGTTTATGTCCCTGTGACAACTTTGAGGGGTTGAAAGCAGTAGTAAAAAGCCGGGCAGTGGTGGTGCACACCTTTAATCCCAGCACTTGGGAGGCAGGGGCAGGTGGATTTCTGAGTTCGAGGCCAGCCTGGTCTTCAAAGTGAGTTCCAGGACAGCCAGGGATATACAGAGAAACCCTGTCTCAAAAAACCAAAAAAAAACAAAAAAAAAAAAAAAAAAAAAAAAAAGCAGTAGTAAATAGCCCACTGTGGTATTTGTGGGTTAGGACTCTGGGAGTGGCTTTTGGACAGCCTTGAGTTCTGGCTCAAATGTTTGCAATAAAGATGTCAGCTAGGACTGTAAGTTTCCTTTCTAGGGAACCTCAAGGGGGCTCCATGGGCAGGGTGGTCATTGCCACAAGGTGGTAGATAGGAGCTCGTGGTGGAGCGAAGCCCTGATAGGAACTGTTGTGACATTTGTGAGCTAGTCTTGAAAGACCCAAACTGGCATTTTCTCAGTGTGCTTGGTCATAGGGCCAGCCACAATGCAATGGGAGGTGACAGAGTGTGGTGCCAAGAGGTGAGACCCAGTGGGTGCAATCATGGAAACTGGCTTCCAGCCACCTGAGGGATCACAGATTCAACCGCTGACTCAGCCCTCCGAATGTCCCTGTGGTCCTGTGGAGATAGAAAATTTTCATTTCTGAGTGGTAGTTTTTAACCCGTATTTAAAAATGTAGTCTATTTAATACTGTACACTGCAGTAAGACTCATGGGTTCTAAATAACTTGTGGCGTCTTTGTGATCAGTATTTTTATTTTTTAGTATTTGTTTTGTTTTGTTTTTGAGACAGGGTTTCTCTGTATATCCCTGGCTGTCCTGGAACTCACTTTGTAGACCAGGCTGGCCTCGAACTCAGAAATCCACCTGCCTCTGCCTCCTGAGTGCTGGGATTAAAGGCGTGAGCCACTACGCCCTGCTTGTTTTGTGTTTTTGAGACAAGGTTTCACTATGTAGCCTTTACTGATCTGGAA